>NC_134498.1:20916588-21256443 GCF_040206685.1 Ascaphus truei
TTTCATATGGATAGTGCAAATTCTTGAAAAAATATTCTGTAATTACTATTCAACTTTGAAAAAGAATTAGAATACAACTTGTATGTTAATGACCAAGAACTGGATTACTACATGGTAATAATTGATTCCAGTTCAGGGCCATCTCTTTCCATTTACCTTGTCTCTGGCTTCGAAGAAATAGATTGTATGAAATGTTTCTATAACCGGGTGTCCAGGTCACCTGCTGATCTGTGACCCAACTCTGCCTCATCAGGGCTTCTAAAGGAGGTTTATCTCTGTCTTTTAGGTTCTTTATAGGCACATGGAACGTGAATGGTCAGTCACCTGATGGTGGGCTGGAGCCGTGGTTAAACGCGGACTTGGACCCTCCTGATGTATATGTTATTGGGTGAGTGTGGCACCAAATATAACGATCAATACTGTATGTAGTTCCCGTCGGGAAGGGTGGTAGTTTAGCTTCTTTTTGCATGAGATGCTAATGGTTACTTTGATTAGTTTGGGATCACATTTTTAAGCGCGTATTACACGTTGGAATAGATCGATATCTTTTAATATACTAAACGCATCGTTGAGATCCAAACTTTGTACGACCTATTAACACAAGGAAATGTTGAACTGGGGGAACTAGTATACAAGAACCGTACCTGCTTGTCCTAATAACGTAAAATTCACTGTGCTGTTCCTGGCTGATGTTTAATGGAATAAGGCTTTGGTCAAGAAGGGATCCAAAATCTGGTTAGTGAACGAAGAGGTTTGATACCAAATTTCTTATATAGACATATGAAACATGAATTCAAACCGAACATTACAGTTCAAACTGTTTTAAAGAAGCAATTCATGCTCTTTTATTTATTTTTTTACATAAGATTGAAGCAGGGTGTCTCCGGAGCTGAAATTAATGGGGTTCAGCTCCGGAGACACCCTCCTTCAATCCGATGTTAAAACATTATTCGCAAAGAGAAAAATCACCCACTTGGATTACCTCTTTAATTCTACAACACCTATTGCACAAGGGAATTGGATTAGGAGGCCAAGGCTTTTTGAGGAGCAGTTTTATGAACATGCTTTGTAAATGGTGGGATGGATATTACAGGGGACAGTCGGAAACACATTTATGAAATAAAGAAAACCTCATCAATGCAATGGCTGTTTTTTTTTGTTTTTTTAAATAAGACTACCTGGACCAGTAACCGATTTAGGATCTTTTTAGCTAATTGGGCGCTGAACTTTGAAAGCTTCACCTTCAGGGTGCAGATCTGCCTGCCGCGTGAATGAATCATTGACGATGTTCGGAGAATGTTCTCACTGGAGCTTGTGTTCAGTTTTCAGGAGCTGGATCTCAGCACTGAAGCCTTTTTCTACTTTGATTCTGGGAAGGAGCAGGAGTGGCTGGCAGCTGTGGAAAAGAGCTTACACCCCAAAGCCAAGTATAAGAAAGTGAGAAAAGTCCTTCCCTCCCTTTCCGTACTTCTCTTACTTTCCGTACCTCTTACTTTCCGTACTTCCTTTCCCTCACTTCCCTTAATTCCCTCCTTCCCATACTTCCTTTCCTTCCCTTCCCCCTTTCCTTCCCTTCCCCCTTTCCTTCCCTTCCCCCTTTCCTTCCCTCCCTTCCCTCCTTCCCTTACTTCCTTCCCTCCCTTTCGTCCTTTCCTTCCCTTCCTTCCCTTCCTTTCCCCTTCCTCCCTTCCCTCCCTTCCTTCCCTCCCTTCCCTTACTTCCTTCCCTCCCTTTCGTCCTTTCCTTCCCTTCCTTCCCTTCCTTTACCCTTCCTCCCTTCCCTCCCTTCCTTCCCTCCCTTCCCTTACTTCCTTCCCTTACTTTCATTCCTTCCCTTCTTTATCCAGCTATTAGTGTCATTTAAAAAAATATATATTTTTTTAGTATTCCTGATCAGAATGTTGACTGATTTGTGCACTCGTTTTAGAAAATGTTCATCTCGGTGCATTAAGAGTAAGACATTATCTGGCTTCTTGCATTCCTGCACACACCGGTCATCTTCCTCTTTGCTGATCTGTAATGCAACAATAAGAGGAGCAGGAGGGGAGAAGACAGATTTGTCCGGTTTAATACCCAGAGTTGGAGCAAGTAATGATCTAGTTATTATTGGAGTGCATTTATAGCCATGTACCCTTTTCACTAATTTCTCCCTACCAATGGAACTCTCCTCCAATAAATATTCGTCAAGCAACTTCTTTCTATTTTTTTTAAGCGCACAGGAAAATTCACCTCTTACAGCCACAATCCTGCTCTTAAATTTTTTTTTTATATATATTATTGAAGCATGGGGTCTCTGGAGCTGAACTGCAATGATTACAGCTCCGGGATCCCCTGCTTCCAGAGATACTTAACTCCATAGGTGCTGGGTAGCCGCTCCTGCTGGGCTATGTAAGGCTTATTGAAATGGCGGATATAAAGCTCTAGCGTCCCGTGAGCCAATAGGAAGCCGTGAAATCATCCCTTGCTGCTTCCTATTGGCCCATGTGAGCGGGACATTTAAACCTTACTGAGCTGCTATTTGCACCCCTTACTGAGGGAAGTCTCTCAGGGAACAGGGGGTCCCTTGTGCTAAAATTAATGCAGTTCAGCTCCGGAGATTCCCTGCTTCCAAACAAGATCCCCTGTTCCTTTGTAAGAAGGATCTGTTTAGACAACTATTTACACCAGCGCTGACTTCAGATGCAATTGACCTCAATATCTTGCACTTTTAGCTAAAGTACTTCTACTCCTTATGTGTCGTAAGTCCCCGGATGTACAACTTATATTGCAAGCTCTTCCTTTGCCTTAACTTACAATTTACACGCTGCTCTCATCTCCACTGTTTGTACTCTACCTGCATTGTCATTTGCTAAAGCACCATGTTCACTGGTGGCGCTGTACAAATGACGCAAACATACATAGAGGAGGGTTTGTACAGCGAGTCCTATGGCACGGGATGGCTGTTTCTTCCCTTCTGATCACGCCTGTGTTTTGACGTCTAATCGTGCATCCCTTTCAGATTCGGCTGATCCGCCTGGTGGGAATGATGATGCTGGTGTTTGCCAAGAAGGAACAATGCAAGCATATCCGAGAGGTGGTGGCTGAGTCGGTGGGCACTGGCATTATGGGGAAAATGGTGAGTGGCTCAAACACTCCTTGTTCTCACAAACGGCTTGTTCTGCGACCCTTAACTTTCCCTCCCCTACACAGTCTCTTGAACCAGGTTTCTGCTTTCCTGTGTCATTGATGCTTATGCGATACACATGGGAGACAGAAGTACACCCTGAGTAATTATTTATTTGTTTTAAGTTAAGACATCTCCTTGCCCTTACCAACATTGTTTTTATGTTTTTAATCTCATGCTTTGTTGGGGAGATATAAAGGTTTCAAATATTAAGTTTGTGGGAAGTTAAAATGGATGTCTCCGCAGAACCCAGCACAGTCTAAAGGTTACCATGGTAGAATCAAGGGATTTTTTTTTTTTTTTCAATTATGGGATTGAAGCAGGGGTCTCCGGACCTGAACTGCGTTATTTTCAGCTTCAGGGACCCCCTGCTACTTGAGATACTTGCCTCCATATGGGGTGCCGGAAGCAGCTCTTGCTTTGCTATTGTGGGGCTATCGAATTGGTGGCTTTAAAGCTCCTTGCGGGCCAATAGAAAGCTGTGACGTCATCCCTTGCGGCTTCCCATTGGCCCGCCTGACTGGACATTTATACCTGCGAGCTGCTACCACCACCCCCTATGGAGGGAAGTATCTCGGGAAGCAGGAGGTCCCCACAGCTGAAAATAATGCTGTCCAGCTCCGGACACCCCCTGCTTCCCACCTAGGGGAAAAAAAACATTTCTATGGGTAGCATCTGATCCTTTACAAGTGTAGAAAATAATGATAAATTCATCTAATGTCTCTATTCTCACGTTGGTCTTAAGCTGCCCAAGTAGGCCAGCCTTGTAAGTGGAATATGTGAAACCAAAAGAATCGTTTAGTAGTATTTAACATTAAAGGCTATTCAAAGCACAAATCCCGTTACTCGCAAGACGTATATTTCCAAGGTGACATGTAAGGAGATCCCCTGATAACGTGAGATTGTTCTCTTGAAACACGTTGGGATAGGAGTCACACTTTAAGCACTGCAATAAGACTGAGTCACCACCTTGTCGGAGAGGCACCGTCGAGGAACATGTTGGCAGGTCTGGTGACAGAGGAGAACCCAGCACAGGGTTTGAAGTGTTCACTTACATGTCATCTTGGAAATATATACATATGTGTATATATGTATGTACTGCGAGTAGCCTGATTTTGTATTTTAAAGGCTATTACATTTGACATATTACACCATAATTAAGCTTTATGTGCCTTGTGTTTCAGGAGCAACTCAAGTTTATGCGCTTGATATAAAACAGGTTACAAGGTCCAAGAATATGATAAAGTCCAGAGACTAAAGAATATTAAAAGTGCACAAGTTTGACATGGTCAACATTGACCTTAACAAGGATAAATAATTGAACTCTTATAATATTATTATTAATAACGCGCCAACATATTCCGTAGCGCAGTACTATAGGGTTGGGGGACGAAAAACCAATTGGTAACAAACATAAACATACAATGTTAGTAATGCCTGCCCCAAGGAGCTTGCAATCTATAAGTAATGGCAAGTAGAAACACAAGGTCCATGGGGGGGGGGGGGCTTTACTATCTGCCCCATCTTGTACAGCTTTAAAAAAACAGATTGTGAGTTCTGATCAAATTAACATAAAGTCAGTGATCGGATTGGAGGTCTCCGAGCAGGTAGAATAATGGGCGGATTCGGTGGGCCAACTGGTTCTCATCTGCCGTCAAATTCGGTGTTTCTGTGTTTGTGTTTTTTAGCAGAGGACTTTTCTAATCCACTACTTGTGTTAAAGTTCAGATGTATTTACAGCCGCTTCTATTTAATTCAGCATTGGTCTCCTACATTGTGGGGCTGCCACCGTTTATGTAATGGCTTCCAATAAATACAGATAGATTGTCAGAACAGTTATTAGTTGATGCATGCAACCAATTCATTTTTTTGTACATGTTTAAAGAAGAGACTTGTGTTAAACACTTGCAATTAAAAAACATGTGTTTCTGACATGTTAGCCAACACTGGTGCTATTAGCGTGAGCGGTCTTCTTCAAGTTGACTTTGATAGGTAACCATAGAAGGCCGACTGCACTGATCTAGTTCAAAGTTGACGAGTAATATTCTATTGTTTTATCCCGTCCAGGGCAACAAGGGAGGTGTTGCGGTGAGGTTTGTTTTCCATAATACCTCCTTCTGTTTGGTTAATTCTCACCTGGCTGCTCATGTGGAAGATTTTGAGAGGCGAAATCAAGATTACAAGGAGATCTGTGCTCGTTTGAACTTCACCGTCCCAGAACAGAACTCGCCTACCCTAAATATCATGAAGCATGAGTAAGTCACATTACCATGCAGTCTTATGCCTGCAGTGCATTTTAACCATGTTTTGATACAGTACTGAAGGACAGGAATAATGTGTGTGTGTGTGTGTGTGTGTGTGTGTGTGTGTGTGTGTGTGTGTGTGTGTGTGTGTGTGTGTGTGTGTGTGTGTGTGTGTGTGTGTGTGTGTGTGTGTGTGTGTGTGTGTGTGTGCAAAGTAGACACTTCGTCTACTATGGAACGACTTAGAAGATACAAGTTCTCCTTTTTCAGCTTCTGTTTCTGTCTCATTCCATAATCACAATAAAGCACTTATTACAGCAACATTCGAGACATTTCTCACTGCCTGGAAGCACTCTTCTTGCAGCCGTTCGCCTCACAAATGAACGCATGCATATTTTGTGGAATCAGGCAGAAATTTGTTATGAAGGTGACGCTGCTACTTGAGCTGATGCATACAATTTCTCCACCCTTTTCATTACCTGAGGCACTTTGCCTATATTTATCACAACTGCATCTCAAACACCGCTCTCCTGCTTCCCGTTATGAGTGAATGTATTGTAGCCCCTGAAAGACAAGTCCGTGGTGATTATTTAATGACTAATACAGCCCTAATGGCGCTTTTTTATTTTTTATTCATCACCCCCCTTTTTTGTTTTCTTTTTTTAAAGGACGGAAACAGGGAGTCCCTGGAGCTTGTACTGTGCAATTTAACTGAAGACCCCTTTGATCTGGGGTGGCCAATTCCAGTTCCAAAGGGCCACCAACAGGTCAGGTATTGGGGATATCCCTGCTTCAGCACAGATGGTGCAGTCATTCTGATTGAGCAACTAATTGAGCCACCTGTGCTGAAGCAGTTGTAACTGCCCCCCCTTGTGATTTTACTAGTGTGTTACAATGGGTTAATGGTGAGGAGCCGAATCTAGGTCCCACGCTGTGGTAACAGAAGTACTGTCTTACAGGAGGTATGAAGGAGGAAGCAGTGTGTTCTGGGAGTTGGAGTCCAGCATGGCAGACAGAGAGGAGCCTCGGGAGTAGGGGATACATTCCTACAGTATAGTATAGGTCAGGCCCTGTTTTATTGTGTTGCAGTTGGGGATAGTGCCCCATCAGTTAGGGTCCCATAGTACGGTCACATGAGAAGAACATGTCCCAGTAACGGGAATCCAGACATACGTCAGTGGGCAAAGCAGAAAAGCCCCCTGGATGTTTGGGAATCAGCCCTACAAGCACTCATCCATCTACAATATTCAGCACCCCCTAAGGAAGTGGCAGTTCCAGAACAGGGCAGAAAAGTAACGTTACACAGAACAGGCCAAGATCTCCGTAGGGGCTCACAGTAAAGGGGACCCTCAAGATGTAGTTAAAAAGGGGGGCCCAGTCCACAAGAGGAAGATGCTACAAGCAAATGTGCCTCCTATGAGTGTTGAGTGGGCACTCGGGGAAGACAAGTATCAGGAGTGACAGTGGTATGGATGAAATGAAGTGCGATCATGTCCATCTACATGCAACAGTGACTGTAAAGTTCCTAAGCATAGGAACATAAATACAGATCAAAGTTGTACTATAAAACTGCTGGTGCCCATCTTTTCCACCGCCCAGCCGACCACATCCCGCACCCTGAGGCAAGGTAAATTGTTGCTAATGTCAAACACGCAACTCCCTAACCTCCCCAGGGAGCCAGGGAGGGTTACACAGGGATATCCTTATGCTGGTGGCCCTCGAAGACTGGAGTTGGCCACTCCTGCCCTAGATACTTAACGGTGAAGGTATCGGTGTTAAAACACCAGAAAGTAACACTGATACGTTTACCAGTTACAATCACGGGGCGCTTACCGGAAAACCATTCCCAGAGCTGGAACTAGCATGGTTTAGCTCCAGTCCTCACCTGGTTCCCGTCCTGCAAAAAAGGGTCTGCTGCTGCTTCAGTAGTGTGTGTTTTTATGTCTTTGTTGTTCTTGTCATTCCCCAGTTGCTGGAACCTGGAAATTCAAACGAAGACACAGCTAGATTTCCAAATATTGTATAGTTTTAGCGTGTAATGTATTTTATAGATAAACATCTTATCTCTTAAATAGCTACTCTATGCTTGCCAGAATGAGGTGAACGAATTGATTTCACATCGAAACGATTGTCGCTAATAATTCCTTCTCCCTGGCGACAGTGTTGTCATTTGGCTGGGAGACCTGAACTACAGACTGTGCAAATACGATGCCAGCGAAGTTAAAAACCTGATCAAGAAGGACGACATTGTCACCCTCTTGAAGTTTGACCAGGTAAGGGGCACATTAGAAAGGTACGAGAAGCCCTTAAAGCAGCAATCTGCGCTGATCACCAGTTTATTTTAACATTGTGTATTTTTAACTTTAGAAGATGTTCTTGCCCTTTCCAGCACTGGTTTTATTCCTCATGTCTGACCGAATGTAAGCGTTTGAAACATTAACCGTTTTGGGGGCTAAAGTGAAGCGGGCATGTTCTGGGGGAACATTACTAACCTTAGAGAAGTTAGTCATATAGGCTTCTGGGGGGGGGGGGGAAGTACTGAGGGTTACTGACCACTTAGATTGTAAGCTCTCCGGGGCAGGGACTCCTTTCCCTAATGTTACTTTTATGTTTAAAGTGCTTATTCCCATTATGTGTTATATTATTATGTCACGTGTGTTACTGCGGTGAAGCATTACGTACCTGCATGGCATTATATGAATAAAGACACACACATACACACATACATACAATCTTTCTTAAAGTAGCAATCCCGCCTACATTTTAAACAAAATTAAAACATTTTACGTGCATTGGATCTGGGGGATCCTACTGAGCTGACCCGTGCTATTTTTAGCTCTGGGGACCACCTGATTCCCAAGCTACCTACTGATTAAGTTACTGGTGGTCTCCTCCCCCTTTTGGAAATCAATATGGGAGCCAAAGCTCACGTGTCCTGCGAACCAATGAAGCTGCATCATTGCTTGCTACCTCCCATTAAATGGCATTTTAAATGCCCTGAGCAGTTTTCGGTAACTAAACAAATAGAAATCTCAGGAACAGTAGAGTCCCCGTAGTTACAAATGGCTAGTGTTCACTCCAGAGGGGCCCAATGGTTCAAATTTTATAGAAACAAAAATATAAGTCTAGTCTGTAAGGCAGGAGTGGAAAACTCCAGTCCTCGAGGGCCACGAACAGGTCAGGTTTTAAGGATACCCCTTCTTCAGCACAGGTGGCTCAATCAGTGGGTCAGTCCTTGATTGAGTCACTAAATGAGCTACCTGGGCTGAAGCAGTGATATCGTTAACACCTGACCTGTTCGTGGCCCTCGAGGACTGAAGTTTAACACCCCTGTCCTAGAGGTTTGTGAGGTGTCTCCAAGGGGTTCGCCCAAAATATATAGTGGCGGTTCCCAGGCAGTGTAGTGTGTTCCTGCGCCCATGTGGTGACTGCACTTAGGCCCCAAACTTCACCTTAGCGTGGGGGGGGGGGGGGTGGGGGGTGGGGGAGGGTATAGCTGTCACAGCAGGAGCTTCTGAAGTTGCACCCCACAATGCTTTGCATCTGCAATAGCAGTCTCCAAGTGAGAAGGCATTGTGGGTTGTGACTTTGGAAACGCCTGCCCTGATTGATGGCTATACCACCCATTCTATATGCATACAGTTTGGGGCCTTAAGCGTGTTCCCCCCACCAGCTTAGGACAATATACTGCGTGGGATTGGTTAAACAGTTTTGGTAGCAATAGTCTGAATAGGCAATAAGATTTATCTAGCGGGGGGCACAATGTTATAAAGCTTGGGAACCACTGATTGGCTTTTAGTGCAGATGTAATAGATCTGGCAATGGTCTTTGGTTTGTATCCCTTCTGTCTGATCGATTCGGTCAGGGTTGTGAGATGCCTGTTTGTGCCAGAGCATATGAGGTGGTATTTTATAGCCTGGCTGTGTATGATACCTTCCTTTGCTCTGTTTTAAAACCCCTCCTGTGCCTTCCCCACCCCACCTCATATACATCTCTCTGTTCTACATTCTTCCTTTTTTTTAAAAAATTTCCAATCCAAAGGATTCAAAAGCACAAAATCCCACTGGAATACACTTCAATGCACCATAATGTGGAACGTGTTTAACTCACGGTATCGCCGGACGAAACTCCCGTTGTGCATGCTCCCATGCGCTGATTGCAGAGTACAGTCGCTTCCACGATGAGAAAAAAATGCCGGCGTACAGCAAATACAAAGGGTAATAGCGGGATGACCACAAATAGTGTTTATTTGAACTTCAGAAACGTGAAATAGTACTGAAGTTTCGGTACTATTTCACATGTTTGTCAAGTTCAAATAAACACTTTATTTTTGGTCATCCCGCTATTACCCTTTGTATTTACTGTGCATCTGCATTTTTTTCTCAACATGAAAACGACTCTTCTCCGTTATGAGATCAGGATTGAAATAGCAAAGGGAAAGCAGCCTGTACATTTTTTTTGTTTTGGTTAAATATTTATCACTGCAACTTCATATGCTTCTTTGAGTGTCTGTATGTAGTGCAATCCTCTTTCCTTTTTTGTACACGTGTAAATGTGAGACGACCTCGTGAGATTGATGGATCGTTACCGGTTTATTTCCTTTAGTTGAATATCCAGCGAGATCTGAAGAACGTTTTTTCTGATTTTACGGAGGGCAACATCAATTTCATCCCAACGTACAAGTTTGACCCGAAGACCGATAGTTGGGATTCCAGGTAAAAGTGTTGATGTTCACGGTATTTCACCTGTTCGGTGCCAGATAGTCCTGATACAGATGTAGTAAGACTTGTGGTCTGTGGTGCTGCTGCTACACGCTGTCACATGACCACATCAGTCGCGGCACCGCAGGCTTAATGCCTGGTGGGGGGTCCCATTCAGAAGTATGGACCCTTTACAGCAAGATCGCGCCAGACACTGTCCCCAGCATCACAGGCTTTTCCTTGTTTACCCGCCATGCCCAGGACATTCAGTCTTGCTACATACAGATATTTTGCTTTGCAATGTTTAGGAAATGTTGAGCTGCACTGAGTTGGCACTAATTTCAATTAGCAACTTTTGTTATAACTAATTCATTTTCTGTTGTACCACATTTACTGCGGTCTGATTTAGAGCTGTAACCAAAAGGATCGTCCTATTACCATGAGGCTTACTGCTGCTGTTTGCCTACGTTGCACACTAGACTTCAGTAATACTGTAGGTTGCAACCAGCTATAATTCTAATGTTCCTTGAATTTCTGTTCTGTACGTAGAGTTTTACAATGACTTACTCGCACTGCTTTCTATAGTAAGAAGCAGCAATACACACACAGAATGTGAAGTCTCAGGGTGTTCAGGACATAGATCTGCGTTTAGTGCGGCCGGATTTTATGGTTTGCTGCACGTCCTGCGGATATGACGTGGCAGGGCTTCTATCAGGTGGCATCATACAAGTGGGATTGTATATGGTATTATCACAGTGTTACTTGCTCCTCTCTCCCGCAGTGGGAAGTGCCGAGTACCCGCCTGGTGTGATCGCATATTGTGGCGAGGGCCGAACATTAGGCAGCTGAAATACCGCAGCCATATGGACCTGAAAACGAGTGACCACAAGCCAGTCAGCTCCCTGTTCAGCATCGGGGTAATACTCTCCTGGATGTATTTCTTCCCTTAGCGCTTTAACTCCATAGTTTGCAGAGAGACCTGCAGCATATTGCAAGTCCCTCCGGCTGCAAAAGGGTTAACTCGATGGTGGCCAACTCCAGTCCTCAAGGGCCACCAACTTGTCGGGTTTTCAGGATATCCTTGCTTCAGCGCAGTTGGCTCAATCAGTGGCTTAGTCATTGCAGGATATCCTGAAAACCTGGCCTGTTGGTGGAACTTAAAGACTGCAGTTGGCCACTCCTGCAAAGCCGCAGCCAGAGAGGGACGGGGTCTACCTTGCGCCTTTAACAGCAGGCAGCAAATTAAGATGTGCTTTAAGAGCAGGTGAAAGTAAGGCTGAATGAAGCTGTGAACAGCCACATCAGGGTAACAGCCGTCTCTCTTCTATGAAGCATTGTTGAATTTGCGATAGTCTTGTTTCTGACGCAAGTTTGGTGGCAAATTTAAAGCTGAACGTACGCCAGCGCCCCCTTGGGGCACTTGAGTTTTTGTTGGTCAGACTGAAACACTGTGAAGCAAAGTTCTTCCCATCAGCTGCCTGCGATGTGCTTCGTCGCACTCCACAATAAAAATACAAACCATTTTAAATTCGAAATAAAAACTAGTTTGGCCTGTAACTGCAGCAACCTCCTTGGAACTCAGCAGCACCGTGCGATTAATGACCTGACTGGGCGACTTTTTCACTTGGAACACGATTAGTATTTATATTGTTATTCACATTGACATTTTAGAGCCTCCCAGCTGCTTTCCGTTCTCTCTCTTCCACCCACCCCAGTAACACTATCTTATTTTGGGCTTGAGTAAATGTATTGGACACCATTGTTTTAATATCTTTCAACATTATGTTGTATTTAATTGTGCCCGTTGTGAAGCTTAGACGGAATACAGGCGCATTATTTGGGGTGGAGGACCTCTCCATCAGGCATGAACAGTGCAGGACTTGGCAAAGTGTACCGTCGGCAGACTACAAAGTCTCTGGGTAGTGGCTTGGTTATTGTGTGAAACCTTGCACCCTGCTCTCTAATGTTGAGTTCATGTCTCTTCCAGGTGAAAATTGTGGACGAGCGCAGATACAGGAGGGCGTTTGAAGATATTGTGCGCATGATGGACAGAATGGAGAACGATTTTCTTCCATCCTTAGATCTTACCAGGAGAGAGGTGAGAGTCCAAAGTTTAGGCACATATTATTATTATTATTATTTTAGATGCTTCATGTGCATGAGAGAACATTATAAGGAAGTACAGTATTGTGCCTAAAAGTGCAATCCTCTCTGTTTCTGCCATGTTTACATTCATTTCCCTCAACTGGTGGCAATGCCAAATCCCAACCCCTTCGCATCAACACTTGCTGCTTTATTGGTAAATATCTCCTGAAGCATCGTAAGATCCTGCAGATGTGAAAGCAAAAACACTCCCAGATTTTTTGCCAGTTTTATGTACGAAGAGCAAAAAGAAGTTTGTGAAACGAGGATACAGAAACCGAGATTGCTTGGGTATTTTAGGAGACATTTTGATGATGGTTATTGGTTGGGTAGAGGGCAGGTTGATAAGGTGCAATAAGGCAGGAGTGGTCAACTTCAGTCCTCAAGGGCCACCAAGAGGCCAGATTTTAAGGCTACCCCTGCTTCAGCGCAGGTGGCTCAGTCAGAATGACTATCATTCTAACTGAGCCACTGATTGAGCCACCTGTGCTGAAGCAAGAAGAACTGGAGTTGGCCATTCCTGCACAAAGCTTTCAAATCAATTAGGAGATTTGACAAGGAAGGGTATATGACAGGTAAAAGTTCAGCTAACAATCGACATAGATTATAGTCCTTTCTCTCATTTACTAAATGTTTGCGTGGCCTGTGTAGTCTTTTTTGGCACTAGTTTTAGAATCATAACGCGCAGTGTATACCGTTAACGCTACGCCATAACTGCATCTAGTTTTGGTAACAAGTGTTGCGTGTTGACAATCATTTAGGGTAAGGATTCGCATGCCTTTCAAAGAGCAGCCACCCACCACATCAGGACGTAGGAATAACTTTTGCCAGCATGAATGCACTTTACATAGAAAAAGTCTAAAAGAAAAAGTGTCTGGTCCCAGAGAGAGATTCGATAATCCTCCATTCTAATGAGAAGGCTGTGACATGGTCTCTTGCAGTTAGTGCGCCTGAGAAAACCACGATATCAAGATTACACTTCTCTGGATATAGCTCAGTATGTAACATGAATAAATGTATCTAAACAAAACAATGTTCATGGCGCAAAGTGATAAAACAGTTAATATGTGCAAGTGTTAGCACTGATAAACACACAATACTGTAACTCCAAGTAGAAGATTCTCCAGTCAGTAGACTCTTTGTAGCCCCTCATATGAAGAAACACAAATGCGAGGATATAGTGCATTAACATTTACTTTAAGATGACAAACACAGAGGGGATGGTACACACTCTCAAACACAGAGGCAATCGCGGTCTGTTACTGACTGAGAAGTGGAGCGGTCGCATCGGGTGCTGTTATCTAAGGAGAAGGGTTGAAGTGCGCCCGACGTCACTTCTTGTTTACTTACCAGCGGGGAGAGTGTGTTACCAGCGGGGAAGAGTGTGAGTGTGTTACCAGTGGGGAGAGTGTGAGTGTGTTACCATCCCCTCTGTGTTGTTTGTCATCTTACAGTAATTGTTAATGCACTATGTCCTTGCATTTGTGTTTCTTCATATGAGGGGCTACAAAGAGTCTGCTGACTGGAGAATCTTCTACTTGGAGTTACAGTATTGTGTGTTTATCAGTGCTAACACTGGGTTCATTTGCACATATTAACTGTTTTATCACTTTGCGCCATGAACACTGTTTTGTTTAGGTTTTTTTAATTTGCGGTTTTGGGGAAAACCGCTGGTGTTTAGGCTGCAGCTTGAGTATATCACAATATTTGTTGCGCGTTATTATAGTTTTTTTCACATGGATAAATGTATGTTTTGCTTGCTCTTAACCTGTGGCGTACATTCATAAGAGGTGTCGGCCTTGTCATCGCAGGGAGAGCACACTTCATATACAAACCTTGTACAGTTTACAAAACAGTCGGGCTGCTTATTATTTTCAGGCCGTATTTCCTTCTCTTTTTTTTTCCTCTAATGCATCACTTTTTGTCTCCTTTATTGCGCAGTTTGTGTTTGAAAACGTACGATTTCGACAGCTACAAAAAGAGAAATTCCAGATCAAGAATGATGGGCAGGTGCCCTGTCATTTCTCCTTTATCCCCAAGCTGAATGACAGTCAGTACTGCAAACCCTGGCTACGGGCTGAACCCGGCGAGGGCTACCTGGAACAAGGTCATTTACTTTATTTATATTTATTTATAAAAATGTTTTACCAGGAAGTAATACATTGAGTTACCTCTCGTTTTCAAGTATGTCCTGAGCGTAGTTATAAAAAATACATGGTTACGTTAAAAGAACAGAGGTTATACAGTGAACTTGCTTTCTTAGTCGCCATCACACTTCAACTCCTGGTCATTTACAGCAGGGGCGCTCAACTCCAGTCCTCAACCCTCCCCCAACAGGTCCGGTTTTCAGGATATCCCAGCTTCAGCACAGGTGGCTCAATCAGAGACTGTCGAAGCAGGGACTGATGGAGTCACCTGTGCTGAAGCAGGGATATCCTGAAAACCTGACCGGGGGGGGGGGGCTGAGGACTGGAGTTGAGCACCCCTGCTGTAAATTACAAGCTCAGTCATAGATTGCCAACTCCAGTCCTCAAGGGCCACCGACGGGTCAGGTTTTCAGGATAACCCTGCTTCAGCACAGTTGGCTTAGTAATAATGACTGAGCCACTTGTGCTGAAGCAGGGATATCCTGAACACCTGACCTGTTGGTGGCCCTTGAGGACTGGAGTTGGCCACCCCTGTTCTAGTGCTTCTCTTGCTCTGTAATATACCCCTCCTGTATCTTGAAACTGTCACAATATTTAAGTTTTCATGATATCCCTTCTCTTCCCCCAAGCTGTACATGGTGAGGTAAAGCTTGCTCAACCTCAATAATGTGTTCAACCTCCTATTATTTGCACTGTTCCCTTCCTTTTTCAATGTTCTACCTTGGCCTTGTCACTGACGCGTCACTTCTCTTCTCAGGTGAAACGGTGGATATCAGCCTAGATGTGTATGTTAGTAAAGACTCCGTCACGATGCTGAACTCAAGGGAGGACAAGATCGAAGATATTTTAGTCCTTCACCTTGACCGTGGCAAAGATTACTTCCTGACCATCAGCGGGAGCTACCATGTGAGCTGCTTCGGCACGTCTTTGGAGACTCTATGCCGAATGAAGAGACCAATCCGTGAAATTCCAGTTACTAAACTCATTGACCTGGTGAGAGAACTCGAGCTGGTTTTGTTTTATGTAGCAGGCCAGTTGTTGGTTTCAAATGCATTAATCCGTTCACAAAGTTAAAGATAAAGGTACAGATGTAGCCAGGGTTATTGCTGCTGATGTAGCGGTATTGTGGGATATTCTGCATTATTACTGCCATTGAGTCCTATGGAAACTCTGATATATTTCATTTGATAATGCGAAATATGGCGTTCTATGGGTGGGAACGTTTTTAATCTGTACAATTGTTTTTTTTCCATTGCCGCCTCCAAGCAAATGTCATTTACTATGAGTTTTTTATATTGTAGTTTTACAGAGGGATCGTACAAGAGATCATGCAGGGATAGAACATACAATTTAGGATAAGTGTCTAAATGTAAATGTTGGCGTAAAGAAATGCCTGCCCCCAAAAAGCTAACAAACTAATGAATGCATTTTAACCAAGTTACCGGTTTGAAGCTTGTACTGATTCTGAATTCCCACGCCAAAAACCAATACCATATTTACAGTACATACTGCATTGCCAATAGACTCAAAGGGAATACCAGTCAATCATTTGAAGCGTACAAGCTTTCATGTGATGTGATTATGACTCCGCTGTGTCTTTTTAGCCAAACATGTTTGGGAGTATTAAAGGACTTAATGTAATATATACTCACTATTCAAGATTAGAGTCAGGCTCTCAGTGCTAAAAATGGCTTTCTTTGGTAAAGGAAGTACAGAATACAAAAAACAGTCATATCATAAGACATCTAGGTAATAAATAGAAATAACAAATGTGATATTTTGATCAAATTATCCCTCACACTGACCTTGTATTCCCCATTATTATCGGGGTTTGGTAGTATGATCACTTCCTCACTGACCTCGTATTCCACAGTATCATCGGGGTTTGGTGGAATTGTTCCTCCCTCACTGACCTCGTATTCCCCAGTATCATCGGGGTTTGGTAGAATGGTCACTCCCTCACTGACCTCGTATTCCCCAGTATCATCGGGGTTTGGTAGAATGGTCACTCCCTCACTGACCTCATATTCCCCAGTATCATCGGGGTTTGGTAGAATGGTCACTCCCTCACTGACCTCGTATTCCCCAGTATCATCGGGGTTTGGTAGAATGGTCACTCCCTCACTGACCTCGTATTCCCCAGTATCATCGGGGTTTGGTAGAATGGTCACTCCCTCACTGACCTCGTACTCCCCAGTATCATCGGGGTTTGGTGGAATTGTTCCTTCCTCGCACTGACCTCATATTCACCAGTATCATCGGGATTTAGTTCAATGCTCACTCCCTCACACTGACCTCGTACTCCCCAGTTCCATCGGGGTTTGGTGGTATGGTCACAGCATGCAGTTCTGTTCTTTCTATCCTCTGAATCTGTAAAATCATGGAATCTTACAAATGTTTTCTTTCTCTACCTACTGCTTTCCCTCTGCACTTAGGGAGAAGACAGCTTCTCAGAGAAGGTAACAAACTAACGTTCAGGATCTGCATTCCGAATAGCTACATTTTCTTGCTTCCTTTGTTTCCTTCCTTGGGTATTGATTGTAAACCTCCTGTTCAGTGCGATGCAGTAATCCTGAGAGAATGTGAAGCTCTTGTGTGTACTTCCCATTGGTGTCCAGATCTATACTGTACCTGTGTCGTCCTTTCATTTCTCTGTGTTTGGTTAATGTGCTGCTTAGTCTTAATTTCATGGGCGGCCTTCACTGTGTTTCTATCATTTGTAACATTAGTTGAAGTCACAGAAATAATTGCTAGTGGATTATGAAACTGCGGCACTGCAGTGGAGTACAGGACTGCCTTTCAGTGGGGTTCAACATGGAAAATATTGGGTTATCTTTTTGTCATGGTTACACACATCTTAACACACTACTTCCTAACATTACCTCAGCCAACCGCTAAGTAAAGGCACATTTCTTAGCTGCCATTTGTCCCTAATAACCAGTCATTTACAATTTGAACCAGTTAAACCCAATAGTGTTTTGAGCGTGAAGGTGATAAAACACTGTTGCAGAGCATTGTTTTTTATTCCTTCATTATTAAATTCATTCTGTAAAGTTAGGGTCAAACAAATACTTTTTGTTTTGTGGTCACTTGGGACTGTTTGCATCTATAAGCCTTTACAACCATTACTTATATCCCTGTTTCCACTGACGGAGATGTGCTTCAGTTCTGCTGACGTTATCTTGGATTTCTGCTTGCTTGTCCTGTGTTTATTGGTAGAGCATTGGTGAAGGCTTAAAGCCGTATTCAGTATGTTGTGACGCAGTTTCTCAACACTGGGGAATCCACCAGCGTTAATCAAATCAATGGGACCAGCATCTTCCCCAGTGTGGGGAAAGCGGCTGTAACACACATTGAATTGGGGAATTGATGATGTTCTCCATACATCTATTTTTGTTCTGTGCCGTGTGGAGGGTTTTCTCCTTTGCAAATGTTTGTCATTCTATTCAACACCTTTTATATTGTCTCCCAGGAGAAAGCGGTTATGCAGATGCTTCCGTTGGACAGTGATGGGACCACGGAGAGACCTCTGAAGATCCCGAAGGAGATCTGGCTTTTGGTGGATCACTTGTTTAAGAACGCCTGTCACCAGGTTCGTTGTGACATGTATACGAGATTAAACTCCCCTGCTTATATAATCACAGGCTTCCACAAAAGGCCTCCTACCAGAAAACTCATGTTAGCTGACTGCAGCAACAAATTGTGTTTTTCCATGAAAATCATTGCATCATTATTATGGGAACTGTGTATAATTTAGTGTTGCAGTGATTCAATCCTTACCATATAAGAAATGCTTTAGCTTTGATGGCGGAAGAACAAATTAGCTGGACTATTGCAGGAGCTATGTCGCCATCTTTTTTTAAAATCTAAACAGAAATAGATGTGTTTTTTTATTAATTAAACCATGTATGTGTATGAATGCTGTTAAATTAACAGAGAAATGGATTGGCACGACTAGGTTATTTTCTAACCTCATAATGCTAGTATTGGAGAACACATTGTACTTATGAGTGGATGTCTTCAAGTATAAGCAGTGATGAATTCAGAAATAGGTTGCTATTTGTATTTTTCCCATGTCTAACTGCAGTGTGTATCAATCAGACGCGTGCCTCCCAAATACCCTTGTACTGTATGTGTTCATGCTGCAATATAATACAAAGTGGTTTATGATGGAGCCTCTGTCCATAAACTACAGGATACCCTGAAATTAATTACTAGGGCAACTCTGTTAACCAAAAGGAGAGTCCTTCTGTGTATTACCTTGGCTTAGATATCAGCGTATGTGTATTTAATCTTGATGTCTACTTTGTGGTAGCTGTGTTTGGAGGCTGGCGTGCTGTGGCATTTTAGGGCTTGTGATGGCTTACTACGGTGTGTTTTCTGTTACAGGAAGATCTCTTCCAAACTCCTGGGAGGCAGGAAGAGCTGCAGCATATTATTGACTGTTTGGACACCAGCATCCCTGAGACGATCCGTATCCTTTACTCTTGTTAGCTGCTGTTTTCATGGTTAATCCATGATAGGCTCTAACTGTCATACTGTACATCAATGCCACCTGTACAAAATTAGCAATTACATTTAAGCGCTCTTAAATATACTACTTACTACACCATTGTACCACAGACACACTTACCATTTCTACATACACATGTGCCTAATGAAGCTACATGTGCTCTTTAATCTCACTCTGCATACCACTCTTGAGTGCAAGCGTGAGAGTGCGTGTGCATGTGTAAGCATGTGAGAGAGTTGTGTGTGTGCGCAATCATCTGAGAGATGGTGGCTGTGTGTGTAAGCGTGCACGTGTGTGTGCGTAAGCATCTGAGAGATAGTGTGCGCGCGCATGGCTGTGTGTAAGTGCGTACGTGTAAGCGTGTGTAAGCTTATGGTGGCTAATGCATGAGCTGAAATGTGGATATTTTACATGTTCAATTCGTGTGTGTGTGTGTGTGTGTGTGTGTGTGTGTCAGAATAAATGAGTTCTTCAGTATTAGGTGATACAAGCTTTCGAGAGTTCTCCTCTCCTTCAGGTCAAGCAAGAAGAAAGGAGAACTCTCGAAAGCTTTTCCTATGACACAAATTGTTAGTCCAATAAAAAAAGGTATCACCTAATACTGAAGAACTCATTTATTCTGCACTATTGCAACTGGACTAACACGGCTATTTTCGTGTGTGTGTGTGTGTGTGTGTTTTTATGTATTTATATGTATTTATTTATTTTAGTTTTAAATTACTGAGGCTCATGGTTAATCATAAAATGATGCGTATTTGAAATTAACCCCCTTAACATGTCCTCCCCCAGCTGGCAGTAACCATTCTGTAGCTGAAGCACTACTTATATTTCTGGAAGCTCTGCCAGAGCCGGTTATATGTTACGAGCTGTACCAGCGGTGCATCGACTGCTCACACGACACACGGCTCTGCAGACAGGTGGGACTACTTCTGTTCTGGTTTTATCCCTTCCTTTCAGTCTCCTCGCCCTGTAGCCTATTTTCTTACCGCTACTAATTGGGTGACTTGTTTCTCATGTGCAGGTGATTTCGCAACTGCCCCGTTGCCACAGAAATGTTTTCCGGTATTTAATAGCATTTCTGCGAGAGCTGCTTAAGTACACCGGAGACAACAACCTCAGTGCCAACATGATTGGTGAGTACTTCTTCACCTGGTCACCAATAGACACATTGATTTGCCCTTTCATGTTAGTACTCTGTCATCTTAAATTTAGTTACTGTTTTCGAAACTCCATGTATGCTTCCATTTACTGGTAAGAAATCCAAACACCCCCTGCTACAATAACAAATATATTTACAATGCTACGTCTGTGGTGTATTCCCCAACACCGTAGAGTAGAAAAGGTGTGTGAAATGCATTGAATAGTTAATTTATTCTTTCTGTATACATACATCTTGTAATCTTGCCTATGGGCAGAGTTTATGCCTAATGCTAACTATTTACCTATGTAACTGGTTATCTATCAATCGTGCCCATATTACGAGAACACTGCCGTTTGCTCATAATTTTTTTGGGGGGGACTGAAAATTTCTTGTTTTTCTCACAGCAACGGTTTTCACCAGTCTCCTCCTTCGGCCTCCACCAAACCTGCTGGGAAAACAGACCCCAAGTGAACGCCAGAGGGCTATCAACTTTATCCTGGGCTTCCTGCTGGCGGGTGATGAGGAGTAAACCATTACGCCAGGACTGTAAGACGTTCTGTTGAAAGAACAAAATCAACGGGCACTTGCGTCAGGCTCCAGAAGAGCCAAGTAGTTGGAGCAAACAGCGGTTTCTGAAGCTTTTGATAAGGGCATGAAATATATTCATGGCGGGGCAATGAAAGAGACCTACACCTATCCTTTTTAATATTATAACAATTTGAACCACAGAGCTGATACGTTGACGTTCTTCAAAGAATGGAGGCTACTTCTACGCAAGCATCATATTTTAATATAGACCCGTTTGTAAATTTCCTTGGTCGATGTGAAACACAGAT
The DNA here is from genome assembly GCF_040206685.1 of Ascaphus truei. NCBI lineage: Eukaryota > Metazoa > Chordata > Amphibia > Anura > Ascaphidae > Ascaphus > Ascaphus truei. The sequence goes on from NC_134498.1 coordinate 20,937,474, forward strand.
CACCTTCTATACTGCGTTTGCCCTGTAATCATTTGAACCTGCCCTTTTTAAGTCTGGTCAGTTCAACGGTAGCTACTGGTGCCATAGCCACGTTCCTCTTTTGAGACCTCTTCCTATTTAAGTGCCCTTGCTCTGTTCTGCAGATATTCCTTCTGGTACATTGCAGGTCATTACATTTCTCCCACCCTCTTCCATGGAGGTCAGATAGTTTTAGATTTGCACTGGGAAGGGAGTGCCTACGACTATGTATACATGTAACATTCTGCATGCCCTGTCCGTGCTCACTGTCTGTCATTATCTATTTTTGATACTTTATTTAAACGTTTTGCAGCTGATATTTCGGCATTGAACTCATCATTTACTTGCACCTATTTTAAATGTTGACTGGTACTTCAATTAATGACCCCCTTGCTGTGTAAGCTGTTACTCCAAAGTGATTTAGAAACCTTTAGAAATCTGAAGAAGGAAACCAAAGTTTAGATGTATGTTGTTGGAGCCAATGACTGTGAATCCCAAATCTGCCATTTAATCCGTTGCGAGACTGGATCACAGTGCGTTTGTCTGTTATAACACTGAAAAGGTTAATGCATCTTTTTTTTTTTTAATGGTGCAAATTAAAAACACTACGTGGAAATCTTAATACAATCTGCATGTGGAGGAATAAAACTATTCATTTTTTTTTTTTTCACTTTTGCAGTAGAGTTTTTTTTTATCCCAAAGTTGGAGGTCTCATAGTGCAGGAGTTTGAAGTACAACTCATTATTTCATGATAACCATATTGTCCAGCCTTGTGATTAGCTAGAAATCTCCTCTCCCTCATATAGAATAAACCAAACTGGCCCTGTGTTCAGTGAGAGGGCAATAGAACTTTGAATTGTCAAAGGGAATTCTGGTAACAGTTGTGTAATCAGGGGTGGCCAACTCCAGTCCTCAAGGGCCACCAACAGGTCAGGTTTTAAGGATATCCCTGCTTCAGCACAAGTGGCTCAATCAGTGACTCCGTCGTTGACGGAGACACCTGTACTGAAGGAGGGATATCCTTAAAACCTGACTTGTTGGTGGCCCCTGAGGACTGGAGTTGGCCACTTCTGGTCTTGTTAAATGCCAGTACACGTTGTTTGAAGCCTAATCATAGTTCATTGGATGTTCAGTGCCCGTGCTTAGCTCTGTCAGCGAACGTTTGTGTGACCAACTGAAATCGCCGTTCTTGTGAGTGACATCTATGTACCCCTTACATCTGCAGTGCTGTTGAATCTTTGATCTTCATAAACTGCTTTAAACTATCATTTTGTTTGTGTCGCCATGTGGCCAACATACCTTCTTTTTTTAAATATACTTTAAAATCTTATTTGTTTTTTCTACATTGCTGAATGAGAACATTGAGACATTTTTAAGTGTTTTAATCATTTCCAGATACAAAAAAATGTATTTGGGGACAAACAGGTGGTGGTGTTTTTTGTGGCTTTTGATAATTGCATTTCCTAGGTAATTTGCACAAACTGCCCGTTCTTTACTACTACTTTACATGATTGCTTTTATCATGCTATAGAACGCACATCTGCTAGTCTTCTGTCTTCCGTAACTCAACTCCTGTAATCTATTCTAGGCATTAACCCCAACCTGCTTTGCAGTGCGTTCCTGGCACCCCGGGCAGCAGTGGGGGTCAGCAGAGCTGTTTGTGCATCTCCTCTGCCCCTTTCAGAAAGGTTGGGTTTGCTGCATGAAATAGAATTGCCATATTCGTTGAACTAGCCATGGGGCGGCCAACTCCAGTCCTCAAGGACCGCCAACAGGTCATTTTCTCAGGATATCCCTGCTTCAGCACAGGTGGCTCAGTCATTGATTGTACAAACTGTGCGGAAGCAGGGGTATCCTCAAAATCTGACCTGTTGGTCGCCCTTGAGGACTAGAGCTGCCACCCCTGAACTAGCGTTTGCTTTCTCGCCTTATTTATTTGGAGAATGGATTCCATGTTTATATGGTGGTGTAACACTAAGGAGGCAGGCCACTCTTTGCGATGTGTATCATTCACCATCAAGAAGACGGCGCAGAGCGTTTAAACGATCCTTATCCATTTGATGTGCATCTCATAATGTCCAATGCAAATGAGAAACTTGGTAGTCTTTAGTTTCCTTAAATGTGTTTAACAAAGAATTGGTTATAGGAGTAGAACAAGAGACCAGGAGAAATAAATCAGTCCAATACCGCATTTCCATGTTTGCGGTTTTTATTCTCGCTAGTGGTATTTTTAGATCTAGCCGTATTTTGGTACCAATGCAAAATGGCATTTTATTTGCTAGTTTCCTCTGTTGACTGAAGAAAGATAGTCCCTTTATGCTGCACTGAGATACCCATTTCAGAGTAAAATAACACTTTATTAGTGATGGAAATAAAATATTCATGTTTGGGGTATGTGAAAAACTACGCAGAAATGTTTTTATAAAAACAATTAAGTGGAGGTGGGCGTGTGTGCAAATGGGAAGCTTCCACATATATTGTGCACCACAGGTAATGTATGTTAATTATATATACTTGAATTTACAAGTGGATCAGCACTTAGTGGAGCAAAGAGTGTCTCGTGGTGAAGACCTGTGTATTGCCAAAGCAGATATTATGACCCTCACCAATGGTGGTTGCAGGGATCATATATTGAGCATCAGTTAGGAGGCAGGAGTTGAATTGGCTAATGCCCTTTCTCAGGTTTCTTTCTTCCCCCAATTAAGTGGGTAGGTTCTAAGTATTTGAACCTCCCAACACCAAACAGATATATATTTTGATTTTGTTTGGTTAGATAGCAGTATCTTGATGGAATCCTCAGTATCTTGATGGAATCCTGCTTTACAGCCTCATCAGTGGAGGTACTTTAATAATAAAGCGCAGAAGCACCGATTTTTAAAGTAGTTTCTAAAAATCGAAATGACCACAGACCTTTACTTAATAGTGTATTTTTTGTTTGCTCATTGGAGATTACAATTTCCATAATTTGAGCCATTGAGTATTTGGTTTCCATATAGTCTAAAACAGTGTTTCCCAACTCCAGTCCTCGGGTACCCCCAACAGGTCAGGTCTTAAGGATATCCCTGCTCCAGCACAGGTGGCTCAATCAGCGGCTCAGTCATTTTGACTGAGCCACCTGTGCTGGAGCACGGATATCCTTAAGACCTGACCTGTTGGGGGTCCCTGAGGACTGGAGTTGGGAAACTCTGGTCTAAAAAAAAGTCCCGCAAAGCCGGTGTTGGTGAATGTAGTCTTTCTCACCGATGCAGGTCCTTGCAGGACCGACCGTTGGCATCCATGTCTAGTTCAATAGACTCATTTTGATATGTTTTGCTCTTTTGAATGTGCTCTGCATCATTCTGGGATTCCACACAGTCAGTCATTGTTTCCCTACGTATCCTATGGGTAGAAAAGCTGTACCCAAGTGTGAAATATCTTTAGTGGTTAAAACATTTAGCACCCTTGCGTTTGTGCCTTTTGTAAGGGCGTAGCTTATCACGTTACACAATTACACTAACAAGTGTGATTATGTTTACATGTTATCTGCATATTTTTCCTGTTCATTCACAAGTCCAAACGGCCACTTCGCTGTTGCAGCCGGTTGGATTATTGCTCTAGTTCTGCTTTTTGTTGGGGTCCTACATGCATTGTTTCTCTGGGGTTTTCTGACCCTGATCTCTGTCCTAAGTGCTTCTTACTGCGAGTGTGTTTCATTTTCCTGTGACCATCTTTTATACTCCTGTTGGGTTTCTGGTCCTCCTCTAGGCATTGCTACACGTGAGCCCCCTTCGGACGGCAAGTTGAAGGTTTTCTGTATCTCACATTAATAGTTTTTTTTATTTTAAGTTTTTTTTTATATGTAGGTAAATAATTTATTTGTATTCAAGAGAAGAAAACACTTTGTGCAATCAATAAAGTGCTTTTATGTCAGACGTTTCACAGAGTCTGTTTCGGGGATATATGTGTCTGTGTGCCTGTGTGTACGTGATGGATTTGCCCAACTGCGTGTGATCAGTGTGTCTACGTGTGATCTTTGTGACTGCCTGCCTTGAGAGGACATGTTTCTCTTGGACGAGCAATGTACTGTATATAATTTAAATGATAACGTTTGACTCAAGGGATTAGCTGTAGCTGTGCAGCGGTTGATGTAAACATCTTGTAACAGTGGGGTCTCTAATTACAAATATCCAAGGGTGGTAGATGTGGAACGGCCCAGCTCCATGTTTGTACTTCAAGCACAGTTTTATATCACTAGGTCTGCAGAGAGATGAACCATAACTGTCAAATTGTTAGCTTATTGGCTGCATCTGACCTCAACTGACCATAATTAATGAATAATTTAGAATGAGGAATTCATGGAATAACTGGGAGATGTGACAGTGCAGTGGAATTCTTCCCCACACCTTTGTCGTCTGCGTTTCAATAGGTGGGTGCTAATTACCTCATTCCAGTGCAAGATTCCCTGGCTGTGATTCACATCCCTATAAATGATTTAGAACAACGCTAAAATAACCAATTGCTTTGTACAGGGAGCATGAGCCTCCATAGGATCTCCTCCTATCGGGGTCTCTTTGGGGTAGAAGAGAGAAGACCTGTTGCATCTCAAGGAACCTTTGGCAGGTAAGTGCATTCATACTGTGTGGCTTTGTAAATATTCCTCTGGTTTTGCATCTTTACTACTAAAGAAAAAAGAAAAAAATGCCAGTGTTGATTAAGGTGGGAGAAGCTTCTAAAAATATACAGTCTGACAGAACAAAAATTGTTATTATATAATAGGTTTTCATTAACAAAATTTGAACAAACAAATTCAAAAGCCACAGTCTCTCAAAAGCCAAGGCATTCCAGGCTCACTCGCTTATAGTAAGCCTTATTCTTTCACATGCACTTGATCATTGGTGCCATTAGCTATCTCATAGTGTAGTCTCACTGAACTCAAACATCCACTAAAATAACATTTTTTGACCCATAATCCTAAAAAAACTACCACTTTGTCATCGCACACTAACAGTAGGGTCCACACAAGTTTTGGAAACACTCTTTGAATGCTAGGTTTTGCCTCCAACAATTTTAGAAATGCTGTAGGTGCTAAATAAAAAAATCAGCAAAGCTTCCTTTGTCTAGTAAGCTTTATTCAGAGGCAATATTGTATATTGGTGTACATCAGTGTCCTGCATCTCGTTGGCATTTAATTCTATGGAAAAGCTTCGATATTAGTAGAAGCCAGTGACATTGTCCTTCCTAATTACCCAGTATATCGTAGTACATATACAGTATGAGAATCTCTAACAGATTCCATTGTGCTTATTAACCATTAGTACCAAAGGCAATACCTAGGCATTGGACAACAATGAGTTAAAGGAGTTCTGTTTCAAACTGCACCTCAAATACCCAGTGATGTGGGTGATCTGTTGTTTTCTTAGGATCTTAGTATCTCTCTTTAGGGGAAACTTGTATGGTCAGATCCGCAAGAAAAAACTTCTGCAAAGATACCAGAAGACTTGCCAAATCTTCACCGTGCACAATAACCTCCTTATCTATATCTTGGAAACGGTGAGTATGCGTTTTCATCTGCTTTAGTGCGCGTCTCGCCAATATACATACATACCGTAGTCTATCTGCAATCTGTTGACATCTAAAGTCCCGAAACGCTCTGACAGTGTATATATTGTTTTTAGAGGTCTAGCATGAAAAAAAATAAACACAAAACCAACACGTGCATTATGCGATAGTTGCATAATTATTATGACGGGTATGATATGTTAAGATAATTTTTTCCTAATGCCTTCGTTTAGTACAGTGATGCTCTCTGCCTTTTATCAGGTGACTTTATAGTGACTGACCTTTTAATAGTGATTATTATTTTTTTTGTATGCCGTAGCACTATTTGCTTGTATAATATTTATGGGAATCTAAAAAAGATTGATGGAAAGGGCAAAGACAAATAATTTGCATTATAATGATTCAATGGTGAAATTGGATATATTGCAAATATAAAAGATCAATACAAGCAGATTACAGACATTATAAAAGCTCCTTGCTTTTCTGTGACTTTCAGTTGTTTGACACTGAATGTTTAAAGGTAAAAATCCTTGCAAGGACCATGAATTGCTGGGTCGTTGATCATTGAAGATTAATGTTTTAGTCGAGGCGAAAAGCACTCTGTGATTGATCATATACCTGTAAAAGAGGTATATATGACCCATAGGTATATATGACCCCCCTTCCCCAGGCTGCCTTGCGACATATTGTTATTGTGGTCTCTTAACATTCTCTCCCCCTCCTTATCCCAATCAGTGACTGATTACTAGACGGGTGAATCCGCCCAAATCCGTCTCCCGAATTTTCGCTGATGATACCCCCAAAATGTGTTTCGCTGTGTAAAATCCACAAAAAGGATTTAGGCGGTTTCAATCCGTGCGGATTCATTAAAAAAAAACTCGATTGGATACAACCCGTGGACTGATGTGTAGATTCCAATTTGCGGATTCAGCAATCCATGGCGGATCCTTATCAATACGCCAATGGATCGCTGAATCCGCTGATTGGATTCTACAAATCCGTCCACGGGTTGCAGAATCCGCAGCGTGTATTGGTAATAATAATAATAATCCGCAAAATGCGAATCTCTCAGTGGGGTATTTCTAATGGAACATGGACTGGACTTCGATGACGTGGAGCAATAATAGACAATAAAGACTGTGACGAAGGGATGTTGTTTGGTAGGAGCAACATGAGTTCGAAAGTTCGCCCTCCCCTGCACAGCTGCATGATTGGGGTGAGACCTGGTCATGGAAAGGTCTCTAGCAAATCAATGAATTAGTCTTCCAACACCCTCCCAATCTGGGCGCCATAAAACTAACTGTTGCAAGTAATGGTAAGGTTTAATAGAAGTGCCATTTTGCCGTCTTAACGTATCGTAGGAAACCACTGACATTTTTAGTGTGGTGTAGTTTACCTTTGTAAGCACAAGGTGGCTCAATGTAGTATCTCTTGGACTTGGACTATAGCTAGTGCTTTGAATGTGATTGAATGTACTAACGTTAATGCAGTGCTGGTATCTAACAGCAGGTGGCAACCTTTCACTTCTATTCTGATCATTAAATAAACTATGGTGGATACAAAAAAAGTGACTAAAAACCCTCCAACGTATAGCATACAGCAAATAAAAATAGCACATGCACATGTCTGACAGGTCAGCAACTTGGCTTTTCACCGTTATCTCATTGCATACAATGCTTCCACTGCAGGTAGGGATTCTGGGTAATGATATGCAATTAAGCACACGTGTAACCTTTTGCATCAAATCCCCTTTAACATGGAACCCTGTAAGCTTTATGCCTGTCGTATTACACAGCTTTTCAGCACAGCCTGGGTTAAAGAAGCGCAGAGCCAGTAATCCTACTCACAGACAGCTAATTTAACCTTTTGGGTCTCATCAGTATGAGGCGGGTTATTCTGGCTTTGCGACATTAAGCTGGGATAGGTTTCAACCGAACATTATATATGTTATGGTGGATAAAAAAAAAATGTGACTAAAATTCTTCACCAGCTTCACACTGATGAGACCGAAAAGCTCAAAAAAAGCTGTCAGTTAGTAGGGTTACTGGCTCTGCACTTTTGTAGCCCAGGCTGTGCTGAAAAGCTGTGTAATGCGGCAGGCATAAGATTATATGGCTCCATGTTAAAATGGAGAAGCAAAAGGTGACAGTGTGCTCATTTGCATGTCATTTCCCAGAATCCCTAGCTAAGAGATAATGGGGAAAGTCAGGAAAAAGTTTGTCACACTTTTTACCCACTATAATTTTCATGTCTGGTCATTTCATGGTAAATATATCTGCACAGTGGTTGCAGAGGCCCCGCGCTCTTCTCCATGGCATTAAATTTAAATGCTTTGGGATCGCGTGAGGCCTCTGGAACCTCAACTTACCTTCAGCCGGCATCTGGAAGGGTCTCCATGGCACCATCACATGACCCCGCGCGTCATTTGATGCTGCACTGAGCGAGGGGGGGGGACGTGAGCACCAGGGGACAAGAGAAAGGGGGGGGGGAGCAAAAGTTTGCGCACCCCTGGTCTACCCTATAACACAAGCATTCAAAATGGTAATTGCATTCGAAATCACTGGCAGAATTGAGAAATACTGTGATTATCCGGGTGTTGAGCAGCGATTTCTCCCTCCCCCCCAACTTATGGGAAACATCCTGATAACCGTTTTGCTGGGGTCCAAAACATTGTTGCAGTTTCCTTCGTTTGTCTACAATATAACATTATTTTTGCATTAACATTTGGTGTGCGCCTGCATTGTGTGGTATTAATTAAAAATGTCAACCAAGATATTGCATTATTGAATGCTTCCATTAATTACATTGCCATCACAATACATATTAAGTAGTAATGGGTCTTTAATATTTTATGCACTGAAAAGTTAAAAAGCACATCCATCCTAGTATGACAAACAAATTAAGGACAAGGAAAGGCAATGGTCCCCTGATAGCCCTCAGGAAATCAACATTTACCTTTGTGCTATCCATAAAAAGTAGAATTTAGCTGACTGTGCATTTATAAAGTGGTTGCCTTTTGCTACATACCTCGTATGAGTAGAAGAGTGAAGAGTAACCTCGGGTCATCCTCTATGCGTTTGTCATTCCAATAAACCTTTTTGCATCCATTGGATCCTCTCCTTGCTCCTTTTTTTGTCTGTCACTACTCTTCACTCTTCTACTTGGACCTCTCAGCAGCAGCTGCATGTCTTCGGCCTCGTCCAGGGTTACTGCTTGCTGGCGGAGGTGCGTTGAGGGAAAGCGGGTGCTTTCCTTGGCCTTAGACAGCGCACCGTCCGGGGGCGTGTCGGCGGGCAGGCCAGTGAGGTCACGGAGCTGGTTCGCCCTCATTGGGCGAACCGCTCACGTGACCGGCCCTGCGCTCCGGAAAGCGCTTGAATTTAAAATTTACCTAAGACCTACGCTTCTGCGTGCTTGCGGAAGCGTAGGCGAGCCCCTACTAACGCCGCTCTCATTGCGGATGTAGGGGCTTACTGGTAAGTACCAGCGCACCCTTACGCGCTGACCATGCCCGAGGCCTTATCCAGCTCTGGAAGTGGGTGATTATGAGCACAAAAATTCCATTTACAGTGGACATTCCCCATGAAATAGAGGGTTGGTGACAACTTCACTTATCTCCTGTTTTCAGGGATTACTTGTCATTTGAAAATGATAATATGGATATTCTCATTTCACTGTATATATGAATATTGACTCACCCATGCATTCAAGTATCTGGATTTAATTAAATATGTTCTGCTTGGTACTAGAGTATTCTTGCTACGCTCCTCATACATACTGTACCACGTATGGCAAGTTAATTGCCTTTTAAAGCTGCAGACCAAGCAATATCCTACGTGTTTTTTTTTTTTTTATCCGTTTTGTACTATCAGAAAATACTTGTAGCATTTTTTTATACAACTCTGAAATTACATTTTTAATATATTATAATGTAACAAGCATTTTTTGTTTCTATAGCATCAATTTACAAAGTCACATCCCCTTCCTCTTCTGAAACAGGCTCTTACACACCCCTTTTTGAGCCCTGCACCCTCTCTAGCAGTGCACCAATTGTATCTAGTTACTGCCTGGTCACATGGTATTCCCCACAGAACTTTGTATCTTTGGTCCTCTTCTGCTGCATTGACAGCCATATAGTGAACCCCCGAGCCGAATCTTCGCTGATCGATCAGCAACTTAGCTAATTAATTATCATTGTGTGGATTGTATTGATGCACATATTAAGTGCTCTTGAAGCATTAAAAATACAGAAAGCTAAAATGTATCACTGGTGCAAAGGAATTGCATTGAATTAAGGAAAAAAAGGGTGGAAAAAAGGGAAAATATGGTGTGGGGAATTCCAGGTGGGGATCCAGACTTCCAGGACAATTGGACCTAATGGGCTCGGCGTCAGGAACATAAGGGGGAACAGAGAAAAAAATCTAACATAGTGTAATACAGTTCAATAAGTTACAAATCGGGCATATAAATGCACAAAGCACTCACATTTCTGTGATAAAACAATCACACACAGTACAACCAACTCAAAATCAGTGGCAGCTGAAACCTCATCCTCCTCGTCTGAGCACCGGTTCAGTGTCCTCACTCATTGGTGGTATACCAAACGCTCAGGCCTTCCGCGTCATGGGATTCGGATGAGCGAGTTCTGAAAAGCTTGCCTTGCGGAGCGGTCTGGACGCCCTTACTGATCTGGTCAGCCGAAACACTCCGCACTTACACAGTGTACACCCTGCGCGTTCGCTGTCACTTCCTCAATTCCTTTCCTTTGCGCCAGTGCGATAGTCTTGCTTTTTGGACTGTTTTCTCTCTATGGGTGAGACACACACCAGGCTGCAGTGACAGATTTAGAAGTGTTCACTGTTTTCATTGTTGTATTAAATAACTGTTTTAGATTGTGCAGTTCTATTCTCTCTTTATTAATAATACAGAGCCCCACAAAAATGTGAAAACGTTTTAGCGTTATCGGTTCAATTCTTACTAGAAGTCATAAAATAGACATTAAAATACTTAAATATGAGAAACTCATTCCTTTAAAGGGGTTAGTTACGTAGAAATGTCCAAGGTAATACAGATGTAGCAGATGTAGCCCATTAATGCATCCGTAGTGTTAAAGAAAAAAAGTGTCAATGGTGTCATCTCGTGTGTCAAGACACGTCAGATGCTGTAACATCTGCTACATCTGTATTTCAGTGCTACAATCTAAAGCGGACTGGCTGTTGTGATTTTTGTGGTGTATATCGGTCTGTGCTGTGTTGTTGTGGTTAATGCACCTGCCTTTGAAATGCAAGTTTGGTGTTTGTTATCTTAAATGTTTTGCACGCTAAACTGTGTTGCTGGGATGTAAGGTTACTTCGGTAATTTGCAGGTGAGATTGTTATCTAATGGGAGACCAGAAAGGTTACATTGTCAATTTAGCTTCACGGGAAATATATATTGGATCTTTCTCGTGATTTCGTTCCTTAAATGTAGTTTGTGACTTGATAAATCTGTTCACTTGAATGGCATTATTTTTAATGAAACCATTATCTTGGAGTGAATAAGTCCAGCAGTGCACTATGCATTGTTCGATATATCCGTTACCTATTGGCAAAGGACTGAGATTAGGATATTTCAATATTTAATGGTGAAATGTTGGATCCAGGTTTCAGGTGGACTTGCTTTATTCAAATTCATCTCCTAGTTCAACCTTAGGGCGTTATTTCAATAAAGCTATTAAATAAGCCTTCTCTGGCATTAATCTGGGGCTTCTGCCATAAGGTTAACAACAAATATATGACCTAAGATAGACATCATGGATTTTGAACTTGACCAAATCAACAAACAGTAGCAAATAAGGATAGTGGCTGCAGGCTGTTATGTGCACCCAATGTCCATGTTTATCTATGATTGCAGCATCGTTTGTTAGTAGTATTTTTCATGTATTCAGCTCTAAAAAGGCCTGCCAAGAGGTTAATGATACTGCGGTGATCCACGCGACTGGTATCTACTCATCCGTTAACCCAGGGTTGGCCAACTCCAGTCCTCAATGGCCACCAGCAGGTCATTCTGACAGTCACCTGTACTGCAGCGGGGTTATCTGCAAAACCTGACCTGTTGGTGGCCCTTGAGGACTGGAGTTGGCCACCCCTGTGTTAACCTCTTTAGTGCCAGATAGGACTGCAATTTATTGTTTGAAGGAGCAGTCCCGTATACTCTGCTTTAAACTCCCTTATAAATCACTAACTTTTTTCCCTAAGTGACCCTTTTTTAGACGTCTCCAGAGATGTGTGTTTTTTGTCATAATAAGTACTGTTCTGCTGTCGGCCCTTGTGAGATGTTACGTTATTTACTAGTTGTCATACCTTTTGGAACCTCTTCTGCTCTTCATGGGGGCGCACAGCACACTTGAAGATGGGACCTAGGTTAGGTTTCCAAAGCTCGGTACAGTATAATTGTATCCCTTGGCCCCCAAGTTATTTATTGTTTGTTCTGTTCCAGTTTTATGACGACTCGCTAAAAGCTACAAAACTCGGCACCGGGTCACCATGTCCTCTCCCAAGAACGTCACAGCCTTGAGCTTTTTGTAAATTATATTTTGGTCTTGTGGGCAAATATGTTTGCTTTGTACCAGTATCACAAGAACGGGCGGGGGGGGGGGGGGGAGGAGAGCGGGGGGCACTGCCAGGGAGGACCCCAAGGTTCAGGTAAAAAAATAAGATCAGTGTAGATTTCTGCTCTTACCCGTGGAAGGTAAAGATAAGTTTACTCTTATTTGGTTTAAACCGTATCATGCTACACTGCTTGACATGATCCATTAACTCTAATTCATGACTTTTAATGGTCCTTTTAAAGGTTGGAGTGAGAATTTCATGTTGGGAACGAGTGAATCTCGACCTATATATACAGCACCTTGGAAGCACTTTATCACTATATCGAAGGGGTTTATCATGTTCAATCCTTTGATCCTTTTCCTTAAAAATAGGTCCACTGTCTGGAAGATGAGAATGAGATTGTGGAGGTGGATATGACAAACAGACATGAGATATCGCGCAAAGCACAAGTGCTGTCCATTCAGAAGAATGAAGATGTGGTTCATCGCCCATGGAGTGGTGGAAATGAAAATAAGAGAAACGGCGAGTAGCCAGCCTGTAACATGGTATTAAAGGTCACTTTTAGAAGACTGGTCAAATGTGTGCCACCCCTCATAACAATAACAAATGTGGTGTGATGTCTAAATCAATGTTGACCTATTGGCTTCCAGGACAGCAAAGTAATGCATTACAGTACTTGAGAGCAGCTTCACATAGGGAACGTAAGTGTTTATTTATGATGCCCCTAAACCTGTGGGACTCTATTCCCACACTTCACAATGCAGAAGTACATCTCTAGTTAAAGCAGCATTCAGCACTTTTTGACCTTCTTTATGTTAAGGAGTCTCATCTTGCCCTTTCCAACGCTAGTTTTATTTATTAAATCTGATGCTTCGTTCAGGAGATATAAGCGTTTGAAATATTAAAGCCGCAATATTACTTTGCCCTTTTTTTCATTCTTTTTATATATATGTATAGAGCATGCGACAATGTATAATCCTACATATATATCCTACAATCGTTGGAGATCCTGTTATAAATCTGTAAAAATGCTGATTGTGTGCCTAACATAATGGCTGCCTTTCAGTTTCAATCAATCCTTCAGTCAGTGTAACTCAGCAGCTACAATGTTTACTTATATTACTAAGGTAACATTATCTATTACGTTTACAGCTGAAACTGCTAGGAACATTGGCAACAAATGAACACCAACGGGAAAGTTTGGCAAAGATCTTGCACTGCTGGGGAGGTGGGCTAAACCCTGCTATAGAAATCAATGGATGCTTCAAAACTCATTAAAAATTGCATTGAGTTGAATTAAAAAATCAAAACAGTCACTATTATCTAATACTACAGAACTGATTTATTTACAGATTCACATGTTTTGCTGCTTTGCGTTGATGTTAAAATAGATCTCACTAGTGTCCATTGCAGTGTGAAGGTTACAGTGATAACCTCGGGCGACTGGGAGTAAGAAAATCATGATTAACACTAAAGATTTTTTTATTTTATTTTTTAAGCAGGGCAAGATGCCAACATTATGAGTTCAACTCATAGGCTTCTGGGGGCGATTGCTGCGTTAAGGGGTCCTGATAGTGTATCATTTCTATTTAAATCTGCCCATGTCATGAATTCCTAGGATTCTTGAGCTTCACCGGTCAGACCTGGACCATTAAAACTGCAGAACTTTGCACGTTCATATTGTCTAATACAGGAGTGGCCAACTCCAGTCCTCAAGGGCCACCAACAGGACAGATTTTCAGGATATCCCACTTCAGCGCAGGTCGCTCAGTCAGAATGACAGCCACTGATAGAGCCACCTGTGCTGAAGCAGGGATATCTCTAATACCTGACCTGTTGGTGGCCCTTGAAGACTGGAGTTGGCCACCCCTAGTCTAAACCAATTATTTTCTTATGGAGCTCAAACTAATGTTATGGCACTTTCAATCCGAACACCCCTTTGTCTACTGGAAAAATTGACTGAACAATCTGAGTGATACATTTATATATAAAGCTGATACTTTAAAAATGAATGTGCAATCTATACTATTACACTAATTAGAATTGGAGGGCAAGTACTATAGTAGTAATAAAGTATAAGCTTTGCACCTTACAAAATTCTGACCTGGGGGATTAAGTTTGACTGGTGTTAATATTGTACAAGCAATGGAGATATCAACCGTTTAACATTATGGAGAAATATTACATTCTTAAGGCAAAACACTGGTAAAAAAAAAAGTTACGTATAATATAGAGTTCAGTTCAATAAAGGTTTGTGAAATGCTCAGTTATTAAATACCTTCAGTATAGGCTAGTGCTTGATTAGGCTACGCTTATAGTGCCGGCGACGCTCAGGCTTCGGTCGCTGGAAAAATCAAAAAGAGATGACTTCCAGCGATCGCGGCCAAACAGTCGTGCTTACTATAAGCGCATGCGACGGCGGCAATGCATTTGTTTTGCCGCAATGTCGCTGTCGCCGGCACTATAAGCGCAGACTTAAACCACACAAGCTTACTTCGTAGTTAAGTATCATCAATTTTCATTTCCACATACTGATGTTCACCAAGCATTTTTGCTGTGGTATCATAGTTTAATTATTTCTTCCATGTGTGCGATGCTTAACATTGCAAATGTGTATTCTGTCTCTTTGTATATATTCATACCTTGTTTTTGTTATTGTATTATCTTTACTAATGGTAATAATATTTCTGCTGAAACAAGTTGTAAAGAGTGAATATGTTCACTTAATCACAGTAGCCATTGTGTGAAGACAGAGGTAGAATTATTTCGGCAAATAAGATCTGCCAGATCATAGAATTCAGTAATTGCAACAGCATACAAGCCGCTTAACATGTTACAGGGAGGACGCTGACATGCAGACTTAATTGGAGAGATATTGTTAAATGACAGCGGCCTTTTAAATTTGAACTATAGTTGTACTGCAAATTTGAAACAGCTTTGTTTCCTGAGTTGTTTCTGATTGAAACAGGACAAGTCCCATGCTTCTCAATGAACCTTTGTGTTTTTGAAATGGTAATGTCCATCATTCTCTGCTTTTGGAGTAATGGGCTCATGGGAACATACTCGAGTCTTGTTCCAGCTGCTGCCTTCTGCCTGCTGGAACAGCTGCCCAAAACTCGGAGCATGTAATCCTCACTTCCTACTGTTGAAGAGCTGCTTATACTGTACTTGGAGGATCAGAGCCAAGATCTTCACAATAATACGTTTCATAACAAGAGATGAAAGAGTTGGAAACTATGTAAGGTAACCTTGATGCAGTTGTTGATGCTGAATATTCCTTTGAAGGATTTTCCACCTTTTGTTGATCAGTACGAGACCAGTCTAACATTTGTAGTGTAAAATACAATGTGACGTGGTTGTAGGCTTAAAATATTTTGGCCAAAGTATTGAACTAAATGACCCATACTTATGATGAAAGAATATAGATAAAATACATAGCAATGTACTAAATAAAATGTCATATTGGATGTAGCATTGGGGCTTTTTTTTTTGTCTTTTGTTGTATACATTGGTTCACAAACCCAGTAGCGCTCCAAATGACACATATATACAATGTAATGGGTTTGGCATTTGAGTTTGCTAAGACTGTATGTCTAAGATACATTACATTCTAACAGCAGTTGACGTATAGATTTTGCAAAGACTTTTGATACGGTGCCACACGAGGTTAGTGTACAAAACAAAAGCAAATTGGACTCAGTAAAAATATTTTCACCTGGATTAAGAGTTGTTATAAATAGAACATTCAGGTTGGGCTAAATTTGTGAGTGGACTACATCAGAGATCAGTAATGGGACCCATGCTTTTTAACATTTATTAATGATCTTGAGGTTGGCATCTTTGCTAATTATACTAAATTGTGTAATGTGGTAGAATCAGAGCAGGGTGTAATTTCTCTCCAGAAGGACTTGAGTAGACTAGAAACTTGGGCAGGTAAATGGCAGATGAGGTTTAATGCAGATAAATCTAAGTTTATGCATTTAGAAAACAGGAATAAACAGGCGACTTAAAAATGAAACGGGGATAAATTAGGAGAATCCTTGATGGAGGAGAATTTAGGAGTGCTTGTAGACTGCAGAGAGTAGAATGCAGAAAAGAGCCAGCAAATTAATAAAGGGGATGGATAATCTGATTTATGGGGAAGGCTAGCTAAATTAGATTTGTTTACATTAGAAAAGAGGGGATATGCTGACTACAGGCATACCCCACTTTAAGTACACTCGCGAGTAAGTACATATCGCCCAATAGGCAAATGCCAGCTCACGCATGCGCCTGTCATCATGTCCTGAACAGCAATACTCCCTACCTGTACCGAAGCTGTGCGCAAGCGGGGAGACTATAGAGCCTGTTACAAATGCATTATTTGCATCAGTTATGCACGTATATGACGATTGCCGTACAGTACATGCATCGATAAGTGGGAAAAGGTAGTGCTTCACTTTAAGTACATTTTCGCTTTACATACATGCTCCGGTCCCATTGCGTACGTTAATGCGGGGTATGCCTGTATATATAAATATATTCAGTGATAATACTTTCAAAAGAACTATTCATCCCACGGGCAGTACAAAGGACATGGTGTCGTCCCTTAAGGTTGGAGGAAAATAAATTTCACCAGCAACAAAGGAAAGGGTCTTTACCGTAACGGTAGTTAAAATTTGGAATTAATTACTCATAAAGACTGTGGTGGCAGATGTAATAGATATCTTCAAAAAAAGGTTGGACATCTTTTTAGAAAGGAAAGGTATACAGGGATGTACCAAATAGGTAAACATGGGAAGGATGTTAATCCAGGTAGTAATCTGATTGCCAATATTTGGAGTCAGGAAGGAATTTATTTTTCCCCTTAAGAGATATCATTGGATGATATTTTAATGAGGTTTTTTTTGAAGTGAAACTTCTTTTCCGGCACCTACAGTGTTTTGATGGGGGAAATTTCCTTTCTTGTCCGAAAAACGCATAATGCATGCACAGATGCCCGGTGCACTTGCGTTGAAGGATCTGCGGGTGGCGCATCACGCATTCGCAGAGGCATCTGGCGCGCATGCACAGAAGGTACCTCGGGCCTTCAGCGCATTGTGCGTGCGCAGGCGCAGAATGATGCTCGGGCCTCCGGCATATCACGCGTGACCAGGCCTGCCTGACGCCGCGCGCAGGCCCGTTGACACGCACATGCGCAGGTCCCCAGAAGTAGGCCGCAACATCAATGATCAGCCGCCTGGACCCCTTCCTATGCCTGTCTCACACCGAACTCTCTGCTGCACAGGTGGGCCCCCTCCCTTCTCAACACTAAGGTCACCGTCACACCCCTTCCCAATCTACAGTCACCCACCCAACCAGGTCAGTCAGTCACCCACATCAGTCAAGGGGTCAGTCACCCACCTACCCAGGTCAAAGGGTCAGTCGAAGTCAGTCACCCACTCACCCACCCAGGTCAGTCAAGGTCAGTCAGTCATCCACCCACCCAGGTCAGTCAGTCAAGGTCAGTCAGTCACCTACCAACCCACCCAGGTCAGTCAGTCAAGGGTCAGTCAACAACCCACCCACCCTGGTCAGTCAGTCACCCACCCACCCTGGTCAGTCAGAGAATTGTATTGTATCCCTGAAAATGGATAAAGTGTACAAAATTATAACTTTTGCTATATACATGCTACGAAGGTGAAATTTGGATATGTTTTTCTATGCAAATAACACAGGTCGCATACATATCGTTAATCTGATTTATGACATGTGAAATATAGTCATGAGTTATCGCTGTTTTTACTATAACTTTGGACATAGGACAAAAAGCTTGCCAGATGTGTAATTGTACAATCAAAGGAAGATACTTGAAAGGTCCCCTGTGGAGAAGTTAGTTAGAGGTGAGAAAAGACCTGGACATCAATGGAGGGGACTCGCCTCATTGCATATGCAGCCAGCTCTCACAGATGGATACTAACCATTGTGACCTGTTAAATATAACACCCTTTCAGGAACGGTCTCTGCCCAATAAGCATTTTGCTAGACAGAACGGCACCCAGGCCTGTGGCCATATTTTTTTATAAATGGTCTGACCAAGTAGGAACAGGGGAGGGGTGTATTAATGAGGGGCTGGGTAAACCCTGCTTCTCGCGTTACCTGTCATCCTGTGATTGGGACAAGGTAATTGTTCACCAATAACTGAACTGCCATGTTAGGAATGGGGGCCTGCATCTATATAGTTGCTTGCACCCCTTATCCCTGTGCTTGTCGTGACTAACAACTAAGGAGCTGCTATTCGGCTGAATATCTCCTTATCCAACCCCAGTAAGTGTAAATATTTCTGTAATGTTATTTGCTTGATGTAGTGTCTGTTCTGCTCATCGGAAATAAACTCATTCTGTTTACTATATCCTAATCTTGTTCAATCTGGCCCGGTTATTTTATATATTGTCTGTTCTCTCGTGACAGTCAGTCACCCACCCACCCTAGTCAGTCAAGGTCAGTCAGTCACCCACCCACCCTGGTCAGTCAGTCCGTTTTTATGGCTTTCCTCTGTATCAATATACAGTATTGTAAGTATAAATATAGGATAAAGTATCTGTCGTCTAAATTTAGCATAGCTTGAACTTGATGCATGGTTTGTTTTTTTCTTCTTTCTCAACCTCATCAACTATGTAGCTACTTTATAAGAAAGTGTCCCTTTTTTACTGTAGAACATCATTAATTTTGCTAAAGAAAGCTTCTGCCAAAGGCTGGCGTTTAAACCTTTCACTGCCAAAGGCACCTGCAACACAGCCAAAAGATGAACCTTTTACAGCGCAGAGGATGCAGAACTCAGCACGTCTGGGGTCATGTGATGATTGTAGGAGAACCACATGATTATGTCTGGCCCTGGATGCTGGAAACTAAAGTGGAGAAGGCTCCACTTCTGTCTCGATCGGGCTTGCACCCGATCACCCCCTGGAGAATAGCAAGTGCATATGACATACCTGGTAAGCCATGAGGGTCTCTGGAATGCCAGGTGCCAGGGCTCATTCTATCTCTGTTACATATGTTATAAGGGCATTGTTAGGGTTAATAAGGAACAATTTGCTAAATCGGTTACAAAAGCAATTATTGCCCAATTATCTTACTCTTTCCATGAAACGTGGCCTTGGGATGTGCAGGGCTAATAGTTACTGCATGATCTCCTTTGCCATTTAGCATATCAAGTCACACGTTATGTATGCTTGGTACGTGATGACCTTATCGAAGCATGTTCAGAATAGCACAGGAGTTGCATGATTTCAGCAGCCAGCTCAATCAAAGCTGCACCAAGGCAGAGTTAGGCTTCAGTAGCAACAGTGCTAGTACATGATTATTGCGCATGTCCGTAGGCTGTAAGGTGTCTTCCAGTATTGGAATGTGCCATAGTGCTGTTTCAGTTTTAACTATGACACATCCATAACATTGAATGTCTTGTGCAAAACCATTACATTACAGGGCTAAAAGAGTGGCTTAGAGAGCCTGGTTCAATTCCCAATGTCAGCTCCTTGTGACATTGGGCAAGTCACTTACTTTATCTCCCTGTGCCTCAGGCACCAAAATCATAGTGTAAGCTCATCTGGCAGGAACTGTGTCTGTAACATTCCTATGTGCTGTGTATCACGCACTATACTGTCATTGTGACGCGCTTTGAGTCCCATTGGGAGACGAGCCCTATATGAAATAAAGTTATTATTCTTATTACATTTACTCCTTACCTGCCGAGATGCTTTACACTCTGTAATATACATTGTTAATGATTACACAAAGATGAGCATTATTTAGAAACAATCTAAACATGAATGACCCCGTTCTTCTGTTGACCCATTTAGAAGTGCAGTAGAACTTGCAGCGATAAGTTCTGCGCAGTGTTCTACTTGGATTCCATCTCTAGAGAAGTTCGGAATAAAATGCTGTGTCGAGTGATTATTTCCTGGTAATATTTGAATATAATGTGTTTATGCCTCAACTATAGGAGAATTCCTCCAATCCTGGGTTAGAGGTGCCACATTACTAAGCAGACAAAACAATTTTCAATAGGATAAGAAGGGTAACAAACGGTTGGCATTGCATTGACTTCCAGTCACTTCAGTGGAGGTTCTAGCATTGTTAACTGTGCAGCGCCCAGCTTTTTACTATATTGAATAGCGGCCAAGGTCTCGGGGAATGGGCTCGAGCACACGACTCCTCGTTCACAGCCACAGCCCCAATGCTTATTCCTTGTCATTACATTTACTGCAGTAATACTTCTGGTAAACAAATATATTCAGTGTAACAGTATTAGGTTAATCTATATACATATCTCAAAAGAAGAGAACTAATTTCTGATATTCATAGTAACGTAAGCTGTCTAACCTACATTCATATATATATTTTTTAATATGTATTGTACCAATTTTTTTTTAGGTGGAAGTGTGGACAAAAAACTCCCTATAACCTCAAAAGGAACTGGACTCCATGAAGCACATCATGTTGAGCAGAAAGCCTGGGAAAACTCACTATATTGAGTGCATTAAACAACAATTCTAAACGGAGACATTATGCTGGCCACATATGAAACATTACATTCCTACTGTGTATAGAATCCATATATCTGACTATGTATCAATTAAAGTATGCAATAAATGATCACAGGATCTTCAATGGTTTATATCACTTCACTTGATTATACTGTCGTGATCATTAAAATGCTTGCTAGAGCTTTTCCAGAAGAAGTGTCACATTACCCGTTTTGGTAATGCCTGCAGTAGGCTGAGTGCAGACTGTTACACTTCAGTCTTGTTTCTTTCTTGCGATGGGTATATAGACAGAAATATTGAGAGCCTTTCTAAAGCAGAGCCCTAATTTCTATCATAAAATGGCCAGACAAAAGCTTTTTTGACATGTCAGTGGTCTGGGCTATTGTTCCCAAAATTGTCCATATATATTTATATATCGGGGTAGCCAAAAAAAACCTAGAAGACAGACTGATAAAGATACAGTAAATGAATATCAATAAAATGAATTTTGATGGAAGCTTCAAAATGTAGCAGTCTGAATGTGACGGATTCCAGATAAATCTTTTCAGAAGGTGTGTGGTCGGGAACCCAGTTGTGGTTCCAGATTATCAATGTGTTCTGGAGTGCTCAAGTGCTTTCCAAAGCAACGGTTATCAGCAGAATAACATACAGGTATTTGGTTCTCATTTGAGAACGGTTTCATTACTTTTCTTCCCGCTCGATGGTATCCTTGCTTCCCAACAGCAGCCACATTAGTTTTATTATGTTCAGTAATTAAAAATACCACTTCTGGTGCATTTGCACGTCTCGGACAGGTCCATAACCCTGTCTATCCTCATGCTTGCTGGGCATACATTGCTTCCAGGGATTCTGTGTAATTGCGTGCACATTTTAATGTTACAACTGTTAATTTCTTTTAGAGAAATCGTTATGTATTTCTATATGACAACATATAAAATGAGTCTCTTCCCTTGGTAAGCTGGCAATCGTTTGATGCTCCTGTTATAAATCTATTAAAATCCTGATTGTGTGCCCAACTAAATGGCCGCCTTCTAACTTTATGCTGCAGTCTATGAAATGCTTCAGCTGATGTGTAACATTATATTACAAAGTGTAACACATTATTGTTACAGCTTTCAGAGTAATATACGGTCTGCTGTTTGGACCACAGTACTGTATATGATTTTTGACATTTTGCTGTAAGGTATTAACTGGGATAATATATCAGCACATGGGGGTTTAGTCCATATCTCTGTTATAGTGATTGAGCTGCAGCTGGATTTGAAGGAAGTAAAATTGTATTGTATTGTATGTCTTTATTTATATAGCGCCATTAATGTACATAGCGCTTCACAGCAGTAATACATGTGGTAATCCAATAAATAACAGATAATATAAATAACAGATCATGGGAATAAGTGCTTTAGACATTAAGGAAGAGGAGTCCCTGCTCCGAGGAGCTTACAGTCTAATTGGTAGGTAGGGAGAACGTACAGAGACAGTAGGAGGGAGTTCTGGTAAGTGCATCTGCAGGGGGCCAAGCTTTATGTGCCATGTGTTCAGAATAGCCACAGTGCTATTCATATGCTTCTTTAAGCAAGTGTGTCTTAAAGGTGGATAGAGAGGGTGCTAGTCAGGTACTGAGGGGAAGGGCATTCCAGAGGTGTGGGGCAGTCGGTGAAAAAGGTTTAAGGCGGGAGAGGGCTTTAGATACAAAGGGGGTAGAAAGAAGACATCCTTGAGAAGAACGCAAGAGTCTGGATGGTGCATAACGAGAAATTAGGGCTGAGATGTAAGGGGGGGCAGAAGAGTGTAAAGCTTTAAAAGTGAGGAGAAGAATGGAGTGTGAGATGCGGGATTTGATCGGAAGCCAGGAGAGGGATTTCATGAGGGGAGATGCTGAGACAGATCTAGGAAAGAGTAGAGTGATTCTGGCAGCAGCGTTAAGGATAGATTGTAGGGGAGACAGGTGAGAGGCAGGAAGGCCGGACAGCAGGAGGTTACAGTAATCAAGACAGGAGAGAATGAGGGCCTGAGTCAGAGTTTTAGCAGTCGAGCAACAGAGGAAAGGGCGTATCTTTGTTATATTGCGGAGGAAAAAGCGACAAGTTTTAGAAATGTTTTGAATGTGAGGGGCGAATGTGAGAGAGGAGTCGAGTGTGACCCCAAGGCAGCGTGCTTGGGCTACTGGGTGAATGATCGTAGTTCCAACAGTAATGTGGAAGGAGGTAGTAGGGCCAGGTTTGGGAGGAAGTATGAGGAGCTCTGTTTTAGCCATGTTGAGTTTAAGGCGGCGGAGGGCCATCCAGGATGATATAGCAGATAGACATTCAGAAACTTTGGTTTGTACAGTAGGTGTAAGGTCGGGTGTTGAGAAATATATTTGTGTGTCGTCAGCATAGAGGTGATAATTAAACCCAAAAGATGTTATTAGGTCACCTAGAGAGAGTGTATACAGAGAAAAGAGAAGAGGTCCCAGGACAGAGCCCTGGGGTACCCCCACAGAGAGATCAATAGAGGAGGAGGAGGTATTAGCAGAAGAGACACTGAAAGTACGATGGGAGAGGTAGGATGAGATCCAGGATAGAGCTTTGTTCCGAATGCCAAGAGTATGGAGAATGTGAAGGAGAAGAGGGTGGTCCACGATGTCAAATGCTGCAGAGAGATCGAGTAATATGAGCAGAGTGTAATGACCTCTGTCTTTGGCAGCATGGAGGTCGTCAGTTATTTTAGTGAGGGCTGTTTCCGTGGAGTGAGCAGTACGGAAGCCAGATTGTAGAGGGTCTAGGAGAGAATAGGTGTTGAGAAAATGGAGCAAGCGAGCGAATACAAGACGTTCAAGGAGTTTAGAGGCAAAAGGCAGGAGGGAGACAGGCCGATAGTTAGAAAGACAGGTAGGGTCAAGCTTGCTGTTTTTGAGTAATGGTATGACTGTTGCATGTTTGAAGGAGGATGGAAAGGTTCCAGAGCAGAGGGAGGAGTTAAAAATGTGCGTGAGCGTAGGGATTATAGTAGGAGCAAGAGGTTTTAGGAGATGGGAGGGAATGGGGTCAAGAGGGCAAGTGGTAGAGGGAGAAGAGGCGATCAACAGCGACACATCCTCCTCTGTGACAGTGGAAAAAGAGTCAAGGAAGGCAGGAGGAGAGTTAGGAAGAAGTGTAGGATGGGAGGAAGAAACAGAGGGGATGTTCTGACGTATGGATTCCACCTTTTCCTTAAAATAGTCAGCAAAGTCCTGAGCGGAGATGGAGGAAGGAGAGGCAGCTGAGGGTGGTTTGAGTAGAGTATCAAAGACAGAGAACAGTCGGCGTGGGTTAGACTTGTGCATGTTGATTAGTGAAGAAAAGTAGGCTTGTTTAGCTTGCGAGAGGTCAGAGTTGAAACAGGATAGCATAAATTTGTAGTGAAGGAAGTCTGCGAGAGTATGAGATTTCCTCCAGAGGCGTTCAGAGGAACGAGTGGAGGAACGCAGCATGCGCGTGTGGGAATTTAACCAGGGTCTAGGGTTAAAAGGGCGAGTGCGGCAGAGAGAAAGCTGGGCATATAGATCAAGAGAGGAGGACAAGGCAGAGTTGTAGTTCCTGACCAGTTTGTCAGGGTCTGTAGCAGAGCTTAGAGAGAGGGAGGAGTGTAACGTGGGCTCAAAGTCAGGTAAGTGAATAGAGCGCAGGTTTCTGCAGAACCGGGGGTAGATGGAGGTGGAGAAGGGGAGAAGCGAGATAGAGAGAATGAGATGAGGTGATGGTCAGAGAGAGGAAAAGGGGAAATGGAGAAATCAGAGAGAGAGAAGTTTTTAGTGAAAACCAGGTCTAAGTAGTGGCCATCCTTGTGGGTGCTGGCTGCAGTACACTGTTGAAGGCCAAAAGAAGAGGTTAGAGAAAGAAAGCGGGAAGCCCAAGGGAGAGAGGGGTCATCAATGTGGCAATTGAAGTCCCCAAGGAGAAGAACAGGGGAGTCTGAGGAGAGGAAGAAAGAGAGCCAGGATTCAAATTAAGAGAGAAAGGCAGAAGGGGGATGAGTAGAGGTAGGTGGGCGATAGATGACCGCCACATGAACAGGGAGAGGAGAGAAGATCTGGACAGTGTGAACCTCAAAGGAGGGAAAGGCAAGAGAGGGGGAATAGGAATAGTTCGGTAACGGCAGAGAGAGGAGAGCAGGAGCCCCACACCTCCACCCCTGCCATCAAGGCGCGGAGTGTGGGAGAAGGAAAGGCCACCATAAGAGAGGGCAGCTTCCAGAGCAGAGTCAGACTGAGTGAGCCAGGTCTCAGTTATAGCAAAGAGAAGCAGGGAGTGAGAGAGAAAGAAGTCATGCACAGAGAGGAACTTGTTAGAGAGGGAGCGAGCATTCCAAAGGGCACAGGAGAAAGGGAGGGTGGAAGGGGATGGGTATGAGGTTGGAGGGGTTAACACCAGAAGGAGTAGAAATTGTATGTGGGAGGCGAGGACGAAAGCAAGTAGAAATAAGGCAGGGACCAGGATTGGGAGAGATATCCCCAGAAGCAAGGAGAAGCATGGATAGAAAGATGGGTGAGGATGATTTGTAGGGGTGTGTTTTAGTGGAGTGTGGTGACAGAGGGCGCAGGTAAGAAAGGAGTTCATGTGAACTGATAAGTGGGGAAGAAAGGAGAGATGGAGATATATGAATAGAGTTAGAGACATAAGGAGACTGGTGGAAGGAAGTGCATAATTTGAAAATAAGTGCGGTTGCAGCAAATATAAAAAATAAAGGCGGCATCACAGCAATAGTTAAGTGTTGAGATGTACAGTCTTAGATAGATGATATCCTCTTTTCCAACGTAGATCAAAAGCAGGAATCAGAAGCAGTAGGTGATGTCCACTTTTCCACTTCTTTTTAAACTTCATATTCTACTTGAAACATTTCTACTTAAAAGCATATCTGCTTGCAAGCATGGCTGCTAGCAGCAATGGCTGTTAGGAGTTTACTTATATACTTTTAGAAAGTCACCTGGTTGGCACAACAAACTTAATTAGCACATGTGAGGGTAGTTAAAGCAAATGGCTTTTCTAAGGTGGGTGTTGCCTTGCTTGCACAAGTGTGAAAGCTGAATTAAATTAAGACAGTAGGGGGGATGAAAATGGGCTTCGACTTTACACT
The DNA here is from genome assembly GCF_040206685.1 of Ascaphus truei. NCBI lineage: Eukaryota > Metazoa > Chordata > Amphibia > Anura > Ascaphidae > Ascaphus > Ascaphus truei. Next base: position 20,963,221 of record NC_134498.1, read on the forward strand.
GTAGCTGAAGAAATGTAGTTCGTAGAATTATTTGAATAGTGTTTCCATATTGTGAGGCATGGTGTATGGTGCAGTGTGTCCTATTCTAAAGGGATAAACCAGCATGTGCTATCTTCGGCCCGCCTGATGAAGAGCAAGATGCCAGCATGTGCCACCACAGAGGGGACATGCTAAACCGCTATAGAAAATGTCTATCCAAGACTGCTTCCACTGTGCATAAAGAACCATTCGAGATCACAGTATTAGAAAACCTTTCCTTCCTCACCTGCTGCAGCAATACAGAGAGGGAGAGCTGATTGGATTTCACTGGCTGATTAGGCATGTGAAAGGGTGACCCCATTGACCTCTAGCTGAGGGAAACTTGCTGATCCCAAAGATATGATTTTAATTCATCAACCGATCCCAGAGCTGGCCACGCCTCCCTCTCCATACTATTGTCGCCGGAATCCAACTTTCATCCAACTTGAGGAGGGGAGTATGGTGCCCCCCTTCTCCAGCTCCCCCCACCGGTTAGACATTGGATCATGGCGCCGAAAGGAGGAAGCACAGGGCCCCAGGAATGGCAGGTGTGTGTGTGGGAGGGGGAAGGGGGGAGGAGAGGGGTGTGATGGTGTGTTCTCTTGCCCTTTCCTGGAGTTGGCTGCCTCCTGTAGTGTCTTGTTGCCATGGCAATGTGATGGCACGTGGCACATTGACATCATGACACTGCAACGCTACCGGAGGAGGGCTGCTCGTTTAGGCAAGTCCCCTTTTTTTACAGGGGGGGCCCGCTGCCAGCGTGCTGCCTCGGGCCCCGCAAAGCCTAGGGCCGGCCCTGCAATATGGGTGGGGCAAGCAAAGGCTGCTGTCCTGATATCCCCTGGTTAAATGCATGTGGTTAAGGCAGCGGTGCGCAAACTGTGGGGCGCGCCCCCCAGGGGGGCTCGTGAGATGTTTCTGGGGGGGGGGGGCAGCGTTTACAGAGGTTCTGCACTAAGAGCGCGAAGCCTCTGTGAACTTACCCGGCTCCAGTCACGCGTCTCTATGACAACGTGGCGTCAAATGGCGCCCGTTGCCATGGAGACGTGACGGCAAATGAGGCCGCGGGTCACGTGACGTGATGTCACATGACCCCGCAGCGTCATTTGACTCAACATTAGAGGTGAGGGGGGTGCATGACGGAGGAGCAGAGCAGGTAGGGGGGCGCAGCACAGAGTTTACGCGCCGTTGGGGTAAAGTAAAGAAGTGTGAAGTTTTTTTGGTTTTGTTTTTTAAGTGCTGTTCTGAACATAGGGAAGATTTACATGACAGAGTATGGTTTGGGGTCATGCTTCATTTTTCCACGGCTCCTAGAAGGACGACGGCTCCAACCATACCTATACTTTTGTACATTTAATTGCCATCTGATGCTATTAAGGATTTATAGTGAAACATTGAAGAGGACATGATAATCATAGTTTTTATAGTGTGGGGGACGTTGATGTTTTTAGTGTTTGGTTTTCTGTGGTACAACTACTGCCGCAGTACTGAGGGGGGGGGGGGGGGGATTTAGGGAGGTTTTTTGTTTGTTTTTTGGAACAAAGACAGACAAGCTCTCTGTCTGTGAATATTGCACACGCCGTTGGGCACATTAATTACCTATTACAATAATATTGGGCATTAATACACATCCATGGATTTCAGTATAATATTAATTTCCTCCAGTGGATATGTGCATTTTTTAGGCTTATTGTGCTGTGGAAGTTTGTTGCAGACTGTCACATTTGTTTTTACGTCACTGTACATGGCCTGATTTTTGTGACATTCATCCATCCATATTGGGAGCAACACTTCATAGATTGGAAGAGAGTGAAATTTGGCAACTTCAATATAAAAGCAGTGAACACGGAATTGACAAAGATCGTACTCCTGGACACACACGTCACTACTGAAAATTGATATGTGATAATTAACCAAAACGGCTTTATTTCTGGAAAATGAACCATTTGCATACAAATAAGGAATTATGCTAAACCTTTTGAGAAGTCGACATTTACTGAACTTCGTTAAATGGGAGTTACTATTGCAAACAGAAAATGTTATTCCATAAATAGGTTGTAATAAGAAAAATTGTGTACCTATGCAGTAAAAAATATGTATTTATAAAATAAGCATTAACTCCTAGAAATCAGTGTTAGTGATGCAATTGTGGTGGGTGGGGAGTAAAGGTGGTTGCGGGTGAAATAACCCTATGGTATTGTGATGTAATAGGATTTCATGGGCAGAAAATCCTATCACCTCTGATGCTTGAGCCTATCAATGCATTGCAAAGGATACTCCTTCAGGCACCAACGGGGTCTACATTGAACATAAACACCCTACAGATACAAAAAGCATAACATAAACATGGGCAAATAGTAACCATATAGTAGCCAAAGTTGCCAGCTATTCATGGGTTAATTATGACTAACTGGCCATTTGGACTACTAAGGGGTTAATCAATTATTATAGCTAGAAACAACAACGCAACTTTACAGGACTTTTAGTGGCTGCACTATGGGGTAGTGTGGCTAACTACAAACTTAGAAACAAAATGTAAATAGTGTGTGTGTGACTAAAAATATACCTTTATTTACGCTTACCATTCTTCTCCACGTTGTTAATATTACCCTACGTGTTTGTATCACCTATTCTAGGTTGTCCGGTCTTATCTTGCCAAGATTTATAGTGGTCATTATATACACCGTCAAGATAGGACTAACGCCAGCACTGGTGTTGATACCGTTAACTTTTGGAGGTCGACCAATATCTCTGTGTAACAGTTTAGTGAATAGCATGAGTATGCTGCAGGACGCAGTGTGTCAGGGCACAGCCAAGGATGATCAGGATAACAGCTTGTGTTTAAAAGGTAATCTTTATTCGAACATCATGGTGCAGACAAAAAAATGGAGGGTAGCTCTTACGCGTTTCACGCCTAACTGGCGCTTCGTCAGAGAGTAAAAATGTTATGCTGGGACCCCCTTGATATAGTGCTTCTAATTATGGTTCAAATTATTCACAGCCGCGGCTCCGTTGGCCGGAAGTGACGAAACCGGAAATTGAAAACCGGAAGTGACGCGACGGACTCCATGCAGGGGATGATTGTTTACAAGCTAGATTTGTAGTCATGGAGACCGCAGCGTCATCCCTCGGTGTCAATGAGGGGAAAATGTTACTCACAGGCTGGACCCAGCATTATCACCCCACCATACAGAAAAAAAGAAAAATACATCAACGGTGGTGGTTTTAAAAACAATAGCTAAAATATATCAACTATGCATGAACTGAAGGACTCAGTAGTTGACAAATGAAATGTTACCTATAATGTATGATTGCATTGATGTAATTAGAGCTTTTTTTTAGAGCTTTATAGAGCTTTTTGGAATTATTGCAGATCCATAAAGGATTAATGTATTAGTGACAAATCTATAATCTCTGGTTGGTTTTTTTGTATGCAATCTAGCAATCATAAATAATGGGTTCATATGTTGGTGAAATAAATACCAAGTTTTACATGAAAAAGTACATTTGCAACAGTTATACATATCTAATTAATATTTTTACAGATATTAAAAAAACAACTTAATGGCAATATTGAATCAATGGATTGTTCATGTTTTTAGATAATATTATAGTTGTTTTCAATAATGATTAAAGAGCATAAACACAATATATATATGAGAAGCACACATAGGAGTCAATGTACAGTTGATTAAAGTCTGATGGTATATTACATATACACATATTAGTTTCTATGTTTACACATTGGATTTATATAAATTGAATTGTTGACAGAAAAAATATTGACAGAGAAATATATTTCACAAAAAATGTTTTAGCTCCCAGTCCGTGTTTATACCCCCGGGTGCCAGGGACCCGAGGGTATAAATCCAGAACATTTCTCTCTGGTTCAGTATGTTCTCTCTGTTACCTCCTCTTCTATGTTTTGGGATATGCTCTAGAGCACTGAATGTGAAAGTGTCAATGGAGCCTCTTGGACAATTTGTGAAGTGTTTTGACACTGGTAAGTTAGGATCTTTCTTTTTTATAGATCGTAAGTGCTCTGAAATTCTTACTTTTAAAGGTCTAATTGTCCTCCCAATGTAGGTACTGCCACAAGCACAATTGAGTTTATATACAACATAATTAGTAGAACATGTCATAAAATGTTTTAACTTATATTTTTGATTAGTATGTTTACTAGTAACTGAGGATAATGGTGTTGCATATTTACAATATGTGCATTTGCCACATTTGTGAAAACCTTTTGGGAGACTATCTTGAGATGTATTTTGTCCTGCAGAAAATAAACTTGGAGATAAATGATATCCTATGGTTTTTGCCTTTTTGTATACAAATTTCGGTAGGTTGTTTGTGACTGATTTTAGTCCTCTGTCTAACTGCAGAACCCTCCAATGTTTTTCTATAATGTTTTTAATTTTTATGGCTTGATTGCTAAAGGTAGTGATGAAGAGCGGGGTTTCAGATTCAGATTCTGCGGTAGTGTTATTTGTGGTGTTTTTCTTCCGTTTTGGATTCTTTAGAAGATCCAAGCGATTTGATTGTAATGCATGTATGAAGGCAGAGTGGATATCTTTTTCCAGATACCCTCTGTTTCTGAACCTCTCACTCAATATCTCCGACTGTTGTATGAAGGCTTCTTCAGTAGAACAGAGTCTTCTCAGTCGGAGATATTGGCCTTTGGGTATGCCTCTTAGCAGGGGTCTTGGATGACTACTATTTGCTCTTAGAAGAGAGTTGCGGGCATTGGTTTTACGGAATAAATTCGTTTGAATTGTACAATTCACATCAATAAATAATTTTATATCCAAAAAGTCTATGTGATTGATGTTTACTGAAGATGTGAATTTTAGATTAAAAGTATTATCGTTCAAATAGTTGATGAAGGCCGCTAGTGTGTCGTGGTCTCCCTCCCATATCAGAAGAAGGTCGTCTATGTAACGGCGGTAAAATATAATGTTCTTGCGATAAGGGTTGGTGTCACCGAAAATGTGTTTGTTTTCCCAGAAGCCCATGAAAAGATTTGCGTAAGAAGGAGCCAGGCAGACCAATAATTTCTAGCATTGGATCTTTGGGAGATGGTGTATCTAGGTACGTGGATGTATATTTACAACCACTAGTGGTGGTTCTTCCTTCCTATATCAGAGATTCTACACAACTACTAAATATGTTACAGAAGATCACTTGGTGTCATAATTACACTTGGGTTACACTAGATGTATCATCTTTATACACAATTATCAGTCACCATCTTGGCATCTTAGCTGTCACTCATTTCCTTAATTTATCAAATCTTCACACTGCACAAATCACCTTTTTGTTGGATTGTATAATATTTTTATTACAGCACAATTATTTCCTTTTTGATCAACACTTTTATCTCCAAAAACAGGGCACTGCTATGGGTACTTCTTTTGCTCCTTCTTACGCAAATCTTTTCATGGGCTTCTGGGAAAACAAACACATTTTCGGTGACACCAACCCTTATCGCAAGAACATTATATTTTACCGCCGTTACATAGACGACCTTCTTCTGATATGGGAGGGAGACCACGACACACTAGCGGCCTTCATCAACTATTTGAACGATAATACTTTTAATCTAAAATTCACATCTTCAGTAAACATCAATCACATAGACTTTTTGGATATAAAATTATTTATTGATGTGAATTGTACAATTCAAACGAATTTATTCCGTAAAACCAATGCCCGCAACTCTCTTCTAAGAGCAAATAGTAGTCATCCAAGACCCCTGCTAAGAGGCATACCCAAAGGCCAATATCTCCGACTGAGAAGACTCTGTTCTACTGAAGAAGCCTTCATACAACAGTCGGAGATATTGAGTGAGAGGTTCAGAAACAGAGGGTATCTGGAAAAAGATATCCACTCTGCCTTCATACATGCATTACAATCAAATCGCTTGGATCTTCTAAAGAATCCAAAACGGAAGAAAAACACTACAAATAACACCACAGCAGAATCTGAATCTGAAACCCCGCTCTTCATCACTACCTTTAGCAATCAAGCCATAAAAATTAAAAACATTATAGAAAAACATTGGAGGGTTCTGCAGTTAGACAGAGGACTAAAATCAGTCACAAACAACCTACCGAAATTTGTATACAAAAAGGCAAAAACCATAGGATATCATTTATCTCCAAGTTTATTTTCTGCAGGACAAAATACATCTCAAGATAGTCTCCCAAAAGGTTTTCACAAATGTGGCAAATGCACATATTGTAAATATGCAACACCATTATCCTCAGTTACTAGTAAACATACTAATCAAAAATATAAGTTAAAACATTTTATGACATGTTCTACTAATTATGTTGTATATAAACTCAATTGTGCTTGTGGCAGTACCTACATTGGGAGGACAATTAGACCTTTAAAAGTAAGAATTTCAGAGCACTTACGATCTATAAAAAAGAAAGATCCTAACTTACCAGTGTCAAAACACTTCACAAATTGTCCAAGAGGCTCCATTGACACTTTCACATTCAGTGCTCTAGAGCATATCCCAAAACATAGAAGAGGAGGTAACAGAGAGAACATACTGAACCAGAGAGAAATGTTCTGGATTTATACCCTCGGGTCCCTGGCACCCGGGGGTATAAACACGGACTGGGAGCTAAAACATTTTTTGTGAAATATATTTCTCTGTCAATATTTTTTCTGTCAACAATTCAATTTATATAAATCCAATGTGTAAACATAGAAACTAATATGTGTATATGTAATATACCATCAGACTTTAATCAACTGTACATTGACTCCTATGTGTGCTTCTCATATATATATTGTGTTTATGCTCTTTAATCATTATTGAAAACAACTATAATATTATCTAAAAACATGAACAATCCATTGATTCAATATTGCCATTAAGTTGTTTTTTTAATATCTGTAAAAATATTAATTAGATATGTATAACTGTTGCAAATGTACTTTTTCATGTAAAACTTGGTATTTATTTCACCAACATATGAACCCATTATTTATGATTGCTAGATTGCATACAAAAAAACCAACCAGAGATTATAGATTTGTCACTAATACATTAATCCTTTATGGATCTGCAATAATTCCAAAAAGCTCTATAAAGCTCTAAAAAAAAGCTCTAATTACATCAATGCAATCATACATTATAGGTAACATTTCATTTGTCAACTACTGAGTCCTTCAGTTCATGCATAGTTGATATATTTTAGCTATTGTTTTTAAAACCACCACCGTTGATGTATTTTTCTTTTTTTCTGTATGGTGGGGTGATAATGCTGGGTCCAGCCTGTGAGTAACATTTTCCCCTCATTGACACCGAGGGATGACGCTGCGGTCTCCATGACTACAAATCTAGCTTGTAAACAATCATCCCCTGCATGGAGTCCGTCGCGTCACTTCCGGTTTTCAATTTCCGGTTTCGTCACTTCCGGCCAACGGAGCCGCGGCTGTGAATAATTTGAACCATAATTAGAAGCACTATATCAAGGGGGTCCCAGCATAACATTTTTACTCTCTGACGAAGTGCCAGTTAGGCGTGAAACGCGTAAGAGCTACCCTCCATTTTTTTGTCTGCACCATGATGTTCGAATAAAGATTACCTTTTAAACACAAGCAGTTATCCTGATCATCCTTGGCTGTGCCCTGACACACTGCGTCCTGCAGCATACTCATCTACTCATCATTATCACGGATGCACGCCACCAACAAGAAGAAGACAGGCTTTTCTCATGTGAGTTTCTTATCCTTTTCTATGTTGGAAGGTGTATTATCAAGGTGGTTGCAAGCGTGTGTGACATTGTCCTCATTAGGAGTAATGTGGTGGAGCTAATTATTCTCCACTCACAGCACCCCTAGGACTTCAATATATATGTCCTATACACAACGCTCACCTATACACTCATCACTCACATTTATATCAGACGCCTGCATCACTATATCTTCAATCAAGAAAGTCTACATGGACATTATCATAATCATTCCTCTATAGTCATTCTGAGCACTATTGATGAACTTTGTTCCTCTATTTAGTGAATAGCATGTTAATACTTAATTAATTAGATGTCATTCTCATTTGCATGCTAATTTGTGCTGAAACTAGGTGAAATAGCAGTCCTGTGAAAAAGCTTTACCGCTTGCAATATGGCTTTAGTCAACTGGTTAAAAAAACAATTATATGCTGCACACCATAAGTCATATACATAACAGTGTTACCGGTGCTGCTGGTTCAAGGGACACCTGTAACAATCATCCAGTCTTGAATAAATGGAAGGATCCAGCGCTCAACGGATTTTTAAAGTTCAAATTTTAGTGCTCCATACACAACGGCCGTTTCAACCTTAGTAGGTCTTTCTCAAGTGAAAAAGGCCTTGTTCACTTGAGAGAGACCTACTAAGGTCGAAACGGTCGTTGTGTATGGAGCACTAAAATTTGAACTTTAAAAATCCGTTGAGCGCTGGATCCTTCCATTTATTTAGTCAACTGGTTGCCACATTTTCCCCTCGTGTACCATATTTATTATATTTTAAGAATTGCTACTCCATAATACAACTTCCATGCTAGGACACCTCAAGGCCCCATTTAAGAAAGAGGACCATGTTTGGTAAGCAGCGCTACTTCACACCTTCCAGCACAGCTTAGGAAATATTACCATTTAGTGTACATTCCAGTTGATACTCTTGGTGGCATGGTGTCTTCCGGTATGGAAAATATGTCTTACTTGGTAACACCGCTTGGTAAAATACACCCCTTCAGTGCCTGCGGCCTCTGCCACATCCACGGCCACTGCCCTCTCCGGCACTTTCTGATGGAGTGATCACATGATCTCAGCGTCCTTCTGGTGACATCGATGTTCATGCAGGTCTCAGTCAGCTCTCCAATAGAGCAATCTACTCCTAGAAATCTATACGTCCTTAGGGCACTAAAGGAGTTGATATGCACTGGAGAACCAGCCCGGAAGAGCTTACCTTAGTCTTGTTTGTTGTTGAAGAGTGTGAAGCAAGGGAACCTGGCTCAATTCCCAGTCTCTGCACCTTGTGACCTTGGGCAAGTCACTATCTCCCTGTGCCTCAGGCACCAAAAACATAGATAGTAAGCTCATCTGGGCAGGGACGGTGTCTGTAACATTCATGTGCTGCGTACCGCGCGCTATACTGTAATTGTGATGCGCTTTGAGTCCCACTGGGAGGAAAGCGCTATGAAATAGTTATTATTATTAAGTGGTCATCAAAATCCTTGGCTAAAAAATCTATAGAAGATGTGTTCATACTGTAAATACAGCAATGCAAGACACTATTTTCTTTACTCCCAGGGGCTATAATAATTACATTGGTCTTTTCTTGATAACGTATTTGTGACTTTTTTATAGTGCTTATTTACAGCTTATCTTTGTGTAAAGGAGATTTTGTCCATTATCCTATGAGTCACTTCAGTGCGACCTTTCATGCAATATATTGAACTTTATAGAATAGGGGCCATTGTGTCTATACTATACAGGTCTATGATCGGCCCAGAATAGTATTTATGCCTTGCATTTATTACGAAGCTTTGCTGTTAATGTCTTGTTTACGGCTCTGTTTTTGGGAATGTCGTAATTAATTATGGAAGTAAAACAGAAGCATGACAGCAACGCCTAAAGAGGAAAGATGGTCTCCATTCTCAGAACTCACATTTTCTAGAGCATCCAACCAATTTTGGTATTTTTTTAACTTGAGCGCTTGGAGCATAAGCTGATCAAAGAGCTTTTCCTGGAACGTAAAAGTATTTCCTGTGCCAATATAGTAAGATACAAATAATTTTAATTACTTTTACTTAACACTAGGGATAAGTACAGTGTATGACAGACTCACCCTCCCTTGCAACCAAACTTCTCTAATAATCTGTAGGCACTTACAATACACTCAAAACATAGCACCCATCTCAATGGCTTCTCTTTCAAACTTTTTTTAAGGAAGAAAGAAGTACAGTTATAACGCGATCCGTTAAAACGTGAATTCGCTTATAACGCGATGCAAGCGTGGCTCCCAATTTTCGTATTTATGAATACTTTACAACACGATTATTGGTATCTTAAATACTTTATTGTACAATGCATACAATTGTACATTATTTCTAACGCGTTCCGCTTATATCGATATGTGATTCTTTGGATCTCAAGCACAGCGTTATAACAGGGTTGAGCTGTATAAATAAATCCTATACTAATTTATGATAATTGGAAGACTATAGTTTGTAATGGTCACATGAGAGCGTAACAAGCCCAGTCTGCCTCAAGGGCTCAAGTCTTTCAGTGAGCCACTGATCGAGCCATCTGTGCTGAAGTAGAGATATCCTATAAACCTAACTTGGTGGTGGTCATTGAGGACTGGACTTGGCCACCCCTGCAGTAGACTTTCATCGGTAACAGCTGAGTTTTGCCCCAGCTTCTCTCGTGCTCGGTCATCCCTGCAAGCATGCATTGGTGTCCAGGCACCGTGCTTTTTATTCAAGGGTATTTCACTTCCTGTTCCCACTTTATATAGTGCTTCATCCATGTATGTCCAGTGGAGGTTTCCTCCACAGGGTTTTTTTTTTTTACTGTCCTGAGTTGTAGCATGTGACAACCTTTTTGACCTTCAATCCTCTGCTCTAACCCGTTCTATGTTGGTATAGTAAAACCCTGCTGCACACCTCCCCCTCCCCCTCCCCCTCCCACTGCTGGTGGTTATATGGTCCTACAGTGCATGCCCTCCACATTTCCCACTATCCCTTTCATCCATGTATTGCCTGGTTTATTTAACATCCCCTTTGCCATGAATTCTCCCCATCACCCATCATCATCATTAAAAAGATGGTTATCTTTTTTTTACATCCTTGCTAAACTCCTGGAATATCTGTAAATAAGTATTGCTGACCAGAGGAACAGCGAACACTCGAAAGCTCCACTTATAATATCTATTGTTAGTCCAAATAAAATAAAGTACCACCTAATACTGAAGTACTCATTTACTCTGCACTATTGTAACTGGACTAACATGGCTATTTCTACTTAATTAATGTAGTAAAAAAGTTCCTTATTAAAAGAATTGTTACCAAACCGCTGTCATGTTTACCGATTTGTTACCCGTGTACACACATGACAATTGTCGTGTGGGAGAGCAGCAATTCCAGTCCGGGCTCTCCATGCCGCAGGCTTTATAATTGATTTTAGCTTATTGCATTTAGCTATGAAGTATTTCCCAGTCTCCTTTGCAAGCTGTGAAATCCGGTTTCTACCATCAATCTCCCCCTCCTTCCTATTCTCTTCTCCTTTTGTTAGTATGGGAGTCTCCCCCTCTGCCCTACACTTTCTAGGTTGGGTAGTAAAGCCGAAGTTCCTAATTCAATAACTCGTCGCCAACTCCTGATCTACATACGTTTCCAAAATGTTGATTCTGTTTAACTTTATCCTGTAAATCTATCAGGAGAGGTGTATTCTATCATATTTATTTTTGAAGAAGAGTTGTGTATACGAGCTCTTGGTTTTCCATTAATTTAACACGTTGGAAATGAGTGCGCTTCGAGATTGTGTAGTACAGGACCTCATGGGTTTCCAACTGGTTTCAAACATTGCATGCCTCTACTGTGTTAATCATAAAATATGCAACATATAAATCCAATTTGTTGGACAGGGCTATGGAACAAAATGCAATGTTATGCATACAATGGTTGGTTTTCCAAATGTCCTGATCTTGTTGAATAATAGGCACTATGTTAGTTGTTGAATTAGTTGTTGAATAATAGGCACTATGGCCCACTATGTGGTTTTATATTTGGGCCATAGTGCCTATTATTCAACAACTAATAATCCGTTGAAGATCAGGACATTTGGAAAAATCAACCATTGTAGGCATACTGCTGCGGCAGAGTTTATTCGAGCATTTGCCCGTTCTCTGCCGCAGCAGTAGCCTGGCGCGCGCCCGAGAGTGACGGGCGCGCGCCGAAGCAGCGGAAGAGCGCCCTCCGATCGGGGCGCTCTCCCTACCGCTGCCGGGTCCGCCGGGTCCCCCGGAACCCCCTGCCGCTGTCCCGCGATCGCGGGACACCAGGGCTCCCTCGGGGAGCCCCTGGACGCGCGTGCAGGGGGCGCACGCTCCCGAAGACGCGTGACCGCGCGTCTATGACGCGCGGCACGCCGAGGGGCGGCCACTAGCAAGCCGGGAGATTTCCCGGCTTGCGGTACCGACCACACTCGAATAAAGTGTGTCGGTACTGTAACATTGCATTTTTTTCAATAGCCCTGTCCAATAAATTGGATTTATATGTTGAATAGAGAGCATGTAGCCATGGCTGGTTTATGGCTACCAGTCTGCCCTTCTCCTGGAAGTAAGCACTGGTAAACGCAGGCCTGCCAGGACTAATCCTGGGTTTTCCCCACCCCTAGCAGCTTCAGTGAGTCACAGGGGAGGTGGTGCAACTAGGCCTGGTGTCCAATCAATGACTCAGACCTTCTTCCTGCATTTCCTGTACTTAAGGGGCTGCATTACCAAAGTTATTCAGTTGTGCCTCTACCCTTGAGAGAGGCTGGTCTACCCGAATAACTGTGCAGGGCTCTGCTAGTTTGTACTCCCTACCTTAGGGGAGTGGAGTGGGAGCCTGTTCCTCTTATTTCACCAGGGAGTAAGTGAAGAACTAGGACTACTTCAGGTGCCCTGGGCCTGGAGTGAATGTCCAGGGATACATCCTGAGGGTGAAGGCCCTAAGATGTTCCTGTTGTGTATGCTGTGCAATCTGCAGTGTGCAATAAAGTTCAGTTATTACCCGAGAAGCCTGTTCTGACACCCCTTACCACCATGCGGGGGGAGACTCAGATCTACTGTGAGCCAGCAGGTATGCACCACCACACTCCATGTAGCAGCAGTGTAATCTCCCGGGGTGGTGGCGGGGGGGGGGCAGGGAAAGAATGTGTTACACATATATAACACAAAAATGTTCAGGGCACTCTAAATGGGTAAAGGTTCGACAAATAACTTATCTTGTTAATCGGGTGCTTGCAGTGCAGCCAGTATCACCATCCAGCGACCAAAATAAATGGAACCAAAAAAAAAAAAGTCCACAGCACTCATCAGTAATTGCCATATAAAAAGGTTTAATTCATCTTCCAAGCATCAGGGGTAATTACAAGAAACGTTGCTCCGTTATTCTTGTGATTACCCCTGATGCTTGGAAGATGAATTAAACCTTTTTATATGGCAATTACTGATGAGTGCTGTGGATTTTTAAAATTTTTGTTCTATCATCTATATCTATAGATATATCTATAGCTATACTGTAGGTACATCATTCTACTATGTATGTTTAATTATTGTATTTATATTGTTTCATATTATTCAAAAACTGTTTAAAAAAAAAAAAAACAACACAAATCGCATCTACGCTTGTGAGTGCATTGGCTATCGGTCTTTGAACACTGCTAGTGCTGTTACATATTACACTAATGTTTTCCCCCCTTTTTTTCTATTTCGTACCCTGACAAGGACCGTGCCCTAATTCGTCTTTGATACAAGTTGGACAACCCTAAAGCCTTTTAGACTTGTTGGCCCTAAACATTCGGAGGGGAGGGCTTCACATTTCTAAGTGGATTTTGGAGGCCCAAATAGCAACATGTGATGAGAGTAATGTTTAGAATACCAGATGTCCAAATTATGGTTGCAACATTCTCCTCTTGTTAAGCGGCATGGAGTACTGCCATTAACCAATCATGTTCAAATGTACCACTTACCATGAAAGTGAAGCCAGAGAGTGTCACCAGATCATGTAACTAGAATCGGGACAAAGTGTGTACGTTTGATCTCTTTTGTATTATGATAATGATCAGATTGCCTTTTCTGGTTATATTCCATAAATGATTGATATGCATACTTATAACAGATTGCAGAAAACACCTTTTTGGAACTTTTCTGCGTGAATTGAATTGTTGAATGCACACGTTTGCATTGCCAAAGTTTCATCCATAGTATTGTCAACAACAAAACGTCTTGCTCACAAGGGTTCTGTTTAATGCACACACAAACCTTATCACATACTATATTATGACATCCGTTTCCTAGTGTATTAGCGACATTGTGCGCAGAAGGACCCTGTTTCTATTTGTGAGGCAGGCGGGAAAGATGGGGAGTCCAATCTTCAAAGCACACCCCGTACTGAATGAGCGCTGTGAAATTGTACGAAGGACATGATGTATGAGACCTTCAAATAGAAGACTCGCTTACGCTGAATAATTGTTAATAATTTATTTGGATGACATTTAAATTCCATTTCCATCCTTAGAGAGACACACAAGCGGAGGAGAAAGGAATAGAGAATTACTATGATTTATTGCACAGCTCTGTTGCTTTACATCAGTGCTACATTAAAGCAACATTCCCCCCCAGAAGTGTATATATTTTAACTTATATAATGTAGGTATCTCGTCTCCAGAGCATGTCCTTTTTCTTAATTAAACAAATATTTTTGTTTTTTTTTAGTGTTCAAGTCTTCATCTCGGTCTGAGGTTAGTATGGTAACCTTTGGACTGCACTGGGCACTGCCTTTGAATCCTATTGAAACGCTGTGATATTCTGCATTATAACACAATATTCTGCATTATCAGAAGATAAATAAAAGCTTGTCCTGTCTATATGCCACCCGGGTATCTCTCCACTACTTTCAGGAACAGTATGAATGAGAGAGCAATGTGAAGGTTAGTTTGGGGCTTCTGACTACTCCATACTACTATAACATCCCACATTCATGGTCTTATTTACCAAGCCGTGTCTTCTGGCTTACCACAGCCTAATAAAAATGGCGCCCAACGCAGCTGTGAAGGATTTCACTTGAACATACAGTACACATCTTTAAGTGGCCTTTGAGCATAAAGCTTTCATATTCACTATACATCTTTGTTCTTTGGTACACTTGTGTTTGACACTAGGAATAGCTTACATCGCCTCACATTTCACTTGTTGTGATTTCTTATATTGTAAGAACAGAAAAGATGAAAAAAGTACTCATTTTCAGTGTTTTTTATTTTTAATCAAAAATATATTTTGACAGGACTGCAACTTTTTCCATATTTTCTAGACCACATTGAAGTGGTGGAGGGGATACTTTCCTTAGTATAAAATCGTACTACTAAATGGCAAGTGTTGGCCCAGTACACCCCCATTCCAGGTTGCCTTGTCACATTGATAAAATGCAATGTTCCATTTTCAGCCTCGGCACGGATCGACTTTATTGATCTTAACGTCCGATAATTCCGTAACAAACGTAAGCCCTTCTTCTAAAATGCTGTTGTGACGATTAATGAACCCATGTTTGGAAAGGATAATCCCGCACATAAATCTTTATCGCTCTTTACAAAGTTACTGCTTCTCTAATTTGGACAATGGTACAGTAGATGATTTAGAAGAAAACCAACATGCATCAGTAGTTTGGGGATTATGGCTACAAAGATAAAAACCCAAAGAAGCCAAATGACTTTCAATTACTGTCTCTGCGTGAGTTGTTTGGTTATAAGCAATAACGCTCAGAGTAGCTGCATGCTTATCTCTTTGGTCTCTTTCTAAATATATTATAAAGATCTTTAAATCCGTCTTAATGTAAATTACTAGAGTTTCTATGAGGGCCTAGAACAGGAGTAAATCCTGAACAAATACAGATTCATTGGAGTTTCAGGGCAGGCTACTTCTCCCCAGAAAACCTCTTTAAACAAACATTAACATCACATATAGGTTTGCCAGGTGGCTTCTCCAAAAATACTGGACACAATAGTGAAATGTGCGATACGCCCGAGAGACACTCGCACCCCTCTCGCCTCACTCCGTTCCTCGCTGTCTCCTCCTCTCCTTGGTACAACCCGCAGGCTCCTGACACCTCCTCCTCATTGGCTGCATTACCGAGCAGCAGCCAATCAGCATTGAGGAAGCTGCCCAGCCCCCTAGCAGCAGCCCTGCTCTCTCCCTGCTCGGAAATCCCGCGGCCCCTCAAGCCAGTCAGGTCACTATGTCCAGAGAGGTAATACCAGACACATCCAGTATTACAGGGAAAAGGGAGACCAAAAAGCGCACCAGCACAAACGGAGCAGGAAGAACCCAGGACAAAAAAATGTTTAAAAGGGCACTTTAATGTGACAAAAGACCCATCCAATGCATTTCGAACGTCGCAGCGTTATTTTTCTTCCTTGAAAAAGAACGCTGCGACGTTCGAAATGCATTGGATGGGTCTTTTGTCACATTAAAGTGCCCTTTTAAACATTTTTTTGTCCTGGGTTCTTCCTGCTCCGTTTGTGCTGGTGCGCTTTTTGGTCTCCCTTTTCCCTGTATTGCATTGAGTAGCTGCACAGCCTGCCTGCCTGCCCTACCAGGATGTGAGTACTTGTATTTTTCAGGGGAACCTGCCAATGAGACTGATGGTGAGTGGGTTGCACCACACACCACCTGTCTTCAGGAGGATAGTACCCATTATATGACACAATAGGTACTATATCAATTGTTAGTACCCTGGTACAGTGGTCTGGCTTATTATCATTTTGAGATATACCTGCATTTGAGCGCTTCAGCTATTTTCCACATCCAGTATTACCTCTCATTTTTTTACTGGACAGTCCGGTTCAATACTGGACACTTGGCCACCCTAATTCACATACTAGGCCCTCCTTGGCACAAGTTTATTATGCAGATGTGCTACCTGGTAACAAAAGTAGCATATTGTAGAGGGCTAAATATTTTTTAACTTTACCCTGTATTATGTATTACTTCCTGGTAAAACATTTTTCTTTATAAATAAATAATGTTCAATAGTTTGCATTTGATTTTACATTAAAACAATTAGCAGTTATTTATTGCCCTAATGGCAGCACATGGATTAAAAAAATAAAGGCAAACAGTGCATTGTTACCTATGAGATTCATATAATCATTTTCATACTCCTGTGTAACTTTCACAGGTGGTACAGTACCTGTACCTGCTTTTTATACCTTGTCCTATTACATATCAGGTGTCCTTATTTCTGCTAGTGTGGCTGAGGAGAGGACATTACACTATTTTTCCTGCCCCTACTGGGTAAATCATTGGCGAATTATAGCAGCCAGGGAATTTGATGGCTGATCTAATTAGTGAATTAGAGTGGGTATGTACCACTAGTAGTGTAAGTGTGTATATAAATATATACTAATAATGACACATGTTTACGTGGGAATCCAAGCTCTGCATATAGTCCTTTGCATGTCTGCGATGCTGACTAGGTAGGAAGCGCCTGTATCCAACCGTTGATATAGGAACTAAAGGGTACAGGCATACCCCGGTTTAAGGACACTCACTTTAAGTACACTCGCGAGTAAGTACATATCTCTCAATAGGCAAACGGCAGCTCACGCATGCGCCTGTCAGCACGTCCTGAACAGCAATACCGGCTCCCTACCTGTACCGAAGGTGTGCGCAAGCGGGGAGACTATAGAGCCTATTACACATGTGTTATTTACATCAGTTATGCACGTATATGATGATTGCAGTACAGTATATGCATCGATAAGTGGGAAAAGGTAGTGCTTCACTTTAAGTACATTTTCACTTTACATACATGCTCCGGTCCCATTGCGTATGTTAATGCGGGGTATGCCTGTAGTTATTTCCAGGTGCCAAATGTTGTATGGTTTACATTGTACATAATATATAACTGAGGAAGAGGGCGGGAAAGCATTGGCTCCATACTGTAGGGTAAGTAGTAGGGGATCTGTAGGGAAGTTGCAGACGGATTGACAGAAAGCAGAATTGTTCAGGAAAATTGAAAAATTTTTACTTTTTAGTGTAATCGCAATCATATCGCGTACAGTGGTCTGTTTTATATTATACCGATGGTAGTAAGTACGGCTACTTAGATTTTCATTTCCCCCATAAAGATCTGTTTAGTTTCAGCATGCTTCAATATATTAAATGCAGACATTTCTATGCACTGAATGCATCGCATGCTCGGTGTAGGGACAGAAAGGCATCTAGGGCAGTTCTGTCACAAACATTCAGGCCGCTAACCGCTTTCCTGGGGCTCAGGACAAGTCTTCACCGGGTTGTGCAGTAGGGCCCCTCGAATTGCCATCCCTCCGTCTCTCACTACCCCCCGTCTCTCACTACCACCCCATCTCTCTCACTACACCCCCCACCCTCTCACTACTCCCCCTCTCTCACTACCCCCCGTCTTTCTCACTACCCCCCACTCTCACACTACCCCCCACCCTGTCTCACTACCTCTCCCCTCACCCTGTATCACTACCTCACCCCCACTCTGTCTCACTAACCCCCCCTGTCTCAAAACTCCCCACCCTCTCACTACCCCGCCACCCTGTTTCACTACCCCCCTTCCTGTCTCACTACCCCCCCACCCTCTCACTACCCCCCCCACCCTCTCACTACCACGCCACCCTGTTTCACTACCCCCCTTCCTGTCTCACTATCCCCCCACCCTGTCTCACTACCCCCCCCCCCACCCTGTCTCACTACCCCCCCACCCTGTCTCACTAACCCCCCCACCCTGTCTCACTAACCCCCCCACCCTGTCTCACTAACCCCCCCTCCCCCACCCTGTCTCACTAACCCCCCCACCCTGTCTCACTAACCCCCCCACCCTGTCTCACTAACCCCCCACCCTGTCTCACTAAACCCCCCACCCTGTCTCACTAACCCCACCACCCTTTCTCACTAACCCCCCCACCCTGTATCACTAAACCCCCACCCTGTCTCACTAAACCCCCCACCCTGTCTCACTAAACCCCCCACCCTGTCTCACTAAACCCCCCCACCATGTCTCACTAACCCCCCCACCCTGTCTCACTAAACCCCCCACCCTGTCTCACTAAACCCCCCACCCTGTTTCACTAAACCCCCCACCCTGTCTCACTAACCCCCCCACCCTGTCTCACTAAACCCCCACCCATTTCTCACTAAACCCCCCACCCTGTCTCACTAAACCCCCACCCTGTCTCACTAACCCCCCACCCTGTCTCACTAAACCCCCCACCCTGTCTCACTAACCCCCCCACCCTGTCTCACTAACCCCACCACCCTGTCTCACTAACCCCCCCACCCTGTCTCACTAAACCCCCCACCCTGTCTCACTAAACCCCCACCCTGTCTCGCTAAACCACCCACCCTGTCTCGCTAAACCCCCCACCCTGTCTCGCTAAACCCCCCACCGTGTCTCACTACCCCCCCACCCTGTCTCACTACCCCCCCCCCCCCACCCTGTCTCACTACCGTCCCTCTCTCTAACTCCCCTTACCCCTCTGTCAGCCCCCTCTCTCTCACTCCCCTCGGCGCTCGCCCATCACTCGCTCACTCCCCCCCTCTTTCTCGCTCACCGCCCCTCCCTCTCTCCCCCTCCCTCTCTTATAGTGTGTGTGTGTGTGTGTGTGTGTGTGTGTGTGTGTGTGTGTGTGTGTGTGTGTGTGTGTGTGTGTGTGTGTGTGTGTTCTTCTATTGAACATTGCATCACTGGTTCCTCCAAGTTGGGTTCGTTATCATAGACTAATCTTACATTTAACGTGTACCATATTTGCTCATCAGAATGATTGATATCATACATCATGTTATGGTATTAAGTGTCAGCCACAAGAGAATGCATTGTGACATGGGCTTGGGTTAAGACATTATCCTTTTAAGACAATGTAACTATTGTTTAATCATTTTATAAGAGGTCATCCAAAATCTAATCAAGCATTTTATTTCAAGTATTCCCAGGATTATCTGAGGATGATTCAATGAGGTTTAACACAGTTATTTATAAAAAATTATTTTCAAGCCAATATTAACATGTGGGAGCCTATTTAAAATCATTATGTATGCATTCATGTGACCCATAGCATGGAGTTTTAAAATACTCCAGCACTGGCAGTAAAAGAAAGTAAAACTTGATTTTATTTCTGATTTATCCCTTTATTTACAGAAGTATCATTTTATATATTTAGTTTAGAAATCGGCAGACAAATGCAGTTATATTAGTGATGTTTACTTAATTACAATTCAGCCTTAGACGCTTAGGATTGCAACCGTTTGAGTAGAAATCATAAATGCAAAGCACTTTTAGAAAGCTTGTCACTGGTTTCACGTTACTTTTATTTGTTATTTTATACAGTTAGGTCCGGAATGAATTGAACACTGATATAAGTTTTGTTATTTCGGCTGTGTACCAAAATAAATTCAAATTACAGTTAAATAATGAATATGGCTTTAAAGTGCAGTCTACCAGCTTTAATTTGAGGATATTCATATCCAAATTGGAGAAAGGGTTTTGGAATTACATCTCTTTAATATGTAGCCCCCTCTTTTTCAAGGTACCAGAAGTAATTGGACAATTGACTCAAAAGCTGTTTCATGTACAGGTGTGGGCTATTCCTTTGTTATTTCATCATCAATTACACAGGTAAAAGGTCTGTAGTTGATTCCAGGTGTGGCATTCACATTTGGAAGCTGTTGCTGTGAACCCACAACATGCGGTCAAAGGAGCTCTCAATGCAGGTAAAACAGGGCATCTTTAAGTTGCAAAAAAAAAAAAAAATCCATCAGAGAGATAGCAGGAACATTAGGAGTGCCCAAACCAACAGTTTGGTACATTCTGAGAAAAAAAGAACGCACTGGTGAGCTCTGCAATACACAGAGGCCTGGACGTCCACGGAAGACAACAGTGGTGGATGATCAAAGGATCCTTTCCTGGTCAAGGAAACCCCCTTCACAACATCTAGCCAAGTGAAGAACACTCTCCAGAAGGTAGGCATATCATTATCCAAGTCTACCATAAAGAGAAGACTTCACAAGAGCAAATACAGAGGGTTCACCACAAGGTGCAAATCATTCATAAGCCTCAAGAATAGAAAGGCCAGATTAGACTTTGCCAAACAATAACTAAAAAAGCCAGTCCAGTTCTGGAACAGCATACTTTGGACAGATGAAACTAAGATCAACCTGTACAGAATGATGGGAAGAAAAAAGTATGAAGAAGGCTTGGAATGGCTCATGATCCGAAGCATACCACATCATCTGTAAAACATGGTGGAGGCAGTGTGATGGCATGGGCATGCATGGATTACAATGGCACTGGGTAACTAGTGTTTATTGATGATGTGACAGAAGCAGTCGGATGAATTCTGAAGTGTATAGGGATATATTGTCTGCTCAGATTCAGCCAAATTCAGCAAAGTTGATTGGACGGCGCTTCACTTTACAGATGGACAATGACCCAAAACATACTGTGAAAGCAACCCAGGAGTTTTTTAAGGCAAAGAAGTGGAATATTCAGCAATGACCGAGTCAATCACCTGATCTCAACCTGATCGAGCATGCATTTCACTTGCTGAAGACAAAACTTAAGGCAGAAAGACCCACGAACAAACAACAACTGAAGACAGCTGCAGGAAAGGCCTGGCAAAGCATAACAAAGGAGGAAACCCAGCGTTTGGTTTTCCAGACTTCAAGCAGTCTTTGCCTGTAAAGGATTCTCGACAAAGTATTAAAAATTAACATTTTATTTATGCTTGTGTTAATTTGTCCAATTACATTTGAGCCCCTGAAATAAGGGGACTGTGTATGAAAATGGTTGCAATTCCTAAACGTTTCATATGATATTTTTGTTCAACCCCTTGAATTAAATCTGAAAGTCTGCACTTCTATTGCATCTCGGTTGTTTAATTTCAAATCCATTGTGGTAGCGTACAGAGCCAAAATTATGAAAATTGTGTCAGTGTCCAATTATTTCCGGACCTAACTATATATATATACTAGCTGAGAGACCCGGCGTTGCCAGGGATGTAAATGCGTAATAGGTAGTATTATTTATAAATGGTGGAACAATAGGTGAGTATTTGTTGGAAAGGTTGGATAATAATGTTGAAAAGAAAGATGGAAGAAAATGTAATACGATGTTGTATAAATGGTTTATTGTAAACACACCACAGTACAATGTATATTTTGGTGCAATAAGTGATGTGAAAATGTGAGGCGTGTGTCCTGCTAGGGTGTGAGCATGTGTGAGGCGGCGGGTGGGTGTTCAGTACGGGTGGCGCATGGGTAGTGAGTGCTGGCTGTGGGTCGGGGTCCTGCTAGGGTGCGAGGCGGCGGGTGTGTGGCGAGTGCGGGCGACAGCTGGTCAGTGATATTGTTGCGTAGGGGCAGGATGCGGCAGGTGTGTGTCGAGTGTGTGGGGTGGGTGAGAGGCGGCGGGTGTGTGTCGAGTGTGGCGGGTGTCTGTTGAGTGCGTGCGGCGGCTGTGTGGCGCAGGGGTGTGAGCGGTGGGCGGGTGAAAGGCAGAAGTGCGGGTGGGCGAAAGGCAGAGGCAGGAGGGCGGACGAAAGGCATTGAAGGAGGGGAGGTGAGGTCGGAGGGGTGGTGGGGGGTGGTGAGGGGAGGTGAAGGGGGGCGGAGGGGAGGTGAGGAGGATGGGTGGTGAGGGGGGGGGTGGTGGGGGATGGTGAAGGGAGGTGAAGGGGGGGGCGGAGGGGAGGTGAAAGGGGGGCGGAGGGGAGGTGAAGGGGGGGCGGAGGGGAGGTGAAGGGGGGGCAGAGGGGAGGTGAAGGGGGGGCGGAGGGGAGGTGAAGGGGGGGCGGAGGGGAGGTGAAGGGGGGGCGGAGGGGAGGTGAAGGGGGGGCGGAGGGGAGGTGAAGGCGGGGCGGAGGGGAGGTGAAGGGGGGGGCAGAGGGGAGGTGAAGGGGGGGGGGGCGGAGGGGAGGTGAAGGGGGGCGCGGAGGGGGTAGGTGGGAAAGGTGGAGGTGGGGGGCTGAGGGGGAGGTGAAGGGGGGGTGAGGGTAGATGAAGGGGGGGTGGAGGGGAGGTGGTGGGAAGGGGGGGTGGTGGGAAGGGGGGGGGGTGGTGGGAAGGGGGGGTGGTGGGAAGGGGGGGGGGTGGTGGGAAGGGGGGGAGGTGGTGGGAAGGGGGGGTGGAGGGGAGGTGGTGGGAAGGGGGGGTGGTGGGAAGGGGGGGGGGTGGTGGGAAGGGGGGGTGGTGGGAAGGGGGGGGGGTGGTGGGAAGGGGGGGAGGTGGTGGGAAGGGGGGGTGGTGGGAAGGGGGGGAGGTGGTGGGAAGGGGGGGTGGAGGGGAGGTGGTGGGAAGGGGGGGTGGTGGGAAGGGGGGGGGGTGGTGGGAAGGGGGGGTGGTGGGAAGGGGGGGGGGTGGTGGGAAGGGGGGGAGGTGGTGGGAAGGGGGGGTGGTGGGAAGGGGGGGGGTGGTGGGAAGGGGGGGTGGTGGGAAGGGGGGGGGGTGGTGGGAAGGGGGGGAGGTGGTGGGAAGGGGGGGAGGTGGTGGGAAGGTGGGAAGGGGGCGAGGTGGTGGGGAGGTGGGAAGGTGGGAGGTTGTAAGGGGGGGTGAAGGTGGGGGTGGAGGGGGCGGAGAATGTGGGGGTGGAGGGGGGGTGAATGTGGGGGTGGAGGGGGGGTGAAGGTGGGGGGGGTGAAGGTGGGGGTGGAGGGGAGGTGAAGGTAGGGGTGGAGGGGAGGTGAAGCGGGGGTGGAGGGGAGGTGAAGCGGGGGTGGAGGAGGGGAGGTGAAGGGGGGGGTGGAGGGAAGGTGAAGGGGGGAGGTGTGGAGGTGTGGAGGGGAGGTGAAGGGGGGGGTGGAGGGAAGGTGAAGGGGGGAGGTGTGGAGGTGTGGAGGTGTGGAGGGGAGGTGAAGGGGAGGAGTGGAGGGGAGGTGAAGGGGAGGAGTGGAGGGGAGGTGGAGGGGAGGTGAAGGGGGGGGTGAAGGGGGGGTGGAGGGGAGGTGAAGGGGGGGGGGGTGGAGGGGAGGTGAAGGGGGGGGGTGGAGGGAAGGTGGGGGGAGGTGAAGGGGGGGTGGAGGGGAGGTGAAGGGGGGGTAGGTGAAAGGGGGGGTGGAGGGGAGGTGAAAGGGGGGGGTGGAGGGGAGGTGAAGGGGGGGTGGAAGGGAGGTGAAGGGGGGGTGGAGGGGAGGTGAAGGGGGGGGTGGAGGGGAGGTGAAGGGGGGGGTGGAGGGGAGGTGAAGGGGGGGGGGTGGAGGGGAGGTGAAGGGGGGGGTGGAGGGAAGGTGGGGGGGAGGTGAAGGGGGGGTGGAGGGGAGGTGAAGGGGGGGTGGAGGGGAGGTGAAAGGGGGGGGTGGAGGGGAGGTGAAGGGGGGGTGGAAGGGAGGTGAAGGGGGGGTGAAGGGGGGGGGTGGAAGGGAGGTGAAGGGGGGGGGTGGAGGGGAGGTGAAGGGGGGGGTGGAGGGAGGTGAAGGGGGGGGGGTGGAGGGGAGGTGAAGGGGGGGGTGGAGGGGAGGTGAAGGGGGGGGTGGAGGGGAGGTGAAGGGGGGGGGGTGGAGGGGAGGTGAAGGGGGGGGGTGGAGGGGAGGTGAAGGGGGGGGTGGAGGGGAGGTTAAGGGGGGGTGGAGGGGAGGTGAAGTGGAGGGGAGGTGAAGGGGGGTGGAGGGGGTGAAGGGGGGTAGAGGGGGGGGAGGGGAGGTGGAGGGGATGTGGAAGGGAGGTGGAGTGAGGGGTGGAAGGGAGGTGGAGTGAGGGGTGGGTGAGGGGAGGTGAAGGCCGCTCACTCACCCGTCCGGCCGTTCCCTCACCCGTCCGGCAGCTCCCACGTGGATCTGAGGCGGGAGGCAGCGTGTTGTGGCCGCTCCCCCGCTGTGCCCCTGGCGCTCGCTCGCTCACTCCGCTCCCCCGCTGACTGTAGCGGCGCCGGGGGGGGGGGGGTGGAGGGGAAGTGAGTGAGGGAAGGTGAAGGGGGGTGAGGGGAGGTGAAGTGGAGGGGAGGTGGAGGGGGTGAAGGGGGGTAGAGGGGGGGAGGGGAGGTGGAGGGGATGTGGAAGGGAGGTGGAGTGAGGGGTGGAAGGGAGGTGGAGTGAGGGGTGGGTGAGGGGAGGTGAAGGCCGCTCACTCACCCGTCCGGCCGTTCCCTCACCCGTCCGGCAGCTCCCACGTGGATCTGAGGCGGGAGGCAGCGTGTTGTGGCCGTTCCCCCGCTGTGCCCCTGGCGCTCGCTCGCTCACTCTGCTCCCCCGCTGACTGTAGCGGCGCCGGGGGGGGGGGGGTGGAGGGGAAGTGAGTGAGGGAAGGTGAAGGGGGTTGAGGGGAGGGGAGGTGAAGGCCGCTCACTCACCCGTCCGGCAGCTCCCTCACCCGTCCGGCCGCTCCCTCACCCGTCCGGCAGCTCCCCGTGGAGGAGGGGGGGGGGGTGAAAGCGCGGGAAACAGGGAGAGGCGGAGGAAGAGGCGGAGCCTCCGGGACCGGTGGGGAAGAGAGCGGGAGATGTGCTGCTAACACTGTGAGCCCCGCTAATGTATGTAACACCGTGTGTGTGTGTGTGGGGGGGGGTGTGTTTAGTGATGTGTGTGTGTGTATAGTGATGTGTGTGTGTGTATAGTGATGTGTGTGTGTGTGTGTGTGTGTGTGTGTGGTGATGTGTGTGTGTGTGTGTGTGTGTGTGTGTGTGTGTGTGTGTGTGTGTATAGTGATGTGTGTGTGTGTGTGTGTGTGTATAGTGATGTGTGTGTATAGTGATGTGTGTGTGTGTGTGTGTGTGTATAGTGATGTGTGTGTGTATAGTGATGTGTGTGTGTGTGTGTGTGTGTATAGTGATGTGTGTGTGTGTGTGTGTGTATAGTGATGTGTGTGTGTGTATAGTGATGTGTGTGTGTGTGTGTGTGTGTCCTTCACTTCGCCTCAGGCCAATGAGAGGTGTGCGGGGGCGGCCGGGCGGCCCAAGGGAGCAATCTCATTGGCCTGGCCCAAGGTCCAATGAGATTGCCGCTAGGGACACGGGGAGACACATACAGACCCGGACACATAGGACACTTTCATAAATATATAGTAGATATATATATATATATATATATATATATATATATATATATATATATATATATATATATATATATATATATATATATTAGTCATTGGTATGGAGATTTGCACTCACGTTTATTAGAAGGCAGATGCTTGTCCCATATGAAGCATATAGACATGTAGTAACCAGGGGGATCCTGATGACAAAAGACAGCACACCGCAGTAATAATCCAAAAATAATCCATGTGTATTGTGAACACAGGGCCACCAACGTTTCAGTCCTCGTAGAGGGACCTTCCTCAGGGCAGTGCAACAAGTGACTGTTCTAAGCACCCATATATACCCCCAACATCATGCAACAGAACACCTGAAACCAATTAAAAAAACGAATTAACAATCCCAGGTACAGCCCACCTCCAACAAGCACCAATAGAGGAAAATGTTACTAACCAGCACCAATGGGATAACTGCATCTAAGGTAAGTCATAGGTGACGTGCATAACAACATCTATGCCCATACCTCACCTGACACACGATCGCGTGCTTAGCAACCTGTAGGAACCATGAGTCTGCTTAGGCTTCCCGTCACATATGACGCCTCTTTACCTGTGTGTAACTGTTGGCAGCTTGACCGCGTCAGTGATGGAAAAGCAGTGCATGCGCACAAACATGATCGCAGAGCGGGCCCTGCGCCTAACAACCCGATGGCATCCTTGCTGACAAGAAGAGGAGTGCGCGCGCAACATGTCACACTGTATGTAACTAATGGCCGCTCGACCGCATCAATGAGGGAAGAGTTACGCATATGTACAGACCCGATCGCAAAGCAGGCCCTGCGCCTAACTACCCGGTGGCATTCTTGCCGACAGGGGTTTTTGTGCACGCGCAACATGTCCCACTGAATAAACACGTATACACAATCAAATAGCAACAACTCCCCTAGTGGCGCAAATGATAACAGCGCAAGCTGACTGCTGAAAGAATGTCTATGCAATCACAAGATTGCTAGCTGTGTTAATGCAAATTTCATAAAGACATCTAAGGCTAAGAAACACTAGATAAAAGATGTGAAACTGGTATGTACCAATAAAGTTAAAAATACCTCACAGCTATGGACATCCTAACTCTCAGTGCTAAGTCCATGCCAACCCATATGGTGTAATGCTGATAGGAGTCAGACCTGGGTCACCGAGTGATAAAGACACCATAGTGCAAAGATGTGAACAAAATAAAACATACAGGGGAAAGGGAACATGGAAGAAAATTGACAGTACTATGGAAATCACATGCAATAAAGTATTACAAAAATAAAATATTACAGAAAGCAAGCCCAGCTTTAAGCCCTCATTGAGTCCATGTGGTGAAATAGTCCTGAGCTCATAAAGCAATCTCGCTTCCTGTTGCAAGAGAATCTTATTTCTGTCCCACCTCGTGGTGGTGGCTGCACTTGAAGGCTGGGCATACAGCGCATAGTAGCCAGGGAATGCCACATTTCTTTAAAGTGTCTAGCAACAGGCAGATATTTAAGCTCAGTGTTGTCATCAGTGCTGTTCAATGCCTTTCCGATAGTAGAACGATGGATCGCCATCCTTTCTTTTAGCATACGTGAGGTTTTGCCCACGTAGTGGAGACCGCATGGGCATTTTATCATGTAAATAACAAAGCGTGATTCACAGTTGAGAAAATGTTTGATCCTGATTTGAGCCCCACTATGAGAGTGAGAGTAACTGGAACCCGTTTGCATAAAACCACAATTGGTGCATCCATGGCAACGATATGATCCAGGTTTTCTGTTGAGCCAAGACTTGGTAAGTGCATATTTGTCGACCGGATCTGTTTGCATCAGCATATCCCCCAGATTCCGGCCACGTCTATAACAGAGTAAAGGAGGATCCTTACAGATTGTTCCAATGCGATTGTCATTAGATAAAATATGCCAGTTTTTATGTATGCTGCGTTTGATGCGACTAGACACAGTAGAAAAAGTGCTGACAAAATGACATTGTTCCTGCGTGGATTTGTTATCATGTGATTGTAACAATACCTCTCTGTCAATGCATCTTACTTTTTAAGGGCATCTTCTATATCTTTTAGGCCACAGCCTCTGTCACTAAAACGCTGTGCCATGTCCAAAAGTGCAGGTTCTACCTCATCCGGGTTCGAGATGATTCTCTTCACTCTAAGCAATTGAGAAAAAGGGAGTCCCTTCTTGAGTGGTGTCGGATGATGGCTGGTAGCGTACAAAAGTGTATTTCTATCCGTATCTTTATAATAGAGTCTAGTAGCCAGGCCTCCATTGGCCCTATATACAATGGTGTCCAGAAATGAGATCTCAGTGTTACTAAATTGTGCTGTAAATCGAATCGTAGAGAGAATTTGATTCAGATATTCAATAAATTCCAAGAGCGCAGACTCAGGTCCGTCCCATACTAAAAAGATATCATCTATGTATCGTAGATATTTCTTGATACAACATGAATGGGGAGCATCATGTAAGATGAGTGTGTTCATATATATCCATGTACAAATTAGCATAGGCGGGCGCCATATTAGACCCCATTGCGGTGCCACTGAGCTGCAAAAACGTATTTCTCTCGAATCTAAAGTAATTTTTATTTAGGATGATTTCCATAAGCAACAATAAAAATTCCACTGGTGGACCCATATGAGACATATAGGCCCTAAATTTAGACCTGACATCATCCAAACCCTCCTTATGGGGTATATTGGTGTACAAACTACCAACGTCAAGAGTTACTAGAATATAGTCCATCTTTTTCAATTTGATATCTCCAATCTGTAGAAAAAAATCGTGGTATCTTTAACGTAAGTGCTCATACCAATGACCATAGGCTGAAGAAAAAAATCAATAAACTGAGAAAGCGGATTGCACAGAGACCCTCTTGCGGAAATAATAGGCCTTCCAGGGGGCTTGGTGGCAGATTTATGTATTTTAGGTAAAGTGTACAGAATTGGCATTCTAGGGAAGGGCTGCAAAAGAAATTTGCCCGTTTCTTCATAAATTCAGTTATTCGAAATTCCCATCTGTATGATAGAATCCACTTCCTTTTTATATTCCACTGTAGGATCCCCTGGTAGGTGTCTATAAGTAGATGTATTTGATAGTTGATCCTCAATTTCCTTTTTGTAATCCACATATTTGAGTAACACAATGCCACCCCCTTTGTCCGCTGCGCGGATGATGATATCCTTATTCTTTCTTAGCCGCTTTTTCTTCCGTGTGATTTTATAAAAGCTAACTTTGTTAGTCTTAATGTCCTTACTTATTTCTTTGTCCAAAACATCCATAAAGGCAGAAATGCTGTGGTCATTGATCCGTGGATCAAAATTGCTACTGCACTTAAAATTTCCAGTATTCAATGAGGCACTGTGTTGGGGCTGCTTACTGAAAAAATCTTTAAGTCTCAGCTGTCGGTGAAACTTATTCATGTCCACTTCCCAGTTAAAGCTGCGTTGAATATTGGTCGGTACAAAACTAAGACCTTTTTGAAGAACGCTCAGCTGAGCCGTGGTAAGGGTGAGATCCACGAGATTGTATATTACCGTGCAGGCTTGCGTCCGCGAGGTCCTCTGCCCCCTCCTGTTTTCGCGCTCTGGATATCGTCGATTTTCACCCACCCCTCCTGATGGGTCCCTTGTGTCTGAGTCGGGGAACAGTGGTTTGGCGCGACCGCTGTTTGCTGGTCATAAAAAATCACTTCCAGAGCCCTCCGTATTATCTGAGGTCAGTGTCACTCGTGGGCAAACCTGACCTGTATACAGATTGAGATTTTCTTGCACGTGTGGCGTTACGTCTCTGTCCCCCACGGCCAGCGTTAAGTTCTCCAAGTCCTAGCAGCCAGCGGTAGACCTTCCGTTCTTTATAATCAGCTGTAACAAGACGCAGTTTTACTTTCTTATATTTAATAAGATTCTCCCTATAGCTATCAATTGTGGTCTGGATTTTATCTGTCCAATCAGTGCTGGAATCAGCTGTAAGCATATCCCCTTGCTTCCCTTGGATCAAATCTATCTCCTTTCTGATTTTTGCAATTTCCTTACTGGATTACTCTATGACCAAGATCATAAGGTCACTAGAGCATTTGTTAAGAATGGCAATCCATTTTTTACAGAAGTCTGGATCATTACGTCCAATGGTAGGCTGGTTCCTGATTCTAAAACCACGTGGAACTAGCTTTTCTTTGTGATAGTGTGATAATGTCACACCATGAAGAAAGAAATCTACTTCTCGTTTCTTGAGTTTAAAAAAAGCTGTGTGTGCTGTGCACGCGCATAGTAAGTGAAACTTCTTTGACTTTTGACTCCTGACGAAGCCATTGACAGCTTGCTGAGCTGGGCGAAACGCGTAGAGTGGTGTTTTGGTCTAGTGAGGGATCCGTAGCTGTACCTTCCACTGAGCAGTGACGTCACACGCGCCGGAGGAGAAACGGAGCTGAGCGTTCCAGGTTGCAGACGGCTGAAATCCAGAGCCAGAGAGGAGGCGGTGAGATCGGATAAAACCCCCTAGAATCACTGTGATTGTGATAAATGCATTTTTAATTCTGGCACATTGTAAGTGCACATTTTATATGCTCATATTCATTTTATAAAGTTTTTGGAAAGACAGATCGCGCTATGTAGCTTTGTTTCCTCCCATATGTACACCATGGTAACCCTGACGAGATAAGCCTGGAGGGATATCCACAATATACAGCTACTACCTGGGGTGGCAGCCCAATCTGCCAACTGCATACTTACCACTTACATCTTGTAAGTAGATAGACCGGCAGAGCCAAGATATTGTCATTATTATTTCATCAGAGTCTCAACGTCTGCACTTAAATTTGCACTGTTTTCTGTTTTTATTTCCCTATATTTTGCTCCTCCTGGATTGTTTGAAATACATCTTTCTACTTGGAACCCTGGAAACAGGTTCTACCAGAGGGTTTGAGCAGGGTTTATTATTTGAGCACTAATATTATTTTTTATTGCACTTGCACGTATCACTATTGTATATATTTAAATTGTTAGCGCCTTATATTCACTTATTCACAATATAGTGTGATAATGTCACACCATGAAGAAAGAAATCTACTTCTCGTTTCTTGAGTTTAAAAAAAGCTGTGTGTGCTGTGCACGCGCATAGTAAGTGAAACTTCTTTGACTTTTGTCGCAGAAATTGACTTATAACGCGCGTGCTCGGCACACATGTGTCAGTCAGTGTATGTCAATCAGTGAGTATGTATGTGCGTGTGTGTCAGTCAGTGTGTGCATGTGTGTCAGTCAGTGTGTGCATGTGTGTCAGTCAGTGTGTGCATGTGTCAGTCAGTGTGTGCGTGTGTGTGTGTCAGTCAGTGTGTGCGTGTGTCAGTCAGTGTGTGCGTGTGTGTGTGTCAGTCAGTGTGTGCGTGTGTGTGTGTCAGTCAGTGTGTGTGTGTGTGTGTGTGTGTGTGTGTGTGTGTGTGTGAGTCAGTGTATGTCTCTCTCTGTGTTGTGTGAATGTCTCTCTGTGTCGGTCAGCGTGCGTGTGTGTCAGTCAGCGTGTGTGCCAGTCAGTGTGTGTTCGTGTTTGTGTCAGTGTGTGTGTCAGTCAGCGTGTGTGCGTGTGTGTCAGTCAGCGTGTGTGCGCGTGTTTCAGTCAGTGTGTGCGCGTGTTTCAGTCAGCGTGTGTGCGCGTGTGTCTGTCAGCGTGTGTGCGCGTGTGTCAGTCAGCGTGTGTGTGCGTGTGTCAGTCAGCGTGTGTGCGCATGTGTCAGTGTGTGTGTGCGTGTGTCAGTCAGTGTGTGTGTGTGCATGTGTCAGTCAGTGTGTGTGTGCGTGTGTGCGTATGCCAGTCAGTGTGTGTGTGCGCGTGTGTGAGTCAGTGTGTGAGTGTGAGTCAGTGTGTGAGTGTGAGTCAGTGTGTGAGTGTGTCAGTCAGTGTGTGTGTGTGTGTCAGTCAGTGTGTTTGTGTGTGTGTGTCAGTCAGTGTGTGTCTCTCTCTCTGTGTGTTGTGTGAATGTCTCTCTGTGTTGTGCCCCCCACCCCTCCCCCAGGCGGAGCTGCGGACACGGAGCTGCGGACTCCCAGCCCCCCCCCCCCCCCGGCGACATGGTGGTCCCGTTACCCCCCTCCTCCCGATTCCCACTACCCCCGGCTTAGCTGCGGACACGGAGCTGCGGACTCCCAGCCCCCCCCCCCCCCGGCGACACGTGGTCCCGTTACCCCCCCCTCCCGTTACCAAAGCAGGACATTATTGGGGGTCTCCCTCACCTAACGGGGGCGCGCATGGCTCCTCCTCGCAGCTGCTGCTGCCGCCGCCGCCCTCTCCTGGCCTGAGGTACCCGGCGGTCACATCTGCGCATGCCCCCCTCAGCTCCTAGGTCTCCTCCGCCTGCTCACCTCCCCTGCACGGGGGTCCAGGGGGAGAAGCAGGATCCCGGGACTCAGGTCTGGCAGGATCCCTGCACGTCCGCCTCCCCCCAGATATCCAGCAGGGCGCGGGTCTCCATGTCCGACAGACATCCCGCCGGGCAGGGGGTCGGTGACCGGCCCGGAGATGAGCTAGCAGCAGGAGGCAGGCATGTGGCGTCCGTGAGCGTCACCATGACTACCGCATGCGCGGCATGTCAGCGGGCGCGGGGAACAGCGCATGCGCGGCATGGCAGTGCACGTTTGGGGGGAATGGCACCGCTGCCTGCCGCTTCTGCGCATGTGTGGCGTCCGTCAGCGGCGCCATCACAACTGCGCATGCGCGGCATGGCAGCTGGGACCGGCGGCCGTTAGGAGCGGCGCAGCGACTGGCCGTGTGAGGAGAGCGGCACCCTTTAGTCAGCGGGACACAGGGAAGCGGAGGTAGGGAAGAGGGAGGAGAGAGGCTGAGCAGCGGCTCCTCCTCCTCTCTCAGCCGGAGTACTTGCGGGGCTTCCGCCATCTTATTACACCCGCAGCACCGGAAGCTCTGCGGCAGTCATCTTGCTTTACCCATGGCAGTGGCCGTTAGGAGCGGCCGCGGCGGCTATCGCCGCCGCATGTCACAGCAGGTGTGTGGGCAGCATGTCACAGCGGGTGTGTGTGGGGGAGCAGCGGCTGCTAGGAGCAGTGCCGGCGGCTATCGCCGCCGCCGCCGCCGCATGTCACAGTAGACGCAGGGGGGGGGGGGGAAGGGGGGGAGCCGTGACGTCACTTCCGTTTCACATTTGTCCCCCATCTCTCCCGTTTTACCCCATCAGAATAGGTGCCACTAAAGAAGTTTCACTTCAATAAAGTCGTTATAAATATCCACTGTTTTGTCAGGTCCTAAGACAGATTCAAATGACTCCGTATAACGGATGTTAGCTATCTCAGCGTCGCTAAAACTGGCAGTGTCTAATAAAGTAGAAAAAATCCCTGCAAAGTCTGCAAATTCTTCCATTGGAAATGAACTCAAATACAGACATAAAAATAAGCTGTATAGAAATTAAATCCCAAAACTTTCAGCTAAAGTCAGGGCAATTGACATGTAAAGCGGTGCAAAAAAACTCTTAGAAAAATATAGTCATTGGTATGGAGATTTGCACTCACGTTATATATATATATATATATATATATATATATATATATATATATATATATATATATATATATATATATCTT
Organism: Ascaphus truei; assembly: GCF_040206685.1. Classification (NCBI taxonomy): domain Eukaryota; kingdom Metazoa; phylum Chordata; class Amphibia; order Anura; family Ascaphidae; genus Ascaphus; species Ascaphus truei. The sequence continues at coordinate 20,996,614 of NC_134498.1, forward strand.
CACTGTTTCTTCATCAAGCATTGCAATCTTTACAATCTATAAACGTCCCCTTATATTACAGTATAAAAAGGGGCCAGTCTGTGTACAGCGCTTGAAAAACTTAAGTTAAAGGGGACCTTTAAAAAAAAAAAAGTCTATCCGGTATTGTGTTTTTGTAGTTCTGGAGAAGTTCATGCAGACTTGTGCACATTACATTGTCCTCATATATTAGAACAACTGCATGTACGGTCTTGTTCTAGAACACAAGTGGCCAACTCCAGTCCTCAAGGGCCACCAACAGGCCATGTATTGGGGATAGCCCTGCTTCAGCACAGGTGGATCAACCAGTGGCTCAGCCATCATGACTGAGCTACCTGTGATGAAGCAGGGATATCCTTAAAACCTGACCTGATGAGGCCCTTCAGGACTGGAGTTGGCCACCCCTGGTCTAGAATATTTACTGGTGTATGTGCTCTTAAACTAATGTTTCTAATTTCAAGGTTTATTTTATATCCCCAGCAGAAGATCTATGTAATATAAGACAGAAATAAAATGTATGTTTTTTTTGTATTATTATTATTACACATTTTGATTACTTTACTGCTGTCATTCTTTTGTGTTTCAGTCATTGTCAAGCGATAAGTTATCAGGTGGGCAAACTCACACGATAAATCTCATTCTCAGCTTTTTACACTCCAGCATGCACCCAGTATAGTTATGTAAGCATAACGGTTTCGTTTAATCTGATAAGAGGATACATTATTGTATCTAACTAACCAATTATGACATGCGATGTATGTTCAATGTGTTCAGTTCTGAAATCATCAATGATTCTATCATTGGAAATAAAGTGTAAGGTAGGAATTAAGGGATCATGACTAATCTGTCAACAATTCTAGTTTGGCAAATGAAATAATTATTTGGGACCTTCTAAATTGTTGGAACATACCTGCCTTACATTAAGAGTTTCCAGGCACTTCCCAATGTATTAATAATATGCTCACTCTGTGTGTTACTTTATAGTAGACTATTTATTAAGGTAACATCATGTTCCTTATTTACTATTGAAATCTCTAAGATATGAGGATTTAGAGCCACTTACAGTATGCACATTTTGGAGGCCAATATCCCGGTTACAGGATTAAAAAAGTTTATCCTGTTCGCTGGCTCTACAGACCAAAAATGGTGAAGACATAAGCCCAAAATCCTTAGTATCAACGAGGTGAGGATTACATGTATGATTATTTGATCTATGGTACTTGAATTTTTTCTAGGTGCAAAAGCTTTCTCAGGAAGGCCGAGGGCCCAAGTCATTTACAGCTCTGGGATACGAGTTGGATATCTAACTGGAGGTGGACTTCACCCATTTAGTATGTTGGTGGTTCGCATTCATTGAAGGGGACACACACTTGTATTTCTGCCTGTTTGTGTGTTCTCATTTTGCCTATTACAGGCACACCCCGGTTTAAGGACACTCACTTTAAGTACACTCGCGAGTAAGGACATATCATCCAATAGGCAAACAGCAGCTCACGCATGCGCCTGTCAGCACGTCCTGAACAGCAATACCGGCTCCCTACCTGTACCGAAGCTGTGCGCAAGCGGGGAGACTATAGAGCCTGTTACAAATGCGTTATTTACATCAGTTATGCACATAAATGACGATTGCAGTACAGTACATGTATCGATAAGTGGAAAAGGTAGTGCTTCACTTTAAGTACATTTTCACTTTACGTACATGCTCTGGTCCCATTGCGTACGTTAATGTGGGGTATGCCTGTATTGTGTATATCCTATTGAGGTTGTCACTGTCTTTTTTCACACCCTGTGCCAGAATGTATATACTTCATCATTTACATTATTTTTCCTTGTATGACCTTCTGAGTGATTGTTCTCTTTCTGTACTCCATCTCCCATACATTCGTTGGGAAGTTGATTCTGCCAGATTTTTTGTTCTTTTGTCATCTTGCTCTCAAGCCAAGAAGAAAACTGCAGACAACAGAAAACTATTCATATTTCATCCAAATAAATTGATACAATTTTGAACTTTTAGCAACACTATATACATCTTTCACTGATGAGGCAAAGACTATACAGCAGAGTGACAAGGTATAGGTAACTCTGAAATGAAGTGATTAACCCTTTGATACATTAAACCCTGCCCGGCTTCTAGGGAGATTACCTTGGTGTGTTACTCCGCATGGGTTACCTTTACTCGAGCTGGAGTCAGACGGTTGGGCGATAAGGTAGCAGGGTTGTGGAATAATGGGCGTCTGGAACTTTTGTCATACAACAGTCATTCAGGTCCCCAGGCACGGGGACCACACACCACAGTTTATACAACGTCGTACTGTTTCTCTCGTTATCGATGCATTCTGTGCTTCCATGAGTGACCCCACTTATCACTCGGAAGTATATATCTTAGTTGCTTAAATGTTCTGAGGCCCGGGCCTCCCTCCTTTTCCACTCGGGATTACCCTCTGTATTATCCCGGTAATGGAAGCCTATTGGGAAGCCTATTGGGAAGCCAAGTGACCCCAATACTTTTGGTCTGTGTGGAAACTGCCACTTCCGTGCAGAGGGACTGGAGAGGACTGTTTGTACAGATCCGCGGTTAGAGCCGATCCGCCGACACCCAGTAGTCCTCGTTACTAAGGCCCTCTGTGGCATATCGTTTTCATACTTTGAATCTTATGTTGGACTGCCTTAATCTTAAGAGGCTCCTCTCCTCTTGTCCTCCTGGAACCTAACCTTCTCAAACCCTTATATACACTCCATGATTACATGGCAATGCAGGGTGTGGCATGGTACACGTTAACCATGCTAGTAACCCTTTCGAGGGGTGTTACATATCATAAACATTAGTACATAGTGTTACTTTGTGATGTTATGAGCAGATTAGATGCACTGTGTCTTTCTCCATCTTTGATGCACTACTGCAGGGTTGACCAAATCCAGCCCTCAAGGGCCACCAAAAGGCCAGGTATTAGGGGTATCCCTGCACAGTACAGATGGCTCAATCAGTCAGGGATGAGCATACTGTAGAATCTGTAGAATGCACAATTTTGTCTCTTTATAAATGTTTGTCATGTGGCCGTTTGCTACAATCATTTTAAAAGGAAAAACTTACACTAATTTTTAACACACAGAAGGTCATTCATGAAAATTATTTATGCATTAAAAAACTAATGGTTTGACGTCTCATTTTCTTGCACTTTTTGCCTGGTTGTGCTGGAAACTGACATACAGAAATCTCCCCTCCCTGGGGCAGGCGAGAAAGGCCTTTTGCGAGAGATAGCAAGAGAGCAATTGAGGAGAGGACCAATGTAACCTACACATTTTGAGAGTTTAATGAGTAGACCCCAAACTACCACTAATCTATCAGTATCAGCACAAACTAACACTAACCCTATGCATTGTGTATCCAGAAATTGATGTTTTAATCTTTGCTGATTGTTTTCTGTTTTCCATCATTTTCAGGTTGGGAGGATAGTATTTTGTTTGTCTTTTTTTCATTTTTATGTAGTTAAATAAACGTTTTTATTCATTTCATACCTGGTGAGCTGAGGGTGCTTTTTTCCTGGACGCTGCAGTCTCATACCAATCCCTATCTTCCTGTGGGAGGATAGTTGGATGGAGCAATCTAGATTTGGTCACAGAAACAAAATGGAAGGTCCCACATTTAAATGAAGTTATTTACTTGTATGAGGTGAGCACTTCTGTGATATGTTATCATGCATCACATGTTTATATTTGAATTCTGCAGTATTTTTTTTTGTATCTGTGTTTCTGCGTTTTATTTTCTCAGATCTATTTTGGTAGGTTCAAGTCACCAGCTGTTTTGTCCTCATAAGAGAGAACTAAAATCTAAGAGGGAACTAAAATTTGAGGTGACCAGCTTGCCAAATGCTTTTCCGTATGACTGGGAGTAGCCAGTCTATTATTATGACTTTTTATCTATGTATTTGTGTAATCTGGAGTTTCCGCTAAGTTAATGCAATTACAAGGCACAATATTGCATAATATGATGCAAAATGGAGATGTAGTAATAAATTAGACAAAAATAAAAAGCATTAAGGCAAACAATAGCAGTTTGGGGGGGAAGAAGTGGTGGGTTACATTGAAATAAATGAGATATATCATATGAAATGAATGGGAATAAGGGATGGGTTACATTGCATTTACATTAGACACACACTTGCACACTAGCGCCACCTATCATTACTGCAGAGTACTACGGCTAACGCTAAAACTCCATCTTTTTCCAGTCGCGGTCACTGCTTCCGATCCGCAAAACGCAAATAATTGCCGGGGATTTAGACTTGGCTTCTCGCGTGCACAAGGGCAGTAACTCTGGCTGCATCTGTAGGTTGGCGCAGTTTCACTCGCAGTGATTTACGTCCCAAGGCCATGCATTACACTGGCGACACACTTTATTCGAGCTCGGCTAGTCCCACGAATTCGGGTATACCCGGGTGTATTGAGGTTTGTGACTGTTTTCTGCCCGAGTGCATTGAGTTATTTTCCGGCAGGGATTGAAGCATTTTATTCCCGTTGGCTGCAATACTGCACAGTACATATATATATACTGCATTACAATTCATGAATTTATGCCATCTGGTAGACACACGAAGCATTGCAGCCTATTAAATCCTAATCATTATCATTTAAAAGATCAGCCGCCCATCAGCCAGGCATGAACCCAGGCTGGGAAGGCAAACGCAACGGGGCTTGTCAGAGGTGAGGAGCGGCGCATTCCAGGTATCTGCCAGGTACATACCGGGTATTTGCTCGAATAAAGTGTGTCGGTGCAGTATAAGCAGAGATGGGCACATTTTTCATGGTCATTTGACTTTGCTGAGAATGTGATGTTTCTCCTCAGGCGCGGATATTCGCGGCACAGTTTCCAATGGTCGCGTTCGCCTCCCGCAATGTTCTGTACCTTTGAAACTAAACAAATATTTGTTTTGCCATAAGGACAGAGAATAAACCGGGGTGCAGCCTCGGGACTAAAGCCATGGTGTTTTACATTTCATTTTTTTTTTTAAATAAACTGAGGGCTAATCTACAACTTATACATTGAGATGATGTTTTTTCAGGGAAAAATGTAGAAGATAAATGGTCAGTCTTTAAAACATTGTTAGAAAAGCACACTTCTCAGTGTATTCCCTTGGGTAATAAGTATAAAGAAATAAGTCAAAACCAGTGTGGCTAAATAAACAGGTAGGGGAGGAAATGGACAAGAAGAGGAAGGCGTTTAGATTCTTTAAGTCAGAAGGGACAGAGGCATCGTATCAGAATTATAAGGAATGTATCACAAATTGCAAAAGGGCAATTAAATTCGCGAAAATAGATAATGAAAAAAGGATTGCAATAGAAAGTAAGGTCAACTCTAAGAAGTTATTTAAGTACCTTAATAACCAAAAAATCAGAAAATAAAATATAGGACCCTTTCAGTGTGAGATGGGTAGGCAGATTATTGGAGATAAGGAAAAAGCAGAGATATTAAACAAATTCTTTGCCTCTGTGTTTACCAGGGAAAAATCAATTTCAATAGTAGTGCCGCAGGAGGAAGCCACAACCTCCATATTAATGAGCAATTGGTTAACTGAGGAAGAAGTTCATAAGCGACTTGATAAAATTAAAGTAAATAAGGCACCTGGCCCCGATGGCATACATCCAAGAGTTCTCAAGGAGTTAAGCTCAGTAATAGCAAAACCATTATATTTAATATTCAAGCACTCAATTTCCACAGGCTCAGTACCACAAGATTGGCGTAAAGCAGATGTGGTGCCTATATTTAAAAGGGAGCTAGATCACAACCGGGAAATTACAGACCTTTAAGCCTGACTTCAATAGTGGGGAAGCTAGTTGAAGGTTTATTACGGGATAATATTCAGGAATACCTAATGGGGAAAATAATAGTAGCATGAATTTATGAAGGATATGTCGTGCCAAACTAACCTTATTAGTTTCTTTGAGGAATTAAGTAAGTAGGAATTTAGACCAGGGTAATGCAGTTGATGTGGTCTACTTATATTTTGCAAAGGCTATTGATACGGTTCCACACGAGGTTGGTGTACAAAATAAAGCAAATCAGACTCAGTAAAAATATATGCACCTGGATTGAAAACTGGTTGGAGTATAGACACTAGACAGTTGTCATAAATGCAACTTTTTCAGGTTGGGCTAAAGTCGTGAGTGGAGTACCTCAAGGATCGATACTGGGACCCCTGCTTTTTAACTTGTTTATTAATGACATTGAGGCTGGCATTGAGAGAAAAGTCTCCAGCTTTGGTGATGACACTAAATTGTGTAAGGTAATAGAATCAGAGCAGGATGAAATTTCTCTTCAGAAGGACTTGGAGAGACTGGAAACGTGGGCAGGTAAATGGCAGATGAGGTTCAATACAGATAAATATATGATTATGCATTTGGGAAGCAAGAATTAGCAGGTGATTTGCAAATTAAATGGGGATAAATTAGGGGAATCCTTGACTGGGAAGGATTTAGGAGTGCTGGTAGACAGCAGGCTTAGCAATAATGCCCAAAGTCATGCAGTAGCTGCAAAGGCAAATAAGATCTTATCTTGCATCAAACGGGCAATGGATGGAAGGGAAGTAGACATAATTATGCCCCTTTACAAAGAATTAGTAAGACCACACCTTGAATATGGAGTTCAATTTTAGGTACCAAACCTAAAAAAAGACATTATGGAACTAGAGAGAGTGCAGAGAAGAGCCACCAAATTAATAAAGGGGATAGACAATCTAATTTATGAGGCGAGGCTAGCTAAATTAGATTTATTTACATTAGAAAAGAGGCGTCTAAGAGGGGATATGATAACTATATACAAATTTATTCAAGGACAGTACAAGGAGCTATAAAAAAAAAACTATTCATCCCACAGGCAGTACAAAGGACTCGGGGCCATCTCTTAAGGTTGGAGGAAAGGAAATTTCACCAGCAACAAAGGAAAGGGTTCTTTACAGTAAGGGCAGTTAAAATGTGGAATTCATTACCCATGGAGACTGTGATGGTAGATACAAGAGACTTGTTAAAAAAAAAAGATTGGGCATCTTTTTAGAAAGGAAAGGTATACAGGGATATACCAAATAAGTAAACATGGGAAGGATGTTGATCCAGGGAGAAATCTGATTGCCAATTCTTGGAGTCAGGGAGGAATTTATTTTTCCTCTTATGAGATATTATTGGATGATATGTCACTGGGGTTTTTTTTGTTTGCCTTCCTCTGGGTCAATATACTGTAAGTATAGACATAGGATAAAGCAGTGGTGCACAAAGTGTGAGGCACTGTTTTTTTTTGGGGGGGGTTGCAGAGGCCCCGCGCTCTTCCCCGAGGCATTTAAATTAAATGCCAGGGGGATCGTGTGAGGCCTCTGCAACAATAAAACTTACCTTTATTCAGACGCAGTGACGTGTTGCTATGACCCCGCGGCGTCATTTGACACCACACACAAGCGAAGGGGGAGTGCGAGAGCGAGGGGGAGCTGGCAGGGGGGCGCAGCTCAAAAAGTTTGCAATCCCCTGGGATCAAGTATCTGTTGTCGACATTTAGCATAGGTTGAATTTGATGGACGCATGTCTTTTTTCCTATGTACTATGTAACTATGTGTTCTGGGGTGCGGCTTGGCGTGGGGTTACTGGGTGATGGCTGCTGCTAGCTCAAATATTTGAATATACAGCTCAACCCCGTTATAACGAGATCTGTTACAATGCGAATCCGCTTATAACACGATGCAAGCGTGGCTCACAATTTTCGTATTTATTAATACTTTACAACACGATTATTGGTATCTTAAATACTTTATTGTACAATGCATACAATGGTACATTATTTCTAACGCGATCCGCTTATAACGCAATGTGATTCTTTGAACCCCAAGCACAGGGGGTTGAGCTGTATATGTTTTTACACTTCATTGATGTATCATTACAGTAAGTTTCAATATTTCATACTAATTTTATTATCGTGCATATACATTTTATGTAGCACCAAGTACTGCACCAAAGAAGCCAACTCACAGACAATATAAAACACACGGAGAATTAAAGAGTGTCCTCATCTGCAGAGAACTTCCAATGGCAATGTGCTGTGTCCCAGTGTATACACATTCTCAGTGACCGAAGTTCACTGGAAGTGCAGAGCGCTTTTTCTTGGTCACAGGAGATGTCCACTCATGAAGTAGATGGATGTCTCTTTCCGCAACATGAAAGCTCATTTGACTAGATTCACTAGAATGGCACTTGTACATGCAACAGTGCTTTCCCCACTTAATGAATCATGCTATGTGTCTGTTTTCTTGGCAAATGTATCTCAAAGGAGTCTCCCCAGACACGCACACGCTCGCTTATGATTTCAATCCCAAATTAACCCACTCACACCACAGTGGAAGCTCCTTGTTTGTTAATGGCAGCCTACAGACTCGCAATCATGATCTGCTTTTACTTTTATAACCCCGAAAGGTAACTTTTCAGAGGCTTGTAGATGTAGCAGGGGAACTGTGGGGTTTTTTTTTTTATCTCTACACACATCTTCAGCATATAATCTTGCCTAGTAGTAGGTGCACAAATCCATGGAATACATTCCCATTTACCTGACAACCTGGTGTACAATTGTAATTAAAAAGTTGCAGTTCAAATGACTACATATTAAAGTAACTTCCTCCTGTTAAGTGGAACCGTTCACTGGCCCAGCTTCAGCATAGGCGGCTCAATCAGAGGCCACCTGTGCTGAAATTGGGATATCCGGAAAACGTGACTTGTTGGGGGGACTTGAGCACTGGAGTTGAGCACCCCTGAAAATGGTATGATTCCTAGCTGCTGAAAACACAGAAGTGGCTTCTTGCCACTTATCAGGCCCGAAGCCAGAGGACGGGTGGTGGTGCCCGACAACGTTCTAATATCCAAGCATGCTTGAAATCGTAGGGGCACTTGATACTTTAATATAGATTAATAATATATTGATCCATATTTGTATGGCTATAGTACCCTTGCTTAGTTAGAAGCTGAACGCCTATCTACAAATCCCTCAATGTGATATATATATATATATATATATATATATTTATATTTATATTGTGGGTAAGAACAACTTAGTCTCCAGTTCGTTAATTTTCCTTATTTTATACTAAGGCATAGGACTTGAGTTGTTCTCCCTGTCCATTTGCTAACGTTCAGGATTTCTTACTGCGTTACATTAATTATATCTATTTCCCACCTTTATTGAGGTTTTTTGGTCTATGGGCATAAGATGCACTTTTCCTTTTTCCCTTGTGTGTATGTGTTATCAGCTTTTCTTCAAGTTGAGGCATTTCATTGTCGTGCGTGGCGGGATCACATTGCTTTAAGGCATTGATCGCGCCCATAGACCACGCGGGCACCCACGACAGCAGGAGGAGGTGTGCATTGCGCGAGGAATCAATTGAAACTGATTTCTCGGCGCGACAGGCAGGTCACATGAGCGATTCGCCCAATGAGGGCGAACCAGCTCCGTGACGTCACAGACACGCCCTTAGACACGCCCCCCGATGGTGCGTCTACCATGTCTGAAAAATGCACTCGCTTCACGCGGGTGACGTCACGGACAAACATGCCTCTGAGCGGGCAGAGGCTGTATGGACCTGGCCTTAGCGAATACTCTGCACTTTTTAGTTGCCCTTTATTGGACCAGTTCTATTTTTCAGTGTTTATACACGGAGGACCATCATTACAACGCAGTCTTCTTCCCTAAGGCACCTTTGGACTCTGGAGACACCTTACTGTCCATATCGCGTTCAGTGAGCTCTGTGTTCTCCAGCCACGGAAGGTGTCGAATAGCAAAAGACTACTTCATTAATATAGCCCTGAGTTTCCAAGAATAAACCGGTATCTTCTCAATAATTAATGGCATCACTTACAATACCCTGAAGACCTCAACACCTTGTGGGGTCCTTACTTTGGCGTGTCACAATATTTTATGGATTTTGTCTCCCGGGATGGCAATTCTTAGGTCCACTTCCCTGGTTGTAGTAATAAATACAGCATCCTTCTAGAGTTTTAGCAAATGAAACTATTTTAAGCTGCAGTGTGTAAGTATTTGAGTTCCTGTACACGTCATCTATGAAACGACCATTTTTCACTGAGTCAATCGCATATACATATCTTCTAAGGATGCAATAAAGGAGGAGGCCAGCATGTCTTGAAGCATCTGTAGTGGGAGAAACCAGATCATATCCTGGTAGAGGGTCTTCTAGATGGCTATCGCAGGAAATATCTGGCATTGCCCTATCCATGTGTTTCCTGCTTCATCCTTGAACAGCCCTTTTTGTCACTTCCAGAAACGATTCTCCCAAGCTGCATTCCTCTACTGAACGTCAGGGCAATCTTCAGGTGGTCCGCCATTGTTTTCTGCTGCTTGCTTCTGCATTCCTCTGCCTGATGAGAGGAAATTATCAAAGAACTCCAGGGATAACTTGGTGGAATCTGTTTGCTATGATATGACTGTTCATGGGAGAGACAGGATTACAGTTGCTTTACATTGTTATATTTTGTTCCAAGCTTATATAAACATCGTACACAGACCTCACAGTGCAGGAATTGCTAAATAGAATTTTTTTTAATGATGCTATATTTATTCATTGTAGATGGGTAACTCACACTTGCTTTTGTACAATATGCCACTTAGATTGCAAGCTCTGTGGGACAGGGATTTCCATTCCTGATTCCGTTAGTTGCACTTGTAATTCCTTGTATTGTCTCTCTTGTAAAACGCTGAGGACTATATACACACACACACACACATATATATATATATATATATATATATATATATATACATACATACATACATACATACATACATACATACATACATACACATACACACACACACACACACACACACACGCCCTTCTCTGCAGCTATTGAGGTAGGATAGGGACATCTCAGTAAAATACACATTAGAAAGTGCTTTATGTATTTCAGTTTTTGGTTTTGGACCAATAAAAATGAGTTATATTTGGAGGCTGAACAGGTGCTTGCCGAGACAAATTAAATTGACTTTCAGGCACGCTGAGGGGTCACATGACCTCCTCAGCCAATCAGTGCCAGTCAGTGTTTTGGCAACGTCCCCCCCCCCCTGCTCGCGCTGACAGAAAAAGTTGCTGGACACCCGAACGCTTATGCTTGTAGAGTTGGTGACGTCACCACTCAAGCATGAGCGCCACACGGGGGACGCAGCCTAATACATGTGAAGCCGGGAGGTTTATGCAGCCTTAAACCTGCCAGAGTTTCTTTTACACACGCTGGCAATAGCTGAAGCAAAGTACATTTATACATGAATGATTAAAATCATCACATCAATTTTGTTCTCGTTGTGTCACACTTCTTAAACTGAATTACCGTGCCCGTCTTTTTATGTTTGTATTGCGTCTCTGACATACTATAACCCCACATGAATAATAGAAACGAGAGAATGAATATTGCAAAAAAAAAAAAGTGTATGCCGTCTGCTGCAGCAATAGTATTTTTAGATACACGATAAGCAGGCTGGGTATCTGGGGAGGCAGACGCCATTTTGAAAGTGTTCTGCGGTTCTTAAAAGGCTGCAACCACTGGAGCAGGTCTGCTGGCTCTACTGATTTACAGTGATTCTGTCTGATCTGTAACAATCCCAGGCGCAGATTAAAGGTTGGGAAAGAATAGATATTTTATAGGTTTCACAAGGCTGGCCACTAATTGTGTAGTCAAGCTGGCCATTTACCAAATTGTCACTTTAACATCCCTGCTGTAAGCTGGGGTAATAATATAAAATATATAATCATGTATCGTACATAGGCTTCTCCCCAAATTATTATCTACTTTAAGATGTAATTACGCTGTCAGATCCAAGAGTCGCAGTGATGTTTGTAATTACCAGGACTCTGTTTAGGCATTTTAGGTTTTTAAGCCAAAAAAAGTCCGTTTTGGAGAAATTAACAAATGCTCAACACAGTGTTGGACAAATCACTTATGCATCCAATCAAATACTAGCCTATTTTTCAGTATGTTATCAGTATGCAATCACGATTTCATTATCTTTACCATCATAACTTTCTTTCTGTGGCTTTGCTGAGACATTGTTCTGAAATCAATTTCTGGCCACTTAATCAATTAAGAAAAATAATAATGCGAATTTACACTGTCTTCTAAAATTGCTAGATTCAATGAATACTGGGATTATAAATAGGACGCACACCCCATTTCACTGTCTGGCGATATTCTGCTGATGGCTTATACTCATTTGATGATTTTATAAATAAGTAAAAAAAAAAATGCCACTTCATTTTAGAGAGGCGTGATACTATCCAGTGTACAGACCGAATACATTTCTCTCCAAACCTGGTGTTATTCCTTAAGGATTATCTAATGCATGTGAGGTGTCAGTCTGTATATATTCCCCCCACTAGTTGTAACAAGCAGTGTCATGTCCTGCCCATCTCATGGGATCTGTGCAGCCAAAGCCCAGCATTTATTTGATCAATTCTACGGCTTGCGGAAATTGCTGTTTCTGCAGCCGCTTTGAACGGGGGATGGGATCATCCATCAAGCTCTCTGTAGATTGTAAAAGTGATCCGTTTCTAAATAAAACAGCCGCTGAAGTGATATTAATGAATGTACTGTAATTGTGTTCATATAGGGGATTTTCTTTCCCCTGGTATTGATATGGGCTGTATGATCTAGGGTTGCCAGGTGTCCAGTATTGAACCGGACTGTCCTGTATTTGGACATACTGGTAAAAAATGAGAGGTAATACCTCTCTGTATGTATGTACCGGTATTACCTCTCTGGGCATGTATGTGTATACCGGTATTACCTCTCTGGACATGTATGTGTATACCGTATTACCTCTCTAGACATGTATGTATATACCGGTATTACCTCTCTAGACATGTATGTGTTCGGTATTACCTCTCTGGGCATGTATGGTGTAACCCTGTTCTTCCCCCCCCACCCCCCAATCGCAGATAGGGTCTAGTACTGGGAAAACTATACTGTTACATGGAGTAGGGTGGTGCATACCTGCTGGATTATAGTTGTCCTGAGTCTCCCGCATGATGGTAGGGGATATCAGAACAGGCTTCTAGGGCATAACTGAATCGTACTCATGGTGATAGCGCCTCCATCTCGTGCAGACCCCAAATCCCTGCAAGAGAACTCTTCACTCTCCTCCCTGATAGATTTCAGTCTTAGGCAAGGAGGTATAATGAACTGGAACATTTTATTCTCCCTGTACACTGCACAGCATATACAGCAACCACAGGATACCTGAGATTAGGGCCTTCACCCTCAGGATGTCCCTGGAACTTTACTCCCACCCACAGGCCACCAGGAGCAGTCCCAGCTCTTCCCTTACTCCCTGATAGAGTAAGGGGAACAGTCTCTCACCTCTCCCCTAAGGGAGGGCACACAGTAGGCAGAGCCCTGCACAACTGATCAAGGGTAGACTAGCCTCTCTCAAGGTAGAGGCAACTGATTAAATTGAGGAAGTACAACCCCTTAAGTACAGATCCAGCAGGAACCAGCCCCTTGCCCCTGATTGGACACCAGGCCTGATTACACTACCTCATCTATGACTCACTGAGCTGCAGAGGTGTGGGGAAAACCCATGAATACTCCTGGCACCTGTCCTTACCAGGGATTACTGCCAGGAGGAGGGCAGACTGATAGCCCAAAAACAGCCAGGGCTACATATGTATATACCGATATTACCATGGACATGTATGTGTATACCGGTATTACCTCTCTGGACTTAGTGACCTGACCGGCTTGGGAGGCCACTGGATTTCCCTGAGCAGGAAGACAGCAGGACTATTGCTAGGGGGCAAGGCAGCTTCCTTCATCCTGATTGGCTGCTGCTCGGTAATGCAGCCAATCAGAAGGAGGTGTCAGAAGCCTGAGGGTGGGGCCAAGGAGAGGAGGAAACAGCATTGAGTGAAGAGAGAAGTGTGTATCTCTTGAACGTGTGTGTCTTGAGGACGTTGTACCTTTCACCATTGCGTCCAGTATTTTTGGAGAAGCCGCCCGGCAACCTTACTGCTGTTTCTCTCAATTCCTTCACAGTTTTTGGCACATTTAATACATTCTCCTTTACACTGTGCATTCGAGTCAGGGACTTAATTGCATAACATATTTCTCTAATTCTACTCGTATGAGTGTTACATTAAAGACATATAGCAAACCTTTGTGGCAGATTGGCCCTTTATCTCAACATATAGAATCACTTAGTCCACATTTTGGGGCAACTGCGTAGAAGTATCTCTGTTCCTCACGGGGTTCTGTGCCCTCATCACGTCACCGCCTGGGGACAGAGTTGGCCCTTGATGTGTGACGCTTCATTTTGGTTTCCTGAGATTGATTGCTGCGATTGCTGTTTTTGAAGACTCTTTTGTTGGTGGATTATTTGTATAATGAAGAACTTAATGTTAACCACAAAGTCCCTGCCACCCTTTTTGGTCCCAATCCTCCCCTGCTCACTGCCATGCCTAAGGACTGAGTAGCCACTAGAACAGGGGGGCTCAACTCCAGTCCTCAAGCCCCCCGACAGGTCAGGTTTTCAGGATATCCCTGCTTCAGTGCAGGTGGCTCAATCAGTCCCAACTTCAGCACAGGTGGCTCAATCGGTCCGTGCTTCAGCACAGGTGGCTCAATCGAAGGCTCAGTCTTTGACTGAGCCACTGATTGAGCCACCTGTGCTGAAGCTGGAATATCCTGAAAACCTGTTCTGTTGGGGGGGTGGGGGGGGGCTTGAGGACTTCTAACTTTAACATATCTCTCCTGTAGATGTAAATGTGTTAATTTTTCACCATACATAAGTCTGAATGTTTAAAATGAGGTCACAAACGATATATATTCCCACACTCCCACATATAGACACACAGATATACACACACACATTAATGTGGAATATGTTGTTTTATATTTATAAAGATTGTTTCTTGTACTCTTAATACAATATATTTTTAGAAACGCAATATAATGATAATATAAATCTTATATATTGTTACTAGCTTTTGTGCCCGGCTCTGCTTGGGGAATGTAATATTGAATACATCTCCCCGCCCTCCCCCTCTCTCCCCCTTCCCCCCCGCCGTGTGTGGGATATTTAGGCCCCACTTAGAGCTTGGCCTGCCACTGACTGGCGGGTAACAAAAAGGGGGCGGCTAGTGGGACCGCCGGCCGGTACATATACTGTCGTTGCCCTGGGAGAGAAAGAAAAGACAACTAGTTGAAGTGGGCTAGGGGAAGATAAAGGCGCGTTGCACATAACGGTCACCCACCAGCTGATACTTCATACTGATCTGCAGAAGAATATATAGTTTTGTTTATTTGGATGTCTGTATGTCTGTCTTTAATTATATAGCGCCATTAATGTACATAGCGAGTCAAAGTAGTAATACATGTGACAATCATATAAATAATAAAAACCACAGATCATGGGAATTAATGCTTCAGACATAAAAGTAACATTTAGGAAGAGGAGGCCCTGCTCCGAAGAGCTTACAATCTAATTTGGATACATTTTATATCTACATTAAATATGAGCTACAACTCAGAAATCACATTTCCTAACTGCCAAGGCCTTACAGGAGCAAACCTTCCATCAATGTGCTGTGTCTACAGAGTGTCGCGTGTTCTTTGAAAGGTAAATATTCAACTTTAATTGCGAGGGGTGGGGGTATGTGAAAGAGTGTGGGGAGAGGTGTGGGGGGGTGTAAGAGTGTGGGGAGAGGTGTGGGGGGTGTAAGAGTGTGGGGAGAGGTGGGTGTGTGTGTAAGAGTGTGGGGAGAGGTGTGTGTGTGTGTGTAAGAGTGTGGGAAGAGGTGGGGGTGTGTGTAAGAGTCTGGGGAGGGGTGTGGGGGGGTAAGAGCGTGGGAGAGGTGTGGGGGGGTAAGAGCGTGGGGAGAGGTGTAAGACTGTGCGGAGAGGTGGGGGATTAATAGGGTGGGATGGAGGAGACGTGGATGTGCAAGAGTGTGGGGAGAGGCGAGAGGCAGGGGTGTAAGAGAGGCAGGGGGGAGAGTGAGAGGGTAGAGAAATACACAAGGGGAGTGAGAGGATGAGAGGGGGGAGTGTGAGAATGGAGAGAAAAATAAAGGGGGTGAGAGATTGAAGAGGGTTGTAAGATGACAGATACTTATCCTATATCCGTACTTACTGTACAGTATATTGATCCAGAGGAAGGCAAATAAAAACCCCAGTGACATCATCCAATGATATCTCATAAGGGGAACATAAATTCCTTCCTGACACCAAGAATTGGCAACCAGATGTTTACTTATTAGTTATATCCCTGTATACCTTTCCTTTCTAATAAGATGTCCAACTTTTTTGTTTTTTGTTTAATATACATACTATCCTTTAACCAGTTTTCAATCCAGGTGCAAATATTTTTGCCCAGATTAATTTGCTTTACTTTGTACACCAACCTCGTTTGGAACTGTATCAAAAGTCTTTCCAAAATCTAAGTAGACCACATCAACTGCATTACCCTGGTCTAAATTCCTACTTACCTCCTCAAAGAAACTAATAAGGTTCGTTTGGCACGGCCTACCTAAATCCATGCTGATTATTACTAATAATTTGGTTTTCCATTAGGTATTCCTGAATATTATCCCATATTAAACCTTCAAGTAGCTTCCCCACAATTGGTGTTAGTCTTACAGGTCTGTAATTCCCCAGTGGGGATCTAGCTCCCTTTATAAATATAGGCACCACATCTGCTTTATGCCAATCTCGTGGTACTGAGCCTGTGGAAATGGAGTCCTTGAATATTAAATGTAATGGATTGGCTATTACTGAATTTAGCACTTTAGCTGAGTGGCCTGCGGATGACCTCTGCCTTGATGCTGTGCCTGCGGATGCCCTCTGCCTTGATGCTGTGCCTGCGGATGCCCTCTGCCTTGATGCTGTGCCTGCAGATGCCCTCTGCCACTCCACAGAACTGGAGGTGCCCTCTGCCACTCTACAGGCTTGCAGGTGCCCTCTGCTACACTAGGGCCTGCGGGAGCTCTCTGCCATGCTATGGGGCCTGTGGGTGCTCTTTGCCACACTCTGGGGCCCGCGGGTGTCTTTTGCCATGCTGGGGGGCCCACACACACTTAATTGGGGAAAATGTTCCACTTGGATGGCCAATCCGTTTGAAACTTTATATTCTCCCAAAATAGATATATCTACAGTACTTCCCCTAACACTCCCAGAGACCTTTAATGTACAGTACCATCTTGCGTTTATCCCCTTACCTGCCCATCAATGATAATTCTTAAATGCAAACTCTGCACAGAAATCATGAAGTAACTACATAAGCTGCTAAAAACCATGCCTAAATGAATGTGTATGCGAGAAAATGAACTCCGAGTTCTGTGTAGAGCACATCTAATGAATAATAATCTTTACCTACCTGTAAGCCTGTACCTGTCATCGGGTTGTTAAAATGTAAAGATGAAAGTATATGTTAATCCTCCCTCTCTAATAGACATCGCCGGTTGAGAAAGTCATATCAATGGGCTTAGATCACTCTGGGTTGATTTCATATCCATGAAAATAAAAACAGATGTTGGACGTTTATCTTCTAGTAACTGACTCCGATTCTCCTTTGTTCTGGTACGAACTGTCAGTACTTTTGTTTTTTGAAGTGAAACTTCTTTCGTGGCAGTGCCACCCACAAAAATCTTACGGAAAAAACTGAAAATGGTCACGAAAATATAAACGGAAGTGAGTGACTGCGCATAACCGGAAGTGATGTCATTGATTGTTGGCTGCCTGCTGGGAGTTGGAGTTCGGGTGTGGATGCCAAGCATCCACAGGCAATCAGAAGGGGAGGCCCCAGTGACTACAAATCCCAGCCACCCCTGCTATAGCTGACAGGCACCTCAGTCTCTTTAAGGCTACGGCCTCGGTGTCGGCACTAAATGTGCGCCTGACAGGCTGGCGGCATGTGCAGCTCTGTTCCCCGGTCTGTGCAGAGCTGCAGGGGGAAAGATGGGGGGCGCGGCCATGTCACCCGGCAGGTTCACCCTCATTTGCTGAACCGCCAGCGCTCCGTCGCCACTTCAGGGACCGTTTTATTATCTTCATAAAAATCTGGCAGCCAAGGCAGCAAGTGGGCCCGGCACCATTGAGGGGCGGCTCTTGTTGTGCGCTGCAGCAGGCAAGCTGTCTCCTACAGTACAAGACCCACAACCACACCCTTTATATATACACACACCTTATATACGTGTATATATATGTATGTGTATGTGTATATTGTATACAACAAGAAAAAAAAAAAAGTATTAGCACCTAACCAAAACCCCACTGACACAGGACTGGATGTGAAGGTACTATATTAAAAGTTATAAGCAATAACCATGTATATAGAAATAACAATATTTAAAATAAAATAAAAAATAAAAAAAAAACAATAAAACCACAAAAAAGATTATATGTAAAATATACAATACAAGTGAAAGTCCAATCCAAAAAACACTGTCCTTCAGAGTCTTTGCAGCCTGAAAAGAGGGACCACCAAATCCCTCATGGATATCTAAGAAAAAAACAGAAAACAACAGGCGCACTCATAGTGTATTAATTTAGTAAATTTATATTGGACTGGTAAAGGTAAAATTGCGCACTCACAAACAAAGCAAGAACATAAGCAGTTATGAGTATACTCAATCGCCAACAGTGCAGGATACCAGCAAGGCAAGCGTCTCCGAGGCTCCACCAGATGTAGCAGATTCACCGTTCACGTTGCCTCTACTGTATATGCCGAGTACTTCCTCACTCCAGTCGGAGTCTCGCAAGGGTTGTGACGTCAGCGGGAGAGTTTGAATAACCTCCGATTCCTCACTGCAAGCAGGAAGGTTCTGTATCCGTAGGATAGCGAGGCAGACGTTCTGGGGCTCCCCCATGTACAGCAGACAGCACCGATCGTATTGCAGGATACTCCTGGACTGATGTCTCTGCTCTGGAGCCTGGGCTGTTCAGCCACCGTAGTTCCTGTACCACGTGACCCTACGCGTTTCATCCGTCTCAGCGGATTTCATCAGGGGGATATATATGTATATATATATATATATATGTGTATATATATATATGTTATATATATATATGTGGACTGAAATGTCGGTGTGTGTGCTGGTCATCTTAAGGCCTCGGGCATGATCAGCACTTAAGCGCTGACCCGTGCTGAGGCGCGCTGCTGCTCGGCAGTGAGCCCCTGCAGCCGCAATGAGAGCGGCTGTAGCAGGGGCTCGCTTACGCTTCCGCAAGCGTGCGGAAGCGTAAGTCTTACCAAAATGTAAAATTCAAGCGCTCAAGGGAGCGCAGGGCCGGTCACGTGAGCGGTTCGCCCAATGAGGGCGAATCAGCTCCGTGACGTCACCTCTCGTGTACATGTGTGGAGTGAATGTACAGAGAGGAGCACCACGAAGGAGTTCCTCAACAGGACCATCCCCATGCGGACGCAGGGACCCTGATGAGGTGGAGGCGCTGCACTGGAACTAGGTAGGACTCAGCACACTACCTCAGCTGCCTGTCTGGACGGGTCCTCCCCACACACCATCATGCGGGAGACTCAGGAGTCCTGTTGCCAGCAGGTGCACCACCAGAAACTACCACACTGTAATGGGGGGCCGGTTAGACCACAGGGGCCAATGTGAGATTGGGTGGGTCAGGCCGGTTCACAAAACCCGTTACATATATATTCTTGTTTTTTTATAGATTTACAATATATTTTTTTGTGTTTTTTCATATATTTTTTATGTTTTTTATATCAATATTTTTTTTTTTTCATTTTTTTTTCATTTTTATTTTTTTACATTTTTACAATCACCATTCTTATACAACTACCATCCGAGTTCCCATTTAAATTTTTGTACAATTGCATTTTTACAGGTCATCTGTGCTAACTATTTCTGGCGATCTGTGTGTTATCAAGAGTCTGCTGTGGGGCTGATACACATCCAGGCGCTGTCAAACTTTACATTATATATATATATATATACACACACACACACACACACACACACACACACACACACACTAAAGTGTAAGCAGGATTAGTCATGTCAGACTGAACTATTAACCCATTGGCGACCCATCCAACAACCAAATAAGGTGTGTGCCGAGCACGTGCGTTCTAAATGAAACTTCTTTGTGTTTTGTCACTGATTGTTTTTGATATTTTTGATAGAAAGAAAGACTTTTGAGAGTATAATTACAATTTCAGTGACACTTAAAACGTGCGTGCTTGCCACACACCCTTTTGTTTCTCCTTTTGACACCTGAGGGATTTGAGATTTTGTTTTCTCTTCAAGATCTCCACTTTTTTACTTCAGATTGTGAGCTCTCCATAATATAATGCCTTCACATTTAAGAAATTCCCATATCTATAAAACCATACAACCCCCCCACCCCACCCCCCATTTACAAATCCAGCATAGCCTCCCAGCCGCTACCTATTTTCCTGGGCCCTACCAGGGTACGTCCTGTTAGGTGCAAGCAGTGGATTCCTTCAGAAAGGCCTTGTGTGCTTTTGCAGCCTTAGATACATTTTATGTATCCAAGGGCACGCCTAGCAACAGGCAAAAAGTGTCAGCCTGAGACATGGATACTGGTTGGGTCACATGCTGGATATGATGGCCTGTCAGTATCCAGACCTGCACTGTTATAGGGCAGGGTTACAAGCATCATTTCAGGGTATAAATACTGACACTTTCCTAAAAGAATGTGTGTCTCTTTCCTGCCCCTGTGGAGTGAGTACCAGCTACCCTGGGTCTCACTAGAAGGCCTCAGGAGGAGAACCATGTAGAGGGAAAGCTATGTAATTCTGTAAGATCAGAACCTAAAATAAACACCATTGTACCATCACCAGTGCGATTCATTGTCTAAGGACAAAGAAAGGTATTATTATGGACCATCCTTCCATCCAAAGGACTGATGCTGACTGGAGGCGCTGCAACCACGAATAAGGTACCCTGCAAACCCTGTCCTGTTCTCCCCACAACACTGCGGAGCACTCAGCCCTCTTGTTACCTCACAGGTGCACACCACCACTCATATGGAGTAGCAGACCTAATCTCACTTAGGGTGGGGGTCCACGGGCTACACAAACTACTGGTGATCTTAAACATAAACATTTGAATTATTTGTTGTTAATGCCGTTTAACTCCCAGTATATACTGCCCCCCCCCCCCCCCTCCATGTATACATATGATATCCCCATAATAATACCTATAATAGACACAAAGGTCTGGAGGTACAAAGGCCGCCGCTTTAATTAAGACACATCACGTAACCTGACTTAATCTTACCTAAATGTACAATTTCCTCGCTCTGAAACTGTACTCAGCCAATAACTCCAATTCACTGGTTCAACTGTCACCAGCTCTGTGAGCACCCGAGGCTGCTGGGAACAATCTTTCGTGCTCTATTCTGCCAAGGCTTCCCTGCAGCCTGGCAGCAAAACATTCTCTCACCACCTTGATCCGCTGGAACAGCAGGGTCCCTGATATTTGGGTGCCAATCTTGTCCCCAATTCTGCTAGATTGACAATTTGAGAACCCTGTTGAATAAGTGGGATCTCTCGCCTCTCCCTAATCCTAGCGGGGGTATACCTGTGATCTTTTATATATGGAGTCTCTTCCCCTCAAACCTAGAGGGGTTTATACGCCGTCCCCCCCAACCCAGTGGTGGTATAAGTGGCCTCCCCCCATCCCGGTGGGGGCACACGTGGGGGTCCCCCCCTTCCCAGTGGGGTAACACATGGGTCTCCCCCTCCCCATCCCAGTGGGGGCCAAGTGGTGTTTCTTCCTCCTCCCTCATCCCGGTGTGGGCACAAGCTGTGTCTCGCCGCATCCCATTGGGGGCACAAGTGAACCTGAATGTTACAAAACTGCACTGGTTTTAGCCAAATTGGCCAGACGTGTAAGTAGTCGGACTGAATGTAGAAAATCCATGTTTTGCACAGTGGTCAACTTTGTTGGATGCTCCAGAATGGGAAGTGAAACAATGTGTTTTTGCACCGATTAAAACCAATTATATAGTTTACCCAACAGCATTAGAAAAAAAAAAAAAATAATTTTTCACTAAGGAACTAAAAAAGTGAATTATTTATAAATCTCAGTATTTTTTGGGTTTCCCAGAAATCCTGAGCAACGCCAGGTACTTTCAACGAGTGTAATATACATAACTCCGTATCCCCATTGTACCAAGCTATGGAATATGTTGGCGCTTTACAAATAAACGATAATTATTTTAAAAAAATATTTTTTTTTATATCGCTCGCAGAACCACTACACTTTTCCGCCGCTTAAACCAGAGTGCAGCCATCATTTTTACCAGTGTAACCCTCGTATTTACGCTGTTATTGTACAGTTCTTGCCTTTGTGTTACAGCTGCGCTTTTGACTACCTTTATTTATAGCCCAACGTCTTTGCTCTGCATGTTTTCATAATGTTTCTTGACCGTGGAGAACGAGCAGGTGAACATGGAACACATGTGGATTGGTTTCACTCATTGACTCCTCACAGTGGATTATCTAACGTATCAGCACAGCACAGACACCTTCAACTGCTTCACCCGGGGGACTGAGGCTTCATGGCAGGATTTGGAAAAGATTTATGCACAGACTGATTGTAATCCTGGACTCTTAGGGCACTTCAGGTTTTTACACATGGATATAATGACACTTTCAGTGCTCCGGAGCACTGTAAATGAGATTTATACAAGTCAGTAACATATAATAGCAAAAGATGATTGCAATAACACACTGAAACCATTATATTGTGTAAACACTAGTAATGCATAAATACCTGTTACACAAGAGCTATTTCCACTTATTTCTTTGTAAGTACAGTAAGTGCGCTCAATGCGGATCTGACCTATAAATATTCAGAGCAGAACCTTTTCCGTAGCACTTCCCAGACTGGATTACTGCTAGCCAATGATTCCTTATAAAAGGTGACACTTGGTGCTAAAGATTGGCAAAGGTGTCAAAATTTGACCCGCACATTGTTAGCTGTGTTTTTAACAAAAAACTATTTGCAGTTGAATGTTCGAAGTAACTTTCCAGTGTGTGTGTGTGTGTGTGTGTGTGTGTGTGTGTGTGTGTGTGTGTGTGTGTGTGTGTGTGTGTGTGTGTGTGTGTGTACACAAGATTTTTTTTTTTATGCAGATACTAATGGGCTGCAATAGGCCCTGGATTTGAGATTTTGCAGTGGACACAACAGAATGAACTACATACCAGTAGAAGTGATTTTCCAAAGTCATTAATACACTCTACGACCTGGCTTTGTATACATCGTTTACAAAAAAGCATTTGATTTTGTCTCTACCCCAGACATTTTAAATGCATTAAGAATTCAAAATGTTGACTGAGCATACATTGATATTACAAGAGACATTTACGGGAATGACACATAAATCATAAGATAACATGAAGATACAAGCAAGATAAGGATCGGCACAGGTATGCGACAGCGGCACACCATGTCACCAACGCTTTTCGCAGCAACACTAGGTCAAGTGCTGAAGACATTAATATGGGAAGAAAAAGGAATCAAAATCAACACCATACTGGAGTCGCCTATAATTTGCAGTGTGTATTATTTTTGCCCCAAGCCCAGAAGAGATGTAGCAAGAAATCGGCAAACTCACTGAAGCAAGTAAGAAGGTGGGCCTCCATATGTGTAAACCATGCACAGGTTAAATAAATGGAATAGAACTAGGAGAGATCGAAGACTGTCTACCTTGGCCAGCAAGTATCAATGGATGGGAACCTTTAGCATTAAAGTGAAAGGAGATTGGATGGAGTACATTTGGAAGAAGCAAGACAATCTTTAAAAGGGAAGCTTCCACTGCATCTGAAAAGGCAATCATTTAACCAGTGTATCCTGTCCGTGCTTGGTTATGGATATGTATGTGAAACTTGGACCCTAAATGTGAAAACAATTCAGAAGCTGCAGACAACTCGAAGTCTGGAGAGTTGTATGCTGGTTAGGTGGCCTCCAAGAGTGCACTGTGAGGATGAACAGTGCTAGACATAACACAATCTGCAATACATCACTACTGAAATATGTGGTTCATTACGGCCTAATGACTATAATGCAGGTGGTCAGGTCTCTAGATATATTTATAGAGGGGAGAGTCGGCATTACCGCAAAATACTTCCACACATTGTGTCTAGTTTTCCAATTAAAGAGCACCTATCACACTGTCATTTATCTCCAGTTGAAACATTTGTAAGAAAAAATGTACTCCTAATGTCTTCAAATTGCCATTTAATTAAAAAAAATAGTTTGTTATACTGCTGCCATTCATCCAGTTATCTGAGCTGCAGGTAGTTAATATGCGCCGCTTTATACTGCACCGACACACTTTATTCGAGCAAATACCCAGTATGTACCTGGCAGATACCTGGAATGCGCCGCTCCTCACCTCTGACAAGCCCCGTTGCATTTGCCTTCCCAGCCTGGGTTCATGCCTGGCTGACGGGCGGCTGATCTGTTAAATGATAATGATTAGGATTTAATAGGCTGCAATGCTTCGCGTGTCTACCAGATGGCATAAATTCATGAATTGTAATGCAGTATATATATATATATACTGTGCAGTATTGCAGCCAGTGGGAATAAAATGCTTCAATCCCTGCCTAGAAAATACCTCAATGCACTCGGGCAGAAAACAGTCACAAACCTCAATACACCCGGGTATACCCGAATTCGTGGGACTTGCCGAGCTCAAATAAAGTGTGTCGCCAGTGTACAAATGTTTTGTCTATTTAGTGGCTGCTGAGAAATTGACAGCAGACAAGAACCATTTGGCCAACCTGGTGTCCCCCTGGCCACTTTCCTTTAAAAAATTGAGTCCAGTCCGCGCTCTTGCTCTTTAGGATAGTGGAATGGTGGTTCCTCTCTAATCTCTTGCAGCTCTTAGTGTTGAAGGTGTCTGCCCCCACCTCCAATATGGATCCCAGCAGGAAAACTCCAACAGCGATACCAAGTCCCAGGAAAAAAGAAAAAACACAAAAGCGCACCAAGATTGAGATATGATATGTATTGACAACAAATAAAGATAATAATATGCACTTACATATATAAAAACTTTAATGGTCCAGATCACGATCGTCACTTCTATTGGTAGGGCAACAAATGGGATGAAGAGGGGGGTAATCTCAGTCTTCAGGAACAAGCCCCGCGCGCTGGGGCTGTATTCAGAGGTTGCGCTGCGTCTCTACTTCACACGCTTGTCGGCGTGATGATCTGCGTAGTGCGCATGCGCGGCAAATGAGGCCCCCT
Source organism: Ascaphus truei (assembly GCF_040206685.1). NCBI lineage: Eukaryota > Metazoa > Chordata > Amphibia > Anura > Ascaphidae > Ascaphus > Ascaphus truei. The sequence goes on from NC_134498.1 coordinate 21,021,912, forward strand.
ATAGTAGTCCCGGAAGTGCCCGCCTGTTTTCCGTTTCGATCGAAAATGGCAATAAAAATAGCAATAAAAACACTTGTGTGAAGACTGGCTGTATGTGATAAACAGACCAGCGACACCCTTCGCGACGCGTTTCGAATACAAAAGTATTCTTCCTCAGGCGATATCCAGGGTGTCGCTGGTCTGTTTATCACATACAGCCAGTCTTCACACAAGTGTTTTTATTGCTATTTTTATTGCCATTTTCGATCGAAACGGAAAACAGGCGGGCACTTCCGGGACTACTATAGGGGGCCTCATTTGCCGCGCATGCGCACTACGCAGATCATCACGCCGACAAGCGTGTGAAGCAGAGACGCAGCGCAACCTCTGAATACAGCCCCAGCGCGCGGGGCTTGTTCCTGAAGACTGAGATTACCCCCCTCTTCATCCCATTTGTTGCCCTACCAATAGAAGTGACGATCGTGATCTGGACCATTAAAGTTTTTATATATGTAAGTGCATATTATTATCTTTATTTGTTGTCAATACATATCATATCTCAATCTTGGTGCGCTTTTGTGTTTTTTCTTTTTTCCACTTTCCTTTAAGTTGTGAAACCTCCTATCGTATAGGATCCTTTCCTTTCGAGTATAGGGCGACCCTGAATATAAGGCCACCCCCTAATTTCAGTAGTAACTGGAAAGATACAAGTTCCCACACACATAAACTCTGTGTCTCGGTTTGAGCTTCCTGCCACAAGCAACATGGCTGCTTCTGGCGCCCAAGGTGGAGCTTCCTCCGTTTTACCCTTCTACCTCATACATCTGACTGCTGATTGGCTCACAAAGTGGTCGCGGCCCAATTATGTATTTTTCAACTTAAATTTATTGAAAAAAACCTCGCCTTATAATCGAACAAAACCGGTACCTAACTGCATTAGAAATACAGGTATGAAAGATGGAAAGAGAGCAAAAAGGAGTTTTGTATAAAAAGTAATATTTACTGTAGTGCATGTATATATTGTGTAGAAATCGGTATTGTTTTAATAAGAAAATAAATTGATCTCAAGAATTAAAATATCCCATAAATAATTCTAATAGTTCAAATGCTGCAGATTCTGGTTAAACGAATTCCCTGTTTTTCCCTGGCCCAATCACTCTGAATTGTGTGTTTTTAAGCAAAACATATATTGTGAATTTAGGTTGATCAACAGTATCAATACAAAAACATATTAGTTTTAACTGAGGAATTCCTGTCCTCAGTATTTTCATCACCCAACATATTTGCCTTTGTTTTAATATTCTTTGTCCATAATTGCCATCCCTTCCCCTTTGTCACCCAATGTAATTAGTATTCTCTGCCAGTTCTTTGAGAGCTTCTCTTTTTGCTTTCAATTTATCCTGAAATAAAGCAGTCATGCATTTCCTTTTTTTTTGGCTGGGGTATAAGTTTTTTTTATTAAGGCTATAATGGTACATTTGATATCCCTTCTATTGATAATATTTGAAATGTTATTTGTATATTTGAATTTCTCGTTATGCACCATCCTGACTTTTGTGTTCTGCTTAAGGATGTCTTCTCTACCCTCTTTGTATCTATAGCCCTCTCCCGCCTTAACTCTTTCTCACTGACTGCCCCACACTTCTGAAATGCCCTTCCCCTCAATACCCGACTAGCACCCTCTCTGTCCACCTTTAAAACCCACCTGCTGTGACGGTTCAGGGGATTCCTTCCCCTTCTTATGCTCCTGATGTCACCCTCTCTGTCCCTTCCCCTGCCAACTTCCCTTCGCTTACCCACTCCGGTCCCGCTCCGGCAGCCTCTGACGCCGTTCCCTTGCCTCAGCGCGCGCCCCGCAAGTCTCGCGCACCTGCACGTTCCCCGAGTCCCTGCAGTGACACTCCCCACTCTCAGGTCCCCTCAGTGTCCGCTTCCATTCCCTCACCTCTGGTGGCTATCCCTTCTGTTCCTCCGTTCCTCTCCACAGGTGTGTCCGCGGCGCTCCGCGTGTCTCGTGACGCAGCCTGTGCGCGCGCACTCCCAGTTTACAGAGGGCACGCGCGCACTATCAGTTTACAGAGGGTGCGTGCACACATGCCTTTTCTAAAGCCTTTCAGCCTCTGAACTCCTCCTCCCATGCCCTGCAAGCAATCTCTCTGTCTGACTCCCCTGTCTCCTCCTCTTCTCCTCCTGTCCTATCACTGCTGTCTCCCACTTCTCCCTCTGCTCCTCCTCTCTCTCTCCTATTGGTGTTCCCTCCTTGATAATCCCTGTCTGTCCTCTCTATCGTTGCTCAGCATAGTTCCTGTTATCCCTGTGTGCAGTCCTATGCTTTGCTCTCTCTGTGTTCCAGCCTGTATCTGCTCCTGCTTATCTCTGGATCTCCCTGGTTTTGACCCCTGCTTGTCCTGGACTACCCTGCTCTCTGTTACCCTTGAACCTTGCTATGAATTCTACCTTGCTGACCTCTGGAACCCTTGGACTTGGCTTACGAACTTGGCTACTCTGCTTTCTGGATCCCTGGACTTTGGTGAACAGACACGGCCATTCTTACGTTATACCACTAAGACGTTGCAAGTATTCTAACTATTTTCCAACAGGCCCAGCAACGCCATACCACATTCCGGGCTTGCCCCCACTGCTGTGGGTGTGTGGTAATACCGTTCCCACCTCAGTATTGGGGTCTTGCCAGGTCTGCGGGCATACAGGCGTGACACCTGCTTAATGAAGCATATGAGTAGCTCCGTGGCTGATACTTTACACCTTAGGGCTGCGCTTATAGTGTCGTCGCCGGTGACAGCGTGGCGATGGTGATGTCACGGTGCGGTCGCAGGAGAAATCAAATTGACTTGGCTTCCAGCGATCGTGACCAAGTCGTCGCGCCGCTTCTACTATAAGCTCAGGCGACGGCGGCAATACATTTGTTTTGCCGCGATGTCACCGTCGCCGGCACTATAAGTGCAGCCTGCCACATAAACCTTGTCCCCCTGCAGACGCACTTACCAGAACACTCTTCTACCGTCTCTGTGCTCTCTTCCTACCTCCAATTAGATTGTAAACTCTTCGGAGCAGGGACTCCTTTTCCTAAGTGTTACTTTTATGTCTGAAGCACTTATTCCCGCTATGTGTTATTTGTCAATGTTATACATTGTCACATGTATTACTGCTGTGAAGCGCTATGTACATTAATGGCGCTATATAATTACATACATACACATGTATTTCATGTCTGTCTATGATAAAATATTTTTTAAGTATAATTCTTCTGACACTCATTAAGGTAAATCTATAAATGAAATGTCATGATATTATATTGGTGCAAATAATCCCTTACTCAGGAGGGAGGTTTGTTCACGGCTTAATTTGAGTCATTTTAGATTACAGATCCCATTAGATTAACTCACTGTGAATGTTTATTTGCCAGCCTCTCCCCTCTCTGTGTCTGGTTCTTTGTCTCTAAGGAAATGCCATTCTGTAGGTTTATATTAATACAGATTTGTTGTTCCTTATCCCAGGGGAGCTCTGCTTTGTGGTCCATCTAAAAAGTTTTCTATATTTCAATTATGGTGAGACCTCAAATAAAGCAATGCTCGAAAACAAGTCGGAAATATGGTTTAAATAACCTTTTAATAAAGGTCTCGATCTTTCAAGGAGGTCCCCGATCCTGAGCAACTAAGCAGAACATGAAGTTGAGCAGCTACTCTGTAACTCGTAGCGTCTAATTTTATCATCTTGTATTTGTGAAGAATGGGCAGAGAGCAAATACAACATCCCGGTGACCACCAAACCCCTTCTCAGGCTTTATGAGAAGATCCTTCGAGTTTAACTAGAGATTATATTAGGATGGGTTTATGCTGTTCCTAACAATATCTGAATATTTAAATTGATGAATTTGGCTAGGTGGAAACCGTCTAATTGTTGTCATTTTGGCGAGTCATTTGGAAATAGTTTAAAAGGAGATGGTATGGGTCTTATATCCATATTTATTATGTAGTGGTTGGTATTTTGAATGTACGATGAGAGGGAATCTATTGATCTGATCGGGGTGATCCCTCATTGTTCTAGCTTGATTTGTCATCTCTGTGTAATATATTCCAATTTATTTAGCACTTAAGGCCATTATTTGCCTTGTCAATCTAAATTCCCTTACTAAATGAGCTTTCACCATCTCTGCTGTAAGAAGAGTATTTAATGGATCCATCACCCTTTTCTCACTCTCCAACCATCCTTTCCTCACTCTCCCACCATCCTTTCCTCACTCTCCCACCATCCTTTCCTCACACTCCTACCTTTCTGTTCCAGTGCTTGTCCTCTTGTTCTAGTACCAGTTTTTATCTTAAACATGCTTCACTCCTGTGCCTTGATGAAACCCTGAATGAATGTAAAATGTTTCATCATATCCCCCCTCTTCCAAGCTCTACGTGTTGAAGTCCTTTAGTCTCTCATGATAACAAGCTTCTTGCCTCGATTCATTGCATTAACTTGTATATCACTCACCATGGCTATGACATCTTGTCAAATAAGGTCCTCAGTAAAGTCAGTGACGCCTGTTCATTTAATGGGGGGTAAGTAGAAAGTAAAAAGGAGTTTTTCAGTTTACAGTAACCTCGTCTCTCTTGCGATTGTATCTACTGTTATTGGAGTGAAATGCAGAACAATCCTCATGGTCACCATGTTCCCCTGCACCAAAAATACATATTTAGTTTTATTACACTATTGGTGGCACTCGTTTACAGACAATAAGGTTATTTATATTGAGAATGGATGTGGCTGCTCTCCAATAAGGGAAACGTGTCCAAGTGGCTGACATTTGGCCGGCTTCTGTTGCTATTCCTATACTTATGGTCACCTCCAGCAAAGAGTTGGTCAGGTTAGAACCGGGGTGCTCAGCTCCGGCTCTCACCCCCAACCGGTCAGGTTTTTGGGAAATCCCTGCTTCAGCACAGGTGGCTCAGTCACTGCTTCAGCACAGCTGTCAGTCCCTGATTCAGCACAGGTGGCTCTACTCATCCCTGCTTCAGCACAGGTGGCTCGCTGTCTGTCTCTGCTTCAACACAGGTGGCACGGTTTGTCCCTGCTTCAGACAGGTGGTTGAGTCAGTCCCTGCTTCAGCACAGGTGGCTTGATCCACCTGTGCTGAAGATGGGATATCTTGATAGCCTGAAACTTGACCCGTTGGGGGGAGTCGGGGGGGGCTTGAGGACTGGAGTTGAGCACCCCTGGGTTAGAACACCAGTCAATGCATACGTGCATTGGCCATAATTTCCCATACATACAGATGAACTTCATCCATTCTGGGAAAAGATGCTAGTTTGACTTGTAAACTACAGTTGTTGAAAGAGAAATCTAGTTATGTGTAACATGAGATGTGCCGCAGAAGCTGCTGCCAAGGGGGTTGTTTCTTCTGCTCAATGTTTAGTTCCCTCCCTAAGGAGCTGTGCCTTTGCTATGTAACCCAAGGGCTGTAATCTATTCCAGGGGAGCGCAAACTTTTTGTGCTGCGCCCCACTGTCTCTCTGCCCCCGGCTCTCGCGCCCCCCTGCCTTCCTTCAGCCGCGTCAGATGACGCTGCGTGGGCGTGTGACGTCAGGTCACATGGTGCCGCGGCGTCTATTGACGCCGCGTTGCCATGACGACGCAACACAGGCGGCTGAATCCCGGTAAGTAAACAGTTGCAGGGGCCTCACGCGATCCCCCGGCATTTAATTTAAATGCCTGGGGGAAGAGCGCGGGGCCTCTGCAACTGCCCGCGCCCCCCCAGCACAATCTCCCGCCCCCCCTGGGGGTCGCGCCCCCCACTTTGCGCACCGCTGATCTATTCCATCCATGGTGTCTGGAGACAGTTTATATCTCACTCACGCTGCATATCTTTTCAGGTGTCTTTCAGGAACAAGAAATGACTTCCTCCGTGTCCAACGATGTCATCTCTGCAGCTTTGACACAACTGCACTTGGATACAAAATATGGAACAGCGCACATTAACCCAGGAGTGGCCAATTCCAGTCCTCCAAGGCCACCTACAGGTCAGGTTTTCAGGATATCCCTGCTTCAGCATAGGTGGCTCAGTCATTATGATTGAGCCACCTGTGCTGAAGCAGGGACATTCTGAAAACCATATTTGGTGGCCCTTGAGGACTGGAAATGGCCACCTCTACGTTAACCAGACTTGTAGTAATGATGTGTTCTGCCTTCACATTGGCAAACATGTAACCAAGATAATAATCAGGGTGTATATAGCTGATTTCGCAACGTGAAAACAAACGTTACTAAGAAAGCGTACAACCGTTTAAGCAAAGTCGTAATTTATTTTGTGGTAACATGTCATTTTTGCCCAGTGCTTAGTGATGGCCGCTTCTCTCATTCCCTATAGAGTACTGGATGGAAGATTGCCATACCTTTGCAGACTGAACGTTATATGTAGGGGTTCACCATGTGCTTCCAAGATCATGTAAGGCTTAAAAATAGCTCATTTGTGTTACAGAGATTGCGTTCTATGGCCTCGTCCCCACTGCTCGCGCTGCGGAATAAGGTACGTCCCTATATGGAGCTGGCCCCAGTCAGTGTGTGCGCATACAAAGAAACTTGTCTTTTGGCGTGGCAGCCGAGCGATGGCCACGTCATGGCGGCAGTTCAGCCAATGAGGGCAAACCAGCCACGTGATGTCATGGCCGCGCCCCCACCCCTCCTCCCTGTCGCCAGTAATCTGAAGTCCTTCAGATCGCTTAGGTGAAGGGCACGAGCGCCACCAGGCGCTCCATCTCGCGCGTGACGCGCTCACTGGGACGGTAGCCTTACAGGAAGAGGACTCGGTTCTGTCATCAGTGATGGAGCCATCACGTGTTTTAGTTACACATTAAAAAAGCTTAATTTATTGTATTACTATTTAATGTGAGCAAAGAATGGTGGGGGGCCGTGTTGGTCCTTTCTTCCATGTAGTAACAAAGGAGGGAGAGGAAGAAGGGACATGATACCTTTTATTGGACAACAATTGATATGTTACACGCTTTTGAACCTCTCGTGTCCTTGAAGGACCCTGAGAGGTTGGAAAGCTTGTAACTTATCTACTTGTTGGTCCAATGAAAGGTATCATACCCCAACTCCCTCTTTTGTTACTACTTTTAAAGTGAGTTCATTTACTTGCGTAGCCCGAAGCTTACCCACATCATCTTATTGCAGTATCTATTCGTTCTATTTCTTAGCTAAGCGTGGTTCGTAGAAACCATTGTTTGCACTTTGTCATTGCAGATGTTGAAGGAAACCTTTTTAGGAAAGGAATTCCCCCTTTAATGAGTAATTCCGAGACGGCGTTTAATCAAGGTTTGCAGACTTTTTTTTTAATGCTTTTCCTTTGGGAGATGAGAAATTTGCCAGCTAATCTAAACAGGAAGACATTTCAAAAAGAATTGCAGCAAATACTTAAGTCCGCATTCCTGAAATATGGAAACGATATCAAGGCTGCAGGAAAATCCTTTTGATAACAATATCCTCACCTGCTTGGCCTAGTAGAGGTGGCCTATGGGTTAGTAAGGGGATAGGAAATATCTTTATAGAATATGCATCCTGCTCTCTACTGATAGCCAGATGTGCAGAATATTATACTGTAGATAGAAAAAACCTCTTATGGCGCTGAGGGTAAGTGGCTGGAACAAGAGTCTTGTGCTGAGGTTTCTATTAGATAAGCTCAGAGAGGGAGACAAGAGAAATACAAACAACACAATAGTGTATTATCCTTTAGACAATATAAGACATGTGTATGGAAAATGGAGCAATTTATTAGTTAAAACAATTGTGACTACAATTGAAGTAAAACATGAACTGTAAAATAAACAGTGGATGATCTTCTGTTAATAAAAGAAATAGGGGCTTCCCAGCACTTGGGCAGAGAGAAGCCTTGCTGCTCCACCAGAGGTAAAACCGAAATCCTACTCACCGTCCTGGAGTAGGACATGTGCATTGGTACGGGGTCTTTAGCCAGGGGTAGCCGTCTGCTGTGGGGTACCGGACGTCTGCTTGAAGCGTGCGGGGAGATTTCAGGAATACTCGTGCATTCAACAACACCGCGTGAATTTCGCGCGTCTCCTCCGCTGACGTCACCGCCGGATTGACTCAGCTACTGTGTCCCTGGATGACCAGAATACCTTCCTACGCGTTTCGAAACACTCGATCACGTGTTTCTTCGTCAGGGAATGAATGCTACATGGGTTGGGCTTCCTTATATACCCCCAATGTTCTAATTGATCAGTGGGAACTCCCAGAAAGGCGGGTCCAACAGATAATGAGTCCATAAACATTTGCCTTGATCATATCATTAGTGCAAGGAGATATAGAGACACAAGATAGTTAAATAATTAAATAAATAAATGAATAATTGCTGCAAGGATAAATGCCCTGCAAAAAATATATATATATATACAACATGCATAACAATAGAATGACAGATACAGATAACTCACATGAATAACGATTGGTTTTTGTGCTGTTGTTTCTTGAGACCATATTTGTTTGTTAAAACCCAATTGATGCCCAATATAATTAATTGGATTGATTATTGGTGAAAGGGTTGATTGGTGTATAGATGTTAACCAAGAAGTCAAAGTAAATACAGCACCTTAACCAAGGCCATACATGTGTGCAATACAATGCGATCTATAAATATTAGAATGCAGATGTTTTAACAATTGCTAATACAGTAATACCAACACTTTATCTTCATAATGGAGTCTACAACAAAGTGGATCAAATAAACATATTTCTATCCAAAATGATTATTCTTTAGACACTATTAAGACTATTATATAATAATACAGACAATTGAACAGTTTAATCTGATTGAATATTATACTGGCTGGAGGAAATGTAGCGAGAGCCTTACTTTCAAACAGCAGCTGGAAGCTGTCCTCTGGCCCTCTGATCACTGTTACCATAAGAAGTAGAAGCATCTTATATCAATATTCATAGGCCATAAAGCTTTTTAGTAAAGTTTGCAGCACAAGTCCAAAATCGCTTCTTCCCCTTCGATGAGCTGCTGTTTACTTTAAAATTTGAATTCCAAGTTTACAGCAACATTATAGAGGGTCAAGTATTTATATTAGAATAACAATTTGAATTCCTATTCCTCCCTTGGAGAATGACAATGCTGTGGTGTATATGAATAGTGTGCATTAATATACAAATGTATAAATCCTGAACTTTGTTCTAGATGAGTAAAAAAAAAGACCAAACTATTTGCGTATAGGTTTCAGAACTGACGCAAACATAACAATTGCTCTAGAAGAGCAGTGGCTGACTCCAGTCTCCGAGGGCTACAGACAGGTCAGGCTTTCAGGGTATCCCTGCTTCAGCACAGGTGTCTCAGTAATTGACTGAGCCACTGATTGAGCCCCCTGTGCTGAAGCAGGAAAACCTGACCTGTCAGTGGCCCTTGAAGACTGGAGTTGGCCACCCCTGCTCTAGAACTTTAAATAATTGGTAGGGTTGCTGTTGAAGAGCTTGATACGTTGGGTTTTAGGGTCTGAGGACAGAAAGGACTGACATTAAGGATTAATTGTATATCTGCCGAAGACACCGGTCGACTGAACATTCCTATTGAAGTCTATGGGGATATTCACCCACAAATGGCTTCTTCGGTAGATAAGGAATAAAGCCAGTAGTCAAAAAAGAATGGTGGGCCTTTGTGAAATGAATATGTTAAAGAGCTCACCGTCTGCTAATTCATGAAACAACAAAATGTCAAAATACATTATATAGCACGAGAACATAGAACAGACGCTGGAAGATACACATGTAGGAAGCCCAAGTATTTTTGGTGCCGCTCTCATGTGACCATGGCGATTACCACTGCTTGGGGAGGAAGTCCCATTCAGAAGCATGGACCTCACGCAGCTCCATCGCGGAAGACACTGTCCCGGGTGCCGCAGACCTTCGCTTGTTTGTCCATGGCGCCCGGGACAGTGCGTCTTGCTACGTCTGTAGGTGAATGAGTCTCTGCCATGTTATTTCTACGTTTTATGTTAGGCATTCTATTCAGCTTCTGTTTACCTTACTGCATTTATATAGTAGATCAGCTACAATGGCAGGTCATATAAGGTTTGGTGCCCCAAAGAAGAATATACTTCAAGGAGAATTCCATGCGTTTTTTTATTTAATTGTTTTAATACAGGTTTTTGAAGCAGGGGGTCTCTGGAGCTAAACCTCATTAATTTCAGCTCTGGGGGGCCCTGCTTCTAGAGATACTTACCTCCGTAGGGGATGCCGGTACCTCTGCAATTTAAAGCTCCATCACATGGGCAAATAGGAAGCCGCACTGGATGATGTCACGGCTTCCTATTTCCCCGCAGGGCCTGGGAACTTTGGAAATCAGCCATTACATGAACCCTGGCGTGGCTAATGGCACCCACTATGGAGGTACGTACCTCCAGAAGCAGGGGGTCCCAAAGCTGAAATGAACGGGGTTCAGCTCTGGAGACCCCCTGCTTAAATCATGTATTAAAAAAAATGAAGAAAAAAGTTGCATGGATTGCCTCTTTAAGCAAGTGTAGCGGAAACGCCAGATTTGTCCTTAATACGGACAGTATATTTCTTGCCTGCACTCTGAGAAGTATAACAATATCGTGAGGAAGCCGTTGTAGGTTTATAAGCTAGTATGGTATTTGGAGGTTTGGACGAGACAAAAAAAAACACCAATTTAGACATTTGTGGGGTTTCGTTATAGAACAAATAGCAGGTCATTAGATACAAACTCTGCTTTCAGACTTTAAACACACGTTCTTTGTACAGTGTGTTTCACCTTTCTTATTCTGCTTCATATTTCAGGGCATCGGTATTCAAAGGAATAAGAACTTTGATTTAATTCATAGGCCCAGATTGACAAAAGGGTGCTACGTTTTAGCACCCTTAATATATGAATAGGAGGCGTGCTAAAACTTAGCACCCTTTATATATGAATAGGAGGCGTGCTAAAGCTTAGCACCCTTTTGACGATCAGGCCCATGGTGCGGTAAGTCCACTAAATGTTATTTCACTTATTTAGAATTTTGCAATACATACATTACTGCGGGGGGAGGCAAACTTTAAGGGCCATTAACCGGTCAGGTTTTTATGATGTCCCTGCTTCAGCACAGGGGGCTCCATCTGTGGCTCAGCCTTTGAGTAAGTGATTGAACCACCTGTGCTGAAGCAGGACTATCCTTAACAGCTGATCTGTTGGTGGCCCTTGAGGACTGGAGTTTTCCCCCTGCAGTACTGCCACCATGCCCAGAAAACCTGAAGCAAGTTTGATACATCAATTCAAGTAAAGTATACACAAATTGCACATTTAATACTTAGTGCCTCACGTTGCTCAATATGGAATTTAACTTCTCCATTATAGATGTCTTCTTCCAAAGATTCAAATGAGTCTAAAATTGTGAGTTTCTATACAGAGAGATGACGAGTTTCTATACAGAGAGATGACGAGTTTCTATACAGAGAGATGACGAGTTTCTAAGAATACACAAACCTAACCTTCAACAGATGGAAGGTGAAATGTTCAAAGATGTGGCACAAGGCAGAATTCAATTAATATCAACTATTTATTCTAAAGAAAGGCACTCAAAACCTTGGTTAAAAAAATGCGGAGATTATAATTAGGGGTATCCAAATCAGAACTACCCAACTTGTCATAAAGTCCCTGGATACTGCACTCAACCTCAACAATGCTATAATGCTGTAGCAAACATGATGCTGCCCAGAAACTCCTATGTCTAAATAAATATGGCATAAAGCGAACAAAATATGCTGGAGCATTATACAATACGTAGTAAATACAGGTGACAGGGAACTGGATCAATGCTTAGAAAAATAAAGTCCCAGTTACTGCAAGGAACACAGTAACAGTCAAGAATCCAATCATAATCACGTGGATGCACCTTTATCCCTTCACATCATTTCGCCGTGTGGAATAGCTTTGTCACACTAGTTACTTTGCGTATGGGTTCCCCATCACACGTCTGTGTAATGAACTGAATTCTGTCTTGTGCAACATTTCTACCTTCCTTCTGTTGAAGGTTTTCTTTGTGTATATCTCATCTATATCTCTCCCAGGGAGCTCCTACAATTGCTGGATGAACTAAAGTCATGGTGTCTTATGCATAAACCCAAAGTCATCATTCTCACAGAAACATGGCTAACTCCTAAAGCCTCAATGCAACTATCGCCATTCAGGGATACTCCATTTCTAGGAAAGACAGGTCAAAGGAGGGGTGTTATTTTATATTGTAGACACCTTTACAATTCAAGCTCTTAAATTGCCCCCCAAGTCCACCCTCTTTTTAAATCCTAGTTGGCAAAATCTGCCTCCTTTTTTCTAAACCCGTTCTTATTGCTGGAATCTATCGGCCCCCTAAAGCCCCTCTACAATCCCAAACATATCACCCAGTTTTTGGCTCAATTTCCTCTCCGAATGAGAAGAGTGAGCTGTTAGTTCTTGCGGATTTCAACTACAATTGGCTCAACCCTAAAAACAAGAAAATCCAGATACAACTTAAGTCACTTAACCTATTGCAACTACTTTCCCAACCCACACGGACAAACCTGAAATCTCACAACCATTCCTTGCTAGACTGGATTCTCTCCTCTAGTCCCAGCAGAATCCAACCCTCTGGCATCCTACCTGACATTTTCAGTGACCATACAATAGTGTACTGTGTAAGGAAAAGCAGATCACCCCAATCAAGCCCTAAAGTTCTCCTCACTAGAACATTTAGAGATTTTAACTCACAACAGTTGCTGGCTGACCTTACCAACTGCCCTTGGTACAGAATCAACTTAATTCCAGACCCCGATTCCGCACTCGACTATTTCCAATCCAAGTTCTTAAAACTCTGTGATACCCATGCTCCACTACTCAGAATAAAGTACGGGGCCCACCACTCTACCATGTCAGGGATGCCTTGTGGAAAAGCTACAAAGTAACTGGCATTACCAAGGATCTCAATCACTACAGATGCCTGTGGAACATGTGCACAAGGCAAACAGGATGTGCAAAAGCACAACATTACTCTGACAACCTTCACCAGAATACATCAAATCCAACTATCTTCTGGAAGGTTATCAACAATATATTCTAGCCTTCTAATCATCATCAACCAATTAATATCACTAAGGAGGATATTACTCTGACAAACCCCACCGACATTGCAAATGCATTCAATGAATACTTTGTGGGGTGTGCTACTAACTTATTAGCGAAGCGCAACCCGAACTACATACTTGAACCTCATTTTGGGATTACCCCTATAGCCCCACCCTCTCCAACATTTCCCACAAAGACTGTTCATGGTCCCAAGTTTCAACAAAGTATCCGGTCGCTCCTCCTTCTCTTGCCGTGCCCCCCAAAACTGGAAGAATCTACCGGAGAGACTCACAACCGCCACCAGTTTAAGTTCTTTCAAAACTAAAGCTTTCTCACATTTTAATCTGGTCTGTAACTGTTACATACGCCTATAATATATATTATCTCTAACTGTGCATGCAATTTCTTATATATTATGTTCATTTATGTAACTGTATTTGTAACCATGTATTATTAGTCTTAACTCCATGCCCAGGACATACTTGAAAACGAGAGGTAACTCTCAATGTATTACTTCCTGGTAAAATATTTTATAAATAAATATTTACTTTTGATTGTTTATATCAGTGTTAATATTGATGTGGGCAGGTTCTTATATACTTTTTCATTACATTATCAGGATTGGGGGTCCTTGCTTAAAATTGGTGATAAGTTACTAAGGATGTAAGACTTTCTAAGTGAGACTCAACAGGTCTGTTCGTGACCATTTCTGATTATGCCTGCGAGTCCTGTTTCTGCCCACCAGGTGGCAGAGGTCCTCCCAGCCAAAATGTCGGGAAACACAACTCAACAAGTTCAGTGAGGCGCATAAGTAAATAGGAAAGAATGGCCATTAAAGACACGTGCCTATGCCACTGGAGATGCCTTCAACACATCGGAATGCAAGAAAATCAATGTACTGCAGGTCCCTCTAATAGCAAAGGGTTTAGGCGTGCTACAGATAGGTAAAAATCCTAAATTTCCAGAGATATATAGCCTCTAATTTCCAGAGATATATAGCCTCTGCCATACGGACTTGGAGAAGCCATTAAAACGTCTTATGCTGAAGCAAAATCTGCAATCCTTCCAAAATATATATTCTCAAAGTCACAGGAAATCAAAACACTCAGTATATTCAACACTCCAAGCAAAAAAAAAAAAATCCAAAGTCATGCCTGGCGTGCTTCAATATAAAAATCCTAGTTGTAAAGCTTGGTGTAATACCACGTATTTATATGGAACAGCTGTACATGTCTGAAATTCAACTTTTATGAGCTCTCCTTTTCTCGACTGAATAAGTAAGAAAACATGAATGGGTTAACCTGATAACTCGTGGGGTCTGCTTCAAGGTGACGCACTTCTTATCCCAGTGCAAACGTTTTGGTTTTTCATGAAAATTGTCTCAAAATGAAACTGCCGCTCATCAACTTTAATCTCAAATCCAACCCAAATCAAATTTGTGCTCTTCTCCAAAAGAAATGTAAAAATCTAATGATTTACAGTATATAGAATTATCACTTTATGATGAGCACTAATTTTCTGCGGAGTATGCATTTTTGTTCACTAGTGTACTGTACTCATATACCCATCCGCACTATAGCATCACTGATATTACAACTTATCATCCAATAGGGTGTGTGTTCGGTTTATAGTATTCACAGAGAGTATGTCAACCAAATGTGTTGAAGACGGCACTTTTGTTGACAGAAATAGCAGTAATTAGTTCCAGACGCGTGGCTTATTTGTGGCGTTGACGACCGCAACATTTGTACTGTCGCGGACCCTTTTATTCTCCAACATCTCCGATTTTGTCTGGGTATTCTTTTCGAAACCACGCACTTCACCGCGTTCATGCCCCCTTCATGCCGAGCCAGAGCTAATACAAATGCACGTGGCCGCGGCTTTAAATACCGGAACATGCCACATCAGACACTGCATCTGCCCGCGGTTTTAAAAGTCGCGCTGAAACGGCCGCACGAGGCTAAAGGCGGCTGCAACTGTACAAGCGGTGGGAGTCCAAAATTCTCCAGTTTGGCAACCATGAGCTTTAGATTCACACATCTCTAATACATAGCCCTCTTGGCCACACCAACTCACCACACGGTTTCCAAGTGGACGAATACAAGAACGGGCTATTTCGCCTGTGGAATGAAGGGCAGGTCAGAGGAGCTCAAGGAAGTCAACTGCTCTAGGTTTTGAAAACGACCAAGTTTGAAAACGACATGTGAACAATGATACTTTGGCGTAAAAACGACATCACCCAGATTTAACCTCCAAAACATGGTCTATTTTGGTGCTAAGGGGCCTGGAGGTCTGTATTGTGTAATTTTAAGTGATCCATCATGTTATTTACCAATTAGCAATAGCAGAATGCTTTGATAGTATTTGGCTTAATTAAAAACAGATGAGCGGTGCAACAAATACACCTAGAAATCTGGTAGCCAGAAATGCGCACACCAGGTATTTTTTAGCTACGTTTCTGAAAGGGGGACGGACAGGCCTGAGATTGTAACGAACGTTATCATTTAGTTCCCATTTACATGGCAATACATTTGTTTTGACGCAACGTCGCATCGCAGTCACTATAAGCCCGGCCTTAGGCTGCGTCCATAGTGGTTCCGTTGCCACTCGCGCCAAATCGAAACCAATAGAGGCCTATGAGCATGTGCATAGGGCACGCACGGGAGCGCCGAGGCGACCAATGTGTGGCGAGACAATATTTTCTCTGCCGCGCGACGGCTGGGTCACATGAGCGGTTCCCCCAATGAGGGTGAACAAGCTCCGTGACGTAAAGGCCACTCCCCCGACACGCCTCCCATCGCCCGCGTTTGCGCTTTGAATGCAGTTCATCAATCGCCGGAGAGGTAAGTGGGCGGGAGACAAGATGCGCGGTCCCACTCACCATGGACAAGGCCTCACTCTATAGTGCAACAGCAGCCGGACATCTGAGTGACTGCTGTTCTTCTAATAGGCAGTGATTTTCTGTCCACAGGAAACAGGGGGTTACGAACCCCATATATCTTTGAGGAGGGTAATTTACTAATGTTAAAGAGCTTTAATGCCAAAAGTTGACCAGAATGCTTCACAGGTGCTTGCTTTGGGCATATGGTAGAATCATTAAGTTTGAAGATCAGTGAAACTTTTTGGGACTCATCTGTTCATGTGCTGGACAAGGGTTTATCTCCATTCAGTTAATAATTCCAGCCCTGAGAAGAGATCACAGCTCATTGAACGGATCCTATGGGGTTAGTTATTAAACTGTGATCGGTGCACTAACATAAGAAAACTACAATTGACTTGTGGGCGTTTCCCTGTGTCTTTGTACTGGGGATGCATTTGAACTTAACCAGACCAGAAGGAGGTGTGAATAATACAGAATTTTGATCTACCCACATTAAATGTTCTGAGAAAGTCTGGTGCTTAAATGCTCTGAGCAAGTTAAGTGATGAGGCTTATCAAAGTAACAGCAATTCAAAGCCAATCCATCACAACAGGAGTTATCTGAAAATACCTACAAAACTAGAGCTGGCTGAACTTCTAGATATACAGTAGGATAGGAAAGCACCCAAAACATTAGGTAAATATCACGGTTTAACCCAATTGTTAGGAAAAAGGAAATGCATTTTTTGCCCCTGAAGGGGTCAACTGTATGTGCGGACTTAACAGGTGCTTGAAGGGGTTAACCCCCTGTAACCGGCACTCCAGAATGTATAAGATAAAAATCAGTATAGTAAAGTCCATAATCACAATCCATGTAGGCTGTATAATAATCCCTCTGGAGTCAAATCATCAAAGGTGTGGAAAATAAACACAGGTCTGGGGTGAATATAGTGGAGGAAAGGAAAAAAAGCTGATTGGAACCCCAACAAGTGGAGTGAGAGACCGAGAGTGTTAAACCTGACCAACCCGCAACCCACACTATTCCTGCACTAACACACACAGGCTTCGGAACAACAGCCAACATGTACTTAGCTGGTCAGACGCTGACGTAAAGGAAAACAGCCAGGATCCCGGTTCTTGTGAATAGGCGTGCTCCAGCCAAAAAGGTAAGTAGATATGTAGAGAGGAGGCGAGGCACAGCTCTCCGGTAGAAACAATCAAAAAGCGCAATCAATGAAAAACGATCTTTATTATACTAAAACTGATAGACACATGTCCATGGCTCCTCAGAGGCGTTTCAACTGGGTACTTTGTCAAAGAGTAAGGAACCGCACACCTACTGATCTTTAAGTACCCTCGTCTGCTCCCTAATAGGACCATAGAGCAGCCAATAGACTCAAATAAACGCACCTGTGGAATAAGGTGACTGGTATAAACACTAGATGAGAGTAAACGAAGACCTGCAATGTGTAAAAAAACATAACAAACATAGATTGCAATAGCAACAAGGACATAAATGATACATATATAAACATAATATAAATCATGTGACTACTAATCCCTAAATAGCAACATAGTGAAAACACAATAATTTAAAAACAAATAAACCAGACAATATGTATCAAGCACTAATCACTATAACTAAATGTATCCTCAATTACATCAAAAATATATATAATAAATGATGAATAATCAAATTAAACAACTATATAGATAGCAATATATAAATTTAATAAATTAATTTTTAAATACTATAGAATACCAATGAGACCAATATAGTTGATCCAACAGTCAGAAATTCATATATACTGAAATAATATCAATACATATAGAATCAAATTGACCAGCATAAACCATATATAATGGTGGAATAAAGGAAAAAGAAAGGGAGGGGGGGGGGAAGTGGAAAGAGCAGGTAGAATGATAAACAATATGTAATAACATAAATATATGTTCAATTCCTTTGAATGTGAAGTTTGTAATTCCTCCCTGAGGACAGGTAGAAAAATATCTTGCAACTGGGTGCGACAAATCTTGTTTTTTAATTAAACGTACATGCTCACTAATTCTTAACCGTAAAGGTCGAATGGTTCGGCCGATGTACTTTTTTATGACAACCGCATTGTAATTGGTAGAAAATGAAGCATGTATAACAATTGTTGTAGTAATTCGATATGATGATCTAGCTGGTGGTATAATCTTAGTAGAAATTGCATACAAGCACATGGAACACCAGCTACAATTAAAGAAGCCGCTTGGTATCCCCTGAATTTCCGAATGTGAACAATCTGACCTAAACAGAGTAGGAGATAGATGAAACGCTAATGTCCTCGCCTTCCTGAATACAAACTTAGAGCCATTTTGTATGGTTGGACCAATATCTTTGTCTAATGACAAGGTATTCCAATGCTTGTCTATGAGGTCTCTAATCTGTTTCGCCTGCCTATTGAATGTAGTAATTAACATAGGTCAAGGGAATTGGTCATTGGGATATTGTTTAACCCGTTTATTGGACTTTGAAGCAATGGACCGTTGTATAAGATCTTTTCTATCAAGGGATTCTGCAAAGCTTAAAGCATCATAAACCTCTTGGGACTTATAGCCTCTATCAAGAAACCGCTGTAGAAGATCCTGGGACTGTACCAGAATGCCTCTCTGTCAGAACACAACCGTCTCAATCTGATGAATTGTGCCTTGGGGATGCTCGCGATCAGTGACCTGGGATGACAACTCTGAGCGCAGAGAACAGAGTTCCTAGAATGTGCCTTTCTATAAAGGTCTGATTGAATATGATTATTAATGTCGATATACAGGGAAACATCCAAGTAGTTTATATGATTTATATTGTGCTCAAAGGTGACAAATACATTTAAATCATTGGTGTTTAATGTTTGAATCAAAGTGAGTAAACAACTATCATCTCCTTCCCAAACAAAAATCAAATCGTCTATATATAACTTTTATAAAATATAGGGCCTCATGCAGTAAAGTTCGTTAGAAAAAATCACCAGGGTTTTTAAATCGCCATTTTTGGCACCGTTGCTATCACGGTATGCAGAAAGCCCCGAATACCAGTGAGAGCAACATTTCCAAAAATGGCGAGTTGCCGGCGCAACTGAGATGATCTGCCCTCCGAAAAGGGCTCACCCGGCGAGTTCTATCTGCTGCAGAGACAGCCGCCTCTCTCTCCGCGCAAATCTCGCTAGAAAAAAATCTTTTGAAATTTACATTTTATTACTAGTGTAGATGAGCAGGGGGTTCCCAGAGCAGAACCGCGTTGATTTGAGGTCCGGGGACCCCCTTGCTTCCTGAGATACGGGCCCCGTTATGGGGTGCCGATATTTACTATGCATTGAAATGTCCCAGTCACGTGACGCGGAACATTTACATGCATAGGCGATACCGGCACCCCATAATGGGGCCAGTATCTCGGGAAGCAGGGGGTCCCGGACCTGAAAACGCGGTTCTTCTCCGGAGACCCCCTGCTATAATACACTAGTAATAACATTTAAATTAAAATATGTAATAACCACCAAAACACAACCCACCCCCTGAACCCCACATAAAATCATCTTTTAGTTTTTTACACACACACTTAATACCACAGGCCGGCGGGGGTCCCGACAGGTGTCCGCAGGCCCCACAGTGCCCCCCGGTGGGTACCTATGGGTGTCTGTAGGCTCCGTGGGCCTCCAGGACCCAGCAAAAGACAAAAATAATAACATTTTATTAATTACTAATAACTCTTCTAAGTGACAAAAATGTATATATATACACTAATAAAATGATTTAAAACCACTGAAGTATGCCTATTTCATGGACCATTCATATAATATATGCATGTGTATATCCTTGTTTCAGTGAACGCATAATATTCAGTGACCGGCTGACGTCATCAATCAGTGCGTCGTTGATGACGTCAGCCGGTTCGGAGTAGTATGCGGGGCAAGACCTAGAGCCTAAGCAGACGCCGGACAAACGGACAAACGGTTGTATGAATTCTGCTATCCGTAGGGTGTAACTCTACTAGTACTAAGCTACCCCATCATAGAACACACATAATATAGTGCTTTATATGCAACGAGGGTATTAACCCCTTGTATGGCTGCCAAAACCAATTACTAGATACAGGTTCAGCCAGCTTACATACAAGCGCACATATGGTATGTGACAGTTACATTTGTGTCGGTTTTTCTACTACTGGTCACATTTTGGGAACACAATGTTGTGTGATCTGTAACTCACTGATACACTTGGGTAAACACGCATTTGAGGAAGTTACTATTTATATGACGTCTTCCTTTGTATGTATATACCCTATTTAACTTAAAGGGAATATTTGTGTATAGATTACAGAGTATCTGACCACACTAATCTTACTGTGAGTGGTCACCTATAACAGGTTCTATGATGGTTTGTTCTTGCTCATATGTTTTGTGAACAAGCATATACTTACCTTATTTATACATATTTGTAGGTGTCATATAGATTTGATATCAGTGACACTTCACCGTTACATATTATAGGGTATTTTAATACAACATTATGCGTTCACTGAAACAAGGATATACACATGCATATATTATATGAATGGTCCATGAAATAGGCATACTTCAGTGGTTTTAAATCATTTTATTAGTGTATATATATAAAAAAAAAATAACTTAGAAGAGTTATTAGCAATTAATAAAAATGTATTATTTTTGAGTTTCTATCCCTCCTGGTTGCTGCATCATAGGTATGCTGGGACTTATTAGCTCCCTCACATATTGTCTTTTGTAATTTAGGCTGTGTGCAAATCAGTGGGAATCTTTTTTGTGACTTCTCTTGGTCATTTGATAAACATAAATGTCATTCCCCATGCACCGCCATCATGTATATACTATTGAATATTAAGGTTGAGCTGTGATAACAATTCCCTATTCCCAACAAAAGACATCATTAATTAAAAACGCACAAAAATTAAAACTAAGGCAGCAAAATGACAAACAATTACATCCACAGAATACACACAAACAGAAAAAAATCCCACTCAATACAAAGCAAGCAATTAAAAACAAATGCTTTGGCTAATAACGTATTGATCTGTACATTAATACATTGTCAATGGCAATTAAAAATATAAAAAAAATACACATCCAATCGAAAAACCTGTAAAAAATACATTTACATACATTCAATATTTTACTTACCGTTAGAAGAGTTGTCCCTCCGACTCCCGGGGAAACAGGAAGCTCACGTACCGAGAAGGCCCGAAACTGCATCCGGTGCCATCCGCCATGAAGATCCGGATCAGGTACGTCAATTCCTCTTTCTTTTCAATCAGCTTCTTCTATCTTCTTCTGTAATTATTTCTTAATTTTTTTAATCTTCTGTCTTCATCTGTCAATCCAAAAACCCAATAGTAGGTCCACAACACGATGTTGTCTTGTCGACTTCTTGGGCTCAAATGAGGCGTCACGGCCTTGAATATGGCTTGTGACATCACATTTGGGCGGGAAATGGCTCAACAGCCATCTGATTGTCTGTTAAAACCATGTGCCCTTTTTAAAAAAAAAAAATTTCAATTACGTCATTTAAAGGGAATGAAGCCAGCCAATCAGAATGGCTGTGCGTCATTTCCCTTTAACATGACGTCACTAAATCCAAGATGGCCGGCGTCACATTGTATTTCATCCAATCAGGTTGTGGGAACTAAATCCCCAATCTGATTGGTTGTAGTTGACCATGTGACAGAGTGGGTATCTCCTATGCATGTAAATGTCTCACGTCACGTGATCGGGACATTTCAATGCATAGGAGATACTGGCACCCCATAAAGGGGCCTGTATCTCGGGAAGTAAGGGGTCGCCGGACCTGAAATAAATGCGGTTCAGCTCAGGAGACCCCCTGCTACATTACTGTAATGTTTCAAATTAAATAAAACCCCTGCGATCGTCTGGAAGAGGCGCGCAATTAGAGTGACTGATTCAGCCTATCTCTTACTGCGCGTCTATTACAGACAGGCAGACCCCAGAAGGACACACCGCAGAGACCTCTGCTGTGTTAACCCGATGGGACATTGTAGTCTGCCCCGGCAAAACTAGTGAGGATCACAGACAAATCTCGAAATCCATTTAGAGATTTGTTCGAATAACGCCCGCTGCATCTGTACGACGACTCCTTTGTTCTGGGGCCTCTGGCACTGAGAGGACTAGCTGGGACTTCCTACCATATTACCCAGGAATTAGAATGAAAATACAGGTGGAGCGCCCATTATTGCTCTCTCGTTACATATTATAGGGTATTTTAATACAACATTATGCGTTCACTGAAACAAGGATATACACATGCATATATTATATGAATGGTCCATGAAATAGGCATACTTCAGTGGTTTTAAATCATTTTATTAGTGTATATATATATAAAAAAATAACTTAGAAGAGTTATTAGCAATTAATAAAAATTTATTATTTTTGAGTTTCTATCCCTCCTGGTTGCTGCATCATAGGTATGCTGGGACTTATTAGCTCCCTCACATATTGTCTTTTGTAATTTAGGCTGTGTGCAAATCAGTGGGAATCTTTTTTGTGACTTCTCTTGGTCATTTGATAAACATAAATGTCATTCCCCATGCACCGCCATCATGTATATACTATTGAATATTAAGGTTGAGCTGTGATAACAATTCCCTATTCCCAACAAAAGACATCATTAATTAAAAACGCACAAAAATTAAAACTAAGGCAGCAAAATGACAAACAATTACATCCACAGAATACACACAAACAGAAAAAAATCCCACTCAATACAAAGCAAGCAATTAAAAACAAATGCTTTGGCTAATAACGTATTGATCTGTACATTAATACATTGTCAATGGCAATTAAAAATGACGCCATGGTCTTGTAAGGAATCCGGTCCTGGCTTTGGCTGGAACTCACCCTTACAGGGCTAAAGAGGTTCCAGGCCAAGCTCTCCCTGAACAACAATTTGAATCATCTGGTTCTGAACTCAGACTCCTGTTTGGCTTGATGCTGACTTCTATGCAGCTCTGCCGCTATTGGCTGTTTATGCTACTTAGGGTCAGCCCTTCCCCCCAGGAAGTGGCTGAAAATAATTCTGGAATCACTGTGTTCCTGGTAACCTTTGCTTGCCACAAGCATCCCTGCCTTAGCCCTTCCTGTTCTTGTACTGAAGCGCTGGATTCCCAGCACTAAAGCTTCATAGTTCCTGTGGCCTGCTACATATACTCCTTGCAGATTCCTTCATGATGTCCTGCTCCTGTCCTCCTTACAGAGGCCATTCCGGAGCTGAAGCTGCTACTCTGAAGCACCACACACCTGCCTTCCCGTTACTGACCTCGACCTTCACTCCTATGCCACCTGCCTTGACCTGGATAACGTTAACCTTGCCTTCTCCAACCCCATCCCGGCTAAGCACGACTACGGAATACGCAATCCGTACCCGGCTTCGTGGTCTAAGGTTGGTGTTTATCTATCCCCACTTCAGTCCCGCGGTCCGGTCCTGGTTTGTGGTGAGCATAAATGTTACAGGTCTTTGAATCGGGTGGCTGGGAAAAGGGGTGGGGCTAACTTGTTATTGCACCCACCGACCTATGTCAGGGGGGCTCAACTCCAGTCCTCAAGCCCTCCCAACAGGTCAGGATTTCAGGATGCTTCAGCACTGGTGGCTCCATCAGTCCCTGCTTCAGCACAGGTGGCTCAATCAGTCCCTGCTTCAGCACAGTTGGCCCAATCAGAGCCACTTGTGCTGAAGCTGGGATATCCTGAAAACCTGACCTATTTGGGGGTGAGGGGCGTTGAGGACCGGAATTGGCAACCCCTGACCTATGCAATAATGTCCCCTACATCTGTAAGTATTTGCTTGAGGAACTGGTTAATGCTCTGACACTTTTGTATCACACTGGCCTACTGTCACTGTAATTGCTGACAGATGAGCCAGTTCCTGTTATGCTCTTGATGTCAGTGCTACAATATGACGGAGTTTTTGATGCCCTGGTTAATTTAGGATAGGGAGCAGTAATATTGAGACAATGAAAAGGTATTTATCCCTCAGTGGGAAGGTCTGTGAGATCAACCTGGAGAAGTCACCTGAAGACATTGGCTTCCCAATAGTGGCAAACTGAATGTGGGGATGAAACGGTTTGCTCGAAAAGCCACTTCAACATTCACAATGAAACCTGTGGGAGAAATATTCCCAGGTTTACATAAAGGTCATCGGGGGATTAATTCATGTACTGCCATCAACTCAGGCTGCAAATTATTTAAAGAGACAATCATCCTTTGCTTTACCTTTCTTCTCAGGACTTTTATTCTT
Source organism: Ascaphus truei (assembly GCF_040206685.1). Lineage (NCBI taxonomy): Eukaryota > Metazoa > Chordata > Amphibia > Anura > Ascaphidae > Ascaphus > Ascaphus truei. The sequence goes on from NC_134498.1 coordinate 21,046,183, forward strand.
GAATACAGATTCTGACGAGAGCCCATAATAAGAGGACCAACAAGAGGGGGGAGAGCTGGGACAACCATCAGGAACCCCACTGCTCTGCTGCAGTATCAGAAATCAGGCACAAGGTACAGTAGCTCTGATCGTCCAGCTGGGCCCCAAGAACTCAACCGCCCCACTCCACAAACCTTCCACACTCTCCCCCCCCCCCTGCTTACTGTAACAAGCACAAATCCATTGTTAATGGCCCTGCATAGTGTGTGTGTGTGTGTGTGTGTGTGTGTGTGTGTGTGTGTGTGTGTGTGTGTGTGTGTGTGTGTGTGTGTGTGTGTGTGTGTGTGTGTGTGTGTGTGTGTGTGTGTGTGTGTCTAAGAAACGATGTGTTCAGAACTTGATCTCTGGGCACCATTTCTCTTTGTTAATCAGATGTAAAAACCCAGCCAGACTGAAACGGAAGTTTCCTTCTTACTGAAAGGGAATTTCCAACCAGGTTCCATAATCTTCCATACAGATGTAATGATCGAAAGCTTTTGAAGTCTTCCTTTGTTCTTAGGCTAATCATATTGGGAGAGTCCAAAACAAACCCGGACATTTGGCATCACCTATACATTTTTGCATTCTTATTTTGGGGGTGAGACTAGGGGACCAATTTTATTGATTCAATCTCAACAAGAGACGCACTGTACATGCGCCGCATTTAAATATTGTACCTTGAATGGCAACATGTGTCACTTTACCTCTGGAACAAACCTGTGTCTGATTTTATAATACCCTAACCCAGGGGCGGCCAACTCCATTCCTCAAGGGCCACCAACAGGTCAGGTGTTAAGGATATCCCTGCTTCAGCACAGGTGGCTCAGTCATCCACAGTCATTGACTGAGCCACTGATTGAGCAACCTTTGCTGAATCAGGGATATCCTTAAAACCTGACCTGTTGGTGGCCCTTGAGGGCTGGAGTTTGCCTCCCCTGCCCTAACCCCTTCAGTGCCAGTGAATTGCACTGGCAGGGAAACTGTTAAACTTCTAGCAAACATTTCCATACAAGAGAAACACTGAAAATCAAATGTAACATGTAACAGTTACGTGTGTTACTGCATGATTTTAACATCACCAAGGACACTACAAATCTCCTGAATACAGTCGTCAGGCTAAAAAAGAAAGCAATGTCTTCATTTCAGTTTTGCAGAACCTTGCACAGATTTGCTAATGATGTTACACGGTGTGTTTAAGTAAATTATTGGCATTTTAAAGACACCGTCATATGTTAAATATTCCCAATAAGTTGTACATTATTGTATATAATATTTCTATGCATTCGAAATAAGGACAGATTTAATACAATAAACATTTAAACAATAAAGGTGCAGTCCTACCGAACTAACTAGTTATTTTTGATTGATTACATGAATCCGACGAGGATAAGTATTTTGCAATTTGTTTTGAAATGTTTCCCTCCTAAGTGGATTCGTTGAAAGCTTTTTACGCTCTTCTTGTGATGAGATTTTGTGAAACGCCCTTTTGAATTGGCAAAGTGTCACTTCTTTATCCCTTGGGAGATAATTAAAATACCTCACTAGCAAGGGTTAGAGGTCAATTAATGATGAACCAGATAGAACATTATAGTGTTCCCTTTAAAAAGAAAACGATTAATTCTTTATGGAACCCAAAGAAGTATATTTATTACTTTTGGGCATCATTTTTAGTAAATTAATGACATTTGCTAATTATTTAAAAATATTTTTTCCTCTAAGTGGGAGTGACAATTTCATTGAATTGGGATATGTTGCATGTCCTGGAGGTATAGAGTATCTTGCTTGTCTATATCACTATTTCACAGTGGTGAGTTAATATCACTAAATATTAGACTTATGCTATGCAAGTTAAGGTGCAATACCTTATATGTAGCCAACATACAAACTTTTGTAATGGATTTACCAATCGATTTGGTGTCTTTAAGCAAATGTAACTGTCCTAAAAGCAAAGATTTAGCTGCTGTTTCTTTGGACACTAATTACTAATTGCATTTCTTAGGGGCCCCTTAATGTGTTTGTCAATCAAGTGTTTTCTTCACCCCTGTCCCCACCCTGCACTATTAGAAGACGTGCGAAAAGGGTGTTTTTGCCTGTGCAAATTCTCCCTGAACTCAATGACCTCAGACCAAAGATCACCGTGTTAGCAAAAAAAATATTTAAAAATACTTTCAGGTGTCTGCTTTTGGGGAAAAAGGCATCAAGCCCCAGATGTAACCCCTTAATTATGTCACTCTCCCTTTAAGACCAGGCCAGAAGCCCTGGTCCTTTTATTCAATATCTAACATAAATATATATATTATACCGCAGTACATATAAGTGTAATGGCTGGGACATCGGACAGCTCTGCGACCCCTTCGGCCGGAGTAACCATGTCTGTCTCACATTTAGAACTCAATCAATATTCAAATTATCGTCAAAACCCAACCTTATTGACTTTACTTGTTAAAATCTGCTCCCTGCTGACAAGTATAAGCCCCAAAATAGAACGTTTTATTTCTCCTCCTTTCAGAAATGTAAAACCCCATTACACAGGATTTTATTACAGAAGAGGCCGTTGCGGTTCTTCTCTGTTGAGACAGCAATTGTTATCTTAATTTAGGGGGTTATACAAGTCTGGTTCATCTGGGCCTGGTGCCAGCGTGGGAGTGTTTGTTTGCAATGGGAAAACGCCAGAATAAGACAGAGCGTATTAACTATAGGAACAGTGCCAGTGTGGGCGGAATAAATCAGGAATAGCACCAGTAAACGTGTGTAAACCTTGGTTTGTGGTGGGTAAAATATTTGTGTTTAGGAACTACCCAGAGGCGAACAGTGTAAATATAAGGTGTTTATTTTCAGAATAACAAAAAGAATAAGATGTTTGTGGTCCCGGTCTATTATACATAGCACGATTCGGACTCTGCTGGTTGTTTTCTTTCTGCTTAAAATAAGCATGACAATTAGATGGAATGAGATCCCAAATCGGTTGGGTTGCATTGGGTGCTACTTCAATTGACCACAAGGCTCCAGAAGTTTGTAGGGGAATATATTCTATTGATTTGGTGGATATAGATGGATACGGCTATACATAATACAATTCTTGCAATTTATTGTGTTAAGTAATGGAAAAAACATTGTTATACAAAGCTAATGCAAAAAACACCCGAAATTTGTTAATGAGTACAATCAGAGGCGAATTTCCATTAGGCTGACTAGGCTATAGCCTAGAGTGGCATATTTAGGGGGGTAGCAATATTTGGGGAGAAAAGGTGCGTGTGTGTGTGTGTGAGAGAGAGCCTTACCTTTTTTGGAGCGGGCCCCCTCCTGTAGCGTTGTGTTGTCATGGTGACCTGACGTCACATGACTCCATAACGTAGGATGCTATGGAGGAGGGCCGCCGCCTAAGCCTACATGCGGCATTAAGGTAAGTCCGCCACTGGTGCAATAATCATATTTAGATCACACCTTTGTGAGACTTGTCAATGGAATTCCTCTAGTATAGTACGTGTTGAAGATTAGCATAGACTAGGCACCACCATCTTTACCAGATATATGAATTGGCTGTAAGATATCTAATACGTTTTCACCATTTAGTAAATCTGGAGCCAAGTGTTTCAAACCAGTATCTCAGATTAATTATCCTGTTTACACCTCTATGTTTTTATTCTATTCAGACAAACCTCGGGTCTCGCTCATCTCCAATACTGGTTATTGAATCTCTACGCAATAGTGGCCTTAGGGAAGGGGAAACCTGGCAATGTCCCGGGGCTCCAGGCTGTGGGGCCCCCCATTTTGCAAATGTTTTATTGGGTGAAGAAGTTAGTATGGATTTTAACTATCACCTAACAATCTTTTATAACTATCTTTAGGTTAGGTTTATTTTTCTGGGTGCACTCAAATCTCCAAAATAACCTAGCTAAGTACTGTTTAAGGTTAGAGACGCTAATGGTCTGGATCTACAGGACTGCAAGATCATTTTGCTTTTGTACATTTGAGCAGGGAAGTACCACACTGTTTCACAACCATGGGAACGGGCTAGAAGAAGGGGTTGTAAACCCCGAAATGGTGCCCCCTCTTTAAGTGTCTTTATTTCTAATTATGTGTGGTCAACCAGTTCTGGGTTATCACTGAGTCTGTATGTGTGATCATTTCTCTATTTCTATAAGGTCCTGATATCCACTCGTTTAGGGGAAGCCCGATCAGATGCACTAGATCGTAAGCATAGATGGATGAGTACAGTTTACTTTGTTTAATCTCTGTAATATACGAGGTTGTCTAACAGTATATATCATTATCTATACCTATTTTGTGTGTCTGATTTGTGGTGTGGGCTTTTTCCAATTTCTCCCATATACCATTCAATTTGATTAATCAATTAACTGGCTATTATCATATATCATATTAAGATATCTTCATGTAACGCCCCTTTTAGTCTTGCTAAGAGCATTAGATTTGCCAGTAACAGCATTTTACTTTGTTTGACTTGTGTAAGTGTTACAGTGCAGTATTGATATCCTGTTACATGTAGTATGTTAATTGTAATATTCACTCCCGTTGTAATAAATATTAATAACACTGATTGTATTACTGTATGATGCTTTCATTGTCGCTTCATCGACACGGTAAAGTGAAATATAAATAAGAAATACCTGACTTTCTATGTTGCTTATACAATAGGTCAGGGGTGCGCAAACGTTTGTCTGCGCCCCCTGCTTGTGCCTCCCCTCCCCCCATACTTTTTCTCTGGCGTTTTCTGACGTCACGATGTCATGTGACCCTGCAGCGTCATTTGGCGTTGCGATGGCGACACGTCGCCAGAAGTCGCTGGAGACAAGGTAATGGAACACAGAGGCCTTGCGCACTCCCCGGCATTTTATTTAAATGTTGTGAGGAAGAGCGCAGGGCTTCTGTAAGCGCTGCGCCCCCCCCCCCCCTCCTAGTTTGTGCACCCCTGCAGTAGCTGATCAAATTCAAACCTCCAAGGGGCCCCCAATGACTCTCTTGCCCGGGGACCCTAGAACCCCAATATCACCCCTGCCTCTTTGCTTTCTTAACTGCCACTGGAATAACCGCTGATACGGGATCCTGGTACGATAACACACATCTAAATGTGGTAAGTTTTCCCCAAAGATTTGTAGATAATATCATTAACCTCCTGTAAATTATGCTGCTTTAGAAAGCCGGTTGTGCTTCTTGTCCTCTGTATCGGAAGGCATTCAAATAAAAACACTAGTAAAAGCAAGTCGTCCCCTATCCATACATCACAGACTAAGAGTAGTTGAAAAAGCGTCTATTGAAAGATCCCAGCACTAGATAAAGGAAAGCATACCTTATTGTGCAGGAGAGATCGCCTGATCACAAAAACATAGAACATTCCTTAAATAATGTTTTTCTTTATGTAATGCTGGTTCCCATTATTACGCTGTTTTTATTTCTCTCACTATTTATTCTATTGGATTAGTTTTACTTTTAACTTTTCACTGATAATAATAACTTTATATAGCGCTATGCTCCCAATGGAACTCATTGCTTCACAATAACAGTGCAGTGCGGGGTACGAATCGCATAAGAATTTTTGCAGACACAGACCTGCCCTGTAGAGCTTACAATCTATGATTTTGGTCAGCTGGTGGTGACCAAAATTCTCTCCAGGGCATGGGGTCAGTTTTAAAGGGGCTGTGTTTGTATGTTGTAGTTTTATGGTAAGTCCTAGGTGTGCCTCATTCCATTAAAGCAGCAGTCCAAGCCATTTCCTCCTTAATATGTACGTCATTACTATCCACACAATAAGCAATTGGCTAAGTTGACGATGGATCCGTTCTCCTGTGATCGATCGGAGAAGATTCGGCTCTGGGGTTCACTGAATGGCTGCAGAGGAGTATTCTGCAGTCAGTGGAATGCATTCGCATATTAATATGACAAAGTTCTGTGGAGAAGATCATGTGACCAGGCAGTCTCTAGATACAATTTGTGCACAGCTAAAGGGAGAGGGAAGGGCTCACAAAAAGGGGTGTGCCAGAGCCTGTTTCAGAGGCGGAAGGGGATGCGACGGTGTTGCTATAGAAACAAAAAATGCTTGTTACATTATAATACATTAAAATTGTCATTCAGAGTTGTTTTTAAAAAAAATGCTACAAGTATGTTTTCATAATACAGAACTGATTTAGTAAAAAAAAAACCTAAAAAAAAAAAACCATGTAGGTTATTGCTTGGTCTGCAGTTTTAATACTTTACCAAGCTGGGCTCATGGAAATGTACCCTAAACGTCTAAAGGTAAACGTGAAAACAACTCCTGTAGGAAGTTTCCTCTTGGAATTTCTGTAAGTACCAGCAGATGTGGACGTCATTAACTGTTTCAGTACTAGAAGTCAAAAGTGCTTTTCAATGCAATGCGTTGCAGGCCATGTTGCCAGTGAAGAGGATACTGCAATTCTTCTACAACCTGCAGCTCCTGTGTGGTGTGCCCAAATACATGTAATATAATTTAAATAGTTTAGAATGACAGCAAATTGAGTTAATCCCTTAAAGGTTTATATTGTGGTAGTAGGTCAAGTGTGGAGAGCAAAGGGCATTCCTTTGTAAGCTATTCTACAACCTGCAGAATTGAGTTGGAAGGTTTGTTTTTTGTCCTGGTGCAAAAATGAATAGGAAGAAATGTGAGACACTTTGTCCTAGTGTGTGTCCCTGTGCACTCTTACACACTTATGCACAAGAAGAACAACATGCAGGGTATTAAGCGCTTATTAGCACAATGTTCTCGTTGTCTTACCGAAGGTTTGAATGTGCGTGTTGTTTTTAAAACTCATACTAGTTAGAATATCTTCTAAACTAATCTGAAGAGCCAGCGTGTAACATGCAGAGATGCTATCAACGCCTTGTACTGTAACGCTCAGCGTGTACAAGCCTTTCTTCTGTAGTGATTACTGGGGGAAGGGGGGGGGGGGATAATGTGCCATGCGGGCTGCCTCTTTAAAGTGCAGTTTAATGTGTGTGATACATAATATAACATATAAATATAGTATGTAAACATGTTACAATGCTAGCACGTTCTGGTACAACAGGTAGGCAAGTCCCTTCTCCAAGGATGGAGAGGTCCTCCATCGGAAATGGAGGGGAGAGGAGAATGGGGACCCTGTTTTATGTTGTGGTAGTGAGGTTTTCGGGCGCTCACCCTGAGCCTGGGAGCTGGGATGCTCTTCTGTTGGGAGAAGGAGCGGCTCTGTGAGGAAAGACACCGAGTTTGAAGCAGAGGAACCTGGTATAATTCCTGGTGTCGGCTCCTTGGACCTTTGGCCAGTCACTGTATCTCCCTGTGTCTCAGGCACCAAAAACATAGAGTGTAAGCTCACCTGGGAAGGATGGTGTCTGTAACATTCCTATGTGCTGTGTACCGCGCACTATACTGTCATTGTGACGCACTTTTGGTCTATGGTTGCAGGTGTCCAGAGCTGAACCGGACTGTCCTGTATTTGGACATTGTCCAGTAAACAATTAGGTAATGCTGGACATGTATGTGTATACTGGTATTACCTCTCTGGACATACAGATGCAGCGGCCGTTACTGAAACACTTCACGCGGTGTATACCTCAGAATACCCATGTCATGGCGCGGGATTTCTTCCACCGTACCGCCTTAAGACGCGAGTGCAGAAAATGGCATTTTAATGTTCTGGCTTTTAAACACCTGAAATTGACACAGTAGCACAGTACTGTACACATTACAATTCATTCATTTCATTGCATTTAATTGCACACGATCCATGAAATTCAAACAAAGCAACCGCGAAAAACACGGGTGCCTGGGGCGATTGGCGGCGTTAATGCCGCGTGGAATACAGCAGCGCACACAAAAACAGCGCCGTGATTTGTTCGAATAACGGTCGCTGCATCTGTAGTGACCTGACTGGCTTGGGAGGCCGCATGATTTCCCAGAGCAGGAAGAGAGCAGGGCTGTTGCTAGGGGGCTGGGCAGCTTCTCCCATCCTGATTGGCTGCTGCTGGGTAATGCAGCCAATGAGGAGGTGTCAGGAGCCTGTGGGTGAGGCCAAGGAAAAGAGGAAACAGCATGGAGCGGTGATTGGGGTGTGTGTATGTGTGTGTGTGTGTCTTGAGCACATCACACCTTTCACCATTGTCCAGTATTTTTGGAGAAGACACCTGGCATTGGGTCGCATTGGGAGAAAAGCGCTATATGAAAAAAAGTTATAACTTATTGGCTGTAAGTATGAAGTATTATAGTACAGACAGGAGTAGTAACTGTACGGATACAAGGAAGGAGTTGGCTCAGCTGAAATATAAGTGTTTGGGGCACGTTAAAGGGCCTAAAGGCGTTGAAGAGTTTATGATGTATGTTTCTAAAGCAGCTGAAGGGTCATATTTGGATTATATTTCTAAAAAATAATATACTGCACCGACACACTTTATTCGAGCAAATACCCAGTATGTACCTGGCAGATACCTGGAATGCGCCGCTCTTCACCTCTGACAAGCCCCGTTGCATTTGCCTTCCCAGCCTGGGTTCATGCCTGGCTGACAGGCGACTGATCTGTTAAATGATAATGATTAGGATTTAATAGGCTGCAATGCTTCGCGTGTCTACCAGATGGCATAAATTCATGAATTGTAATGCAGTATATATATACTGTGCAGTATTGCAGCCAGCGGGAATAAAATGCTTTAATCCCTGCCTGGAAAATACCTCAATGCACTCGGGCAGAAAACAGTCACAAACCTCAATACACCCGGGTATACCCGAATTCGTGGGACTAGCCGAGCTCGAATAAAGTGTGTCGCCAGTGTAGCAATGACGATGCTTCCACAAATTCGTTTAAACAACCAAAAACAAGAGCAGCTAGTACATTGGCTAATAGTTCTGTTTCGTGTGCTACGATATATCAGTATCCTCATGGAAGTAAAGAATTCTAACAATCTTCTCCCTGCTCCTCTGAGACCAAGTATTTTCTGCCCGGTTCCTGCGGATGCAGATAACGCAGAACGCATAGCACTAAATATTTGTATTTGTTTTTGCATTTTATGCCTAGGCAGGATGCATAAACAGGAAAAAATATAGCTTAATTAAGCATCACTAACAATGTTCAGGGGATGGATCAAATCCCCTTGTTTTTTCCTCCTTTTCATACACATACATCAGCTTAAAATACATGCATTTTGTAAATACTGTATCAATGTTGTTCAAAACTTGAATTGAGTTCTGCATGTGGAAACACCAGTTTAAAGCAGGGATGGCTAACTCCAGTCCTCAAAGGCCACCAACAGGTCAGGTTTTCAGGATATCCCTAATTCAGCACAGGTGGCTCAGTCAAAGATTGAGCCGCCTGTACAGAAGCAGGGATACCCTGAAAACCTGACCTGTTGGTGGTCCTTGAGGACTCGAGTTCCCCACCCATGGTTTAAACCATGAATCCTATTTTCAGCTCAACGTGTGTATTATTTCTAAGCATAATTGTTGCGTTTGTGTTTATAGTACAATATGAAAACGGCGTTATAGCTCACTGGGAATTTGTGTTCTGAACATAAAAATAACATGTGAATGGAATCGTTCTTTAAGCTGTTTTTCCCCCAACTATAAATATTGATTGATATATTGTAGCCGAGACTGAATGAGATGTATTGTGTAACGAAGACTCATGTAAAGATGGGATACTAGTATGCTGGAGAAAAAGGGCAAGTGATGCCTCAATAACTTTTAGAGAACATCAAAAGAGTACTCTTCCTAATGGCCCTTCTGGACGTACTCTAAATGTAAGATTTTGGATTATACGTGGGCTGATTGCTTGGCCACTCGTAGAGAGCCGTAGCGATCACCAAAGTAGAATAAAAGGCTGACTTCTATTCATGTGTCCAGCAGGACAGTGCGGTCAAATCGTCATTGCAGCAGGCGATATAATAGTTGTCAAATGTTCTGTACCTGCTGACAAATCTGATTAGAATGACACTGTGTGCCATTACATCAAGCTGTCCTTTGCATATCAGGTCAAAGGAAATGTTTGGGATTTTTGGTGTGTAAATGTGTACACTGTCCTATTAGAGATGGGGGCGAATTGTCGGCCTAAATCCGAATCTGATGTGAATTGCCCCGTTTCTTTGAGCCACAGAATACTCTAAAAAAAACCCTGATTTGTTTTATTCCAATTACTGAAATTTTGTCTGATGGATTTGGAAGCGATCAAACGGAGTAATAATAGGGGGGTGGGGGAGAGTATATAAATAGTGTTGAATCCGACATTGGATTCGATATACACACGTTCTGTGGGCCGGATTTACATTAAATCCGACGGTTTCTTTTATATGGAAGAATCCGCGCCTCGTGGGAAGATTTGGAAGAATCCGCGCCGGGTAAAGCGTGCGGATCAGGTTACCCATCAGTAGTGCTCATACTTAGTGCGATAATTGTCCAACTAAGATGAACCTTATGTATTAAACTAAACAGACACCCTTATGATTCAGAGGTAATATTTGTTAACATGCGAGTCCTTAAAACTGTTAATACTATTATTTTACATTTCCTTGGATTACTGGGGTTTTTATCCAAGGGCACAGCTGAAACAGATTTCCTAAGCTCAGAAAATCACGTCTGTCGAGAAATTCAGCACTTTCAAGTCATTGTCATAATATCCCTTTTGGGGACTTTTTTGTAAGGCCTGGGACATAGTAGTTGGAAGCTCGCTGAGGCGCGCTCCTGCTCTGCCTCGCCTGCTGAAAATTGTGTTTTTTCCTGTCCTTGCAGACGAGGCAGTGAGCGCGCTCAGGGGGCGGGCGGAGGCGGGCCAGGAGGCGGAGCGGGAGGCGGGGCTAGTCCCCCGCTCCCATTGGATGGGAGCGGTCACGTGACCGCTCCTCCGCTTCCCCGAGCGGGAAATTTGAAACCTGCCTGTCTCGGCAAAGTTTCTGAGCCTCCGCACGCATCAGCGCGCATGTGGAGGGGGAAACTATAGCCGCGCTGATGACAGATGCAGGGGCTTTGTGCATCTGCTCAGCGCGGCTCAGCCCGCCTCAGCCCGCCTCAGCGAGCTTAAACTCACTATGTCCCAGGCCTTACTCTGCATCCTGTACAGTAGTTTAATTCATGTTGATTCTGGCAAATGGACATTGATAACGGGTGTTACATGTAATGTGAGCCTTTAACCGGCCTGAGCGTGGTATCTAAAAGTGGGAACTAGAGATGTGCAAAGTTGGCGAAATTAGATTTTTTTCCTTGAAAGTCACAAAAAAACGGTCGAGTTCTCCAAAAATATTTGCTAGAAAGTTACACGAGCAATGTTTGTAACACTGGTCACACGACCTAGGGGTTTTTTTGTGTTTGTTTTTTTTCTTTTACTAAAGGCAGCAAAAAATGCCAGATAAATACATTTCAAAAAGGGTGTAGGAGAGGCGGTAGGTGCAGTACCAACAGAAAGGGAAAAGATGCTAACTAATTATTATCACTGTGTGTTAGATAAGCACGCTGTGTTAACCCACATTGCTGTCAATTAGTCAGGAGGCAAGTTTAAATTCAATGTAACACCTGCAACTTTACTACACATTGCCCACATTGGGGTGACTTCCACTGCTTTGTCGTGTAACGAAGCCTGAGATTAAGTAATGCAACGTTTTGATTTTACCTGCCAAATGTAGGATTCAGTTATTTTTAGCTGAAGACGCTCTATTCATTACCAAGATCCCTGTTTCCTTTTTCCTTTGTATAACCTAAGCTCTCCTGTTTCTTGCGGCCCTTATAACCCCACTGACAACAGTAGGTAAGCTCCAATACATCCTTGCTTGGCTGGAAACATAATGTATATATCCTCCCCCTAGGCATGGCTCCATCTTGCTGAGACATGCACACGTTGGAGCACTGCACATACGCGATATACATTTATTTTTGAGCTTCTAATCAGTTATAATGGAACATTATTCTAAATAAAGAAACAACCAAATCCTTTTGTTCACCCAATACATGTAGCAGTAAGGACATATGCTGGGGGCGTGGGAGTAGTGGCTCAGTGAGTAAAGGCACCGACTCTGATAACGACACTGTTTGAAGCAGGTCCAAAGCTTGTGACCTTGGGCAAGTCACTATCTCCCTGAGCCTCAGGCACCAAAAACATAGAGTGTAAGCTTATCTGGGCAGGGACGTGTCTGTAACATTCCTATGTGCTGCGTACCATGCACTATACTGTCATTGTGACGCGCTGTGTCCCATTGGGAGAAAAGCGCTATATGAAATAAAGCTGTTATATTAAATAAAGTTATTATAGGTAGAAATATAACTATTTTTGGGTTATTGAATAGGTACCAGAGTAGTGAGATGCCAGTAATAAAATCATAGGGGGGAAATCAGGTAGTAGTTGCCATTCAAGATGAAGATATTTTTGAGCACCAAAATCTGCTTTACAGGGCCGTATGTAGTGGAAATTATTTTAGTAATCCCTTGGGACAGGAATGCGCAAACTGGGTGGGCACAACGTTTTCTGGGTGGGGCACGGCACTTAGAGGCCCAGCGCTCTTCCCCAAAGCATTTAAATTAAAAGCCGGGGATCTCATGCAAGGCCTCTAAGTTCCCTTACCTTGTCTCCGACAGCTTCGGGCGACACTTCGTCATTTGGCACCGGAGACAAGGTACTGTACTTAGCAGAGCGATTTCATAACACCTTCCAATGCCATTCCATTGGGCCATAAGGTGTCGTCTTACGCTGGAAGGTGTCTTATGGAATAGCATAAGTTTGGGCCAATAGCTAATGAATATTTACTACATTTTAAGGTACATAAATCTCATGGTTTTTAAAAACATGACTTGTTCCCTTTTAATATTTTGGGTAACAGTAGAATATTACGAACCATTTAAACCTTTATACTTGATTCCATGTATGGGTAGGGCTTGTTTTCAAGAGTGTTTGGTAAGGCGTCTCTTGGGAAAACTCGTCCTTGAAGGAGAACACAGATGTACGATGTGAGACGTCTGCAAACATCTTTGTAGATGAGTGAAGTTTGTCTCGTATATTAAGACAATAGACAAATTTATGTCATGCCATAGCATGTGAGCTTCTGATGGATTACAGCTGTGGCTTTCATCTTCCCCACTGGGAACCCCTGGATTTGAGAGATTACTAATGGATTACAAAACATTACAATAGATTTAGATTATATATACATGTAGAGTATTGTTTAATTTATGGCCTGGCTGAGTTAACCTAAGGAGAGGTTTAAAAAGCACTGGAATAGAGAGGTATTGATGTTTGAGTATTGTACACTATGTTTTCTGATAATGCAACTTGGTCTCCATTAAGCAAGACCTCTTATGGTGTACTATGTAAATATAACATTTATATGTGAAGGTAAAAGATGCACGTACAGCAACAAAAATTGTTAGGGCAATGGTTAAAAACCGTATTATCCATGATGGTGCCATCATTCGTCGCTCCACGGTCCAATTGGATTGAGTGGTCAGTAGGAAACCAGGGTGTCCATCTCATCTGGTGGAGCCATCCTGTCTGGTCATGCAGATGTCGCTCCGTAAGGTCAATTCCTCGGCGGGGTTGCTCTCAAGTTCTTCCGACTCAGGGCATCTGAGTACTCGCACGCGTGTACCGGGGTTTGCCACCGAGCAGGGGAACCTCAGAGGAATCGGCACACCTCAAGTGACGTCTCTCAAGCAACATCAGCACTTCCGAGTCAGTGTATGTAGGGAATAATAGAAACACGAGGTGGGGGAGACAGTGCCAGTCCAGTAAAGTGTTTCCAACATCAGCAACAAAGTCCAATATCCTACACGTTTGTGACTCACACGGTCACTTCATCAGGGGTTATAAAATTGTAAATTGTAATTGTGCCTGATATATTCTTTCATCCATCTGAAATGCAAGGGAATTATAATTAGTGATAAAGGGAATAGAGAGAGCCTCATTAGCTGCTATAGTCCCCTGTGCAGCATTTTCAGAGACGTCTGTATTTTGTGCATTAGGTATAGGTGCATTAGGTATACTGTAGGTGCATTAGCGTGCACATTTGTTTTCAGAGGTCTCTTCCTTTGTGTCAATAGGCTTTTCTGCCCATTGTCCTAGTCTTGTTAAGAGCATTGTCCAGTAGCTCCCTTGTCTTGTATTTGTTAACTGAAGTCTCTCTCAGTCTCTTTCTTTCAGTAAATGTGGCTCTCTGCGCATTGACAACACTTTAATCTATTGGAGTAGTGTTAATGACCAACTTAGTAGAGAGCTCACACATGCAAGTAGAACGGCCTCTGTTTTCTCCTCTAACTCAGTGGTGCTCAACTCCAGATATCAGCGCCCCCCCCCAACAGGTCAGGTTTTCATGATACCCCAACTTCATCACAAGTGACTGCATCACCTGTGCTGAGTCTGGGATATCCTGCAAATCTGACCTGTTAAGGGGAGCGGGGTCTTGATGACTGAAGTTACGCCCCCCTGATTTAACCCAGAGGTGCTCAACTGCAGTCCTCAAGCCCCCCACCAACAGGTCAGGTTTTCAGGATATCCCTGCTTCAGCGCACAGGTGACTCAATCAGTCCTTGCTTCAGCACAGGTGGCTCAATCAGAGGCTCAGTCAAAGACCAAGCCTCTGATTGAGCCACCTGTGCTGAAGCAGGGATATCCTGAAAGCCTGGCAGACACGTGACATGCAAGCTATTTAACGATCTTTTTAAAGAGATGATTGGTGGAGCATCAAAGCCCACAGCAAAACAACCCCAGGAATTCCAAGGTATTGGGTCAGAAAAGGGACAGCAAGATCATTTTAAGCAGCCAGGCTCCAATTCCTTATCAATCATCTGACAAAACATGGCAACATTTTTTTTCTCTCCCTGCAATTAAAAACTCAAATCAAAGCCACATGGAGGCTAAGGTTTTCCAATTAAGTCGCATGTCCGCACTATAACTAGATTTCTTTACGTGTGCCAGTGTTCAAATATTACCCAGTAAAAATGAAACTTCTATCTTGAGATCTGGTTTTTAACCATTATAATGGGATATCTACGCATTCAAATATATATTCTACCCACAACGGTCTCCTTTCCACCCTACTGCTGTCTTTCCTTAAACCCTTTTCCCTCGCTGCCCCTTATCTGTGTTACTCGGTGCACGGCAAGAACCTTCTCTCCCCACCTTCAAGTCACACCTTAAACTCGCCTCTAAAATGAAGCATTTCATTAGCTTCAACTCATTGCTGCTGTCCCAGTCACTCCTACCAATGACTGCCACCTACTGCACTGATTCCCTCAGCTGCTGTCTCTGTAAGTCTCACCATACCACTTAGATTGTAAGCTCTCCGTGGCAGGGATTTAATTTCCTATTGTCTGATTTTATTTGTTGCGCTTATTGCTATTTATAATTCCCTGTACTGCGTTGTCTCTCTTGTATAGCGCGAAGTACAGCTGTGGGCGCTATATAAATAGATATACAATAGATACTGTACATATATTTTACGCTTAAGCAGCAATCCCCCCTAACTAACCTCCATTTTATTTTTTACATGGTTGTAACCAGGGTTCCCCCAGAGCTGAAACCAGCTATTTTCTGCTGCGGGGACCCCAGTTCCAGAGATACTGGTGGTTACTGCAATTAATGTTTTATACAAGGGCTTTAAATGCAATCCAAAAGGAACTACAACCGATCATTTTGCAGCTTCCTATTGGCTGGAGATTTGGCAGCCATTTTGTTTCCCCAGAGGGAGATTTTAACCTGGTAACTTCACCGTAAGTATCTCGGGAGCTGGGGGATCCTTGTAGATGATACTTGTGGCGTTTGGCTGAAAGGGCCCCTCGGCCCCACCGTGTAAAAAAAAATACACAGCGGTCGGGTAGAAATGAATGCGTAGGAGGAACTGCTCTAAAATGCAACATAATATTGTACCTTCCAGCAAGTTATGGTGGGTGAAAAAGGCAACAAGAAACTCCACCGTATTGCATACAGCAAATAGAAAAATCACAGATGTCTTAGGCAGGTCTGCAACTCTGCCTTTCACCATTATCCCCAGCATACAGTGCTTCCACTGCAGCAAGGGATTCTGGAAATGACATGCAAATGAGCACACAATGTGTCACCTTTTGTCTGAAAAACCATTAACCATTAACATGATGGTACCCATTAAGGGTGAAACATGTCTGTGAATGGTTTCTCTGGCTTTGCATCTAATTCTCATGCTGTGTGTTAAAGCTACACACACACACACACACAAACACACACACACACACACACACACACACACTCTCTCTCTCTCTTACTTTCTCACACACACACACACACACACACACTCTCTCTCTCTCTCTCTCTCTCTCTCTCTCTCTCTCTCTCTCTCTCTCTCTCTCTCTCTCTCTCTCTCTCTCTCTCTCTCTCTCTCTCTCTCTCTCTCTCTCTCCTCTCTCCTCTCTCTCTCTCTCTCTCTCTCTCTCTCTCTCTCTCTCACTTTCTGGAATTATTGGACTGATTGAAACTAATTATACTGTACACTGCATGCACCAACATATTCTTATATACTATAAATAAACTGTTGGATTGACTTGTGGATTAATTAAATTGCTGAAAGCAGTTGCTGATCTTCTGTACAGTATAAGGAAAGACGATTAGGAGTATACATGTGAGTGATTCTACTGTCTAACAGGCACAGGCAAAAGGATCAGACAACTGTACCTGGAGAAACAAATAACTTGGCATTGGCTTTCTTCGAAGAATGAAGTCCTAAATGTACGTCTTTATTTATATAGCGCCATCCAGGTACGCAGCGCATCACAGCAGTAATACAAGGGGACATAATATACCACATAATGGGAATAAGCGCTTCAGGCATGAAAGCGACAGTAGGAAAATTGGTCCCTGTCCCGAAGAACTTACAATCTAAATGATCTTATTATTTGAGAGAATTAAAACCAGAGACATACATAAAACACAGACAGAGCTCAGTTTTAGCACATCTAGTGAGACTCATACACGGTACAGTGCCTAAATATATATGGAATAACTAATAAGTAAATGGTCTTTTAGTTTGACATTTTGGCCAAAATTGTTGTAAGCCCCTGAGCCAACGCCAAGGCAGACCACATGTCAGGGGTCCCTAACGCTAATATAAATTCTTAATAACCTGTTTAATAACAGGAAGAATGATTTATAGTAAATCTGTCAATATTAGCTGTTAACAGCTAATATTGACAGATTTACTATAAATCATTCTTCCTGTTATTAAACAGGTTATTAAGAATTTATATTAGCGTTAGGGACCCCTGACATGTGGTCTGCCTTGGCGTTGGCTCAGGGGCTTACAACAATTTTGGCCAAAAATGTCAAACTAAAAGACCATTTACTTATTAGTTATTCCATATATATTTAGGCACTGTACCGTGTATGAGTCTCACTAGATGTGCTAAAAACTGAGCTCTGTCTGTGTTTTATGTTATGTCTCTGGTTTAATGCAATTGCCAGCTCAGTAGCACTCTTCTGACACTCATATGCTTATATATATGTTGTGGGTATTTTGGGGGTTTAATTGGAGCTTGTTAGGTGTCCAGTATATTTGAGAGAATACAATTCCTAGAAGTCATTAGATAGTATGATGCTGTGTGTATTGATACAGTTATAAATACAAAGCTACTTCACCATTATGTCAGAATACATTTATTCTGAATCAGTCCAGGCATCTCAAGCTTATACCAGCAAATACCATTGGTTCTACAAATAATATCATTCATTAGAAGGCTGATTGAGTTCAATTGTGTGTAATTCATTCATCATGATAATCTAAGCTATTGTAATGATGTATCCAACAAACAATGGGTGCAGAGAACTTTTCAGCACCAGATTGTGGCTCAGAACTTCCATTCATTTCACAAACACATTCTCTGTTGTAATTGTATTGCTCATGCAAAGGGAATTGCAAGTTTCTCCAATACAGAGGTTCACATTGATTTGCAGCTTCCAGTTTCGTAATGTAAAGAACCTAATTTACATCCACTGTCAAACTCATTCCTTCTTCTGTTTGGAATGTCTACTCATTTCTAAATGAGTTCAGTTGAGGTCTGCACTGTCCTGCAGTGTGATGCGTGGCTCTCTGGAAAGATCAGAGAATTAACTCGTCAGAGAGGTTTTCTGAAATAGGGTAACTGTTCAATAGTAGAAGCAAGGAATATGTAATGAAAAGTGGGTAATACTAGAGAATAAAAGCAAGATAAAGGGATCAGGGGGTGGCTCTGTGAGTAAAGACACAGACTAATGCGAACACAGAGTGTGAAGCGGAGGAACCTGGTTCAATTCCCGGTGTCAGCTCCGTGTGACGTTGGGCAAGTCACTTTATCTCCCTGTGCCTCAGGCACCAAAATATAGATTGTAAGCTCTATGGGGCAGGGACCTGTGTCTGTAACAATCCTATGTACTGTGTACTGTGCGCTATACTGTAATTGTGACGCGCTTTGAGTCCTATTGGTAGAAAAGTGCTATATGAAATAAAAGTTATTTTATTTTTGGTTGGCGATAAACAAGAAGGCCCATAGATGATTATAAATATTAGTAGAAATGTTGCTGAAATATGGTGTGATTTTTCTTCCCTGTTCCTTTATTTAAAGTTACATTATTTGTAGTTTTCATATAAAATACATTTTCTTGCCTTAGGATTTCAGGTCATTTCCCCCTACAAAACGCCATTGCACAGGTTCTATTAAATACAGTATGCTGTTATCCAGTCTTCCTCTTGCCCAAGTCCCATTAATGGAACAATGCCTACATCTTCCAGAGCAAGGAGAAGACGGCTTCACAGCATAATAATTGCAAAAGTTACACAGGCTTCTCATTATGTATGGCTATGTTAGGAAATGATACTGTATAACCAGAATGTAGGCAATTCAGTGGGATCAAAACAATGCTTCTTAGGCTGGGGCCATGGTGCCTTCGCCCGTGCGGAGGCTGGTCAGTGAGTGGGCGCTTACCTGGCCATGGTGGACAGGCCGTGGGGACGTGCCGATGGATGTCACGGAGCTGGTTTGCCCTCATTGGGCGAACCGCTCACGTGGCTGCCTTTCGCGCCAAGAAATCAGTTTGAACTGATTTCTTGCGCAGCGTGCGCCTCCTCCCGCTTCTGCGCGCACACGCCCTCATACCGCATGGACGCGAACACTGCCTTAAGGCAGTCTGTTCGCTCGGCGTGCGGACGCGTTCGCGCAGTCTGCTGTACCATGGCCCCAGCCTTATTCTCACCTCTGGGGCTTTTTCTCAAAGAAAACAAATAGTTGATTTTGTAGGAGTTTTGATCTGTATATTATTATCTCTGTAACTCAGAACACAAACGTAGATTTCTCATCTCAATTTGTTTAACAGCTTCCTGATTGCTTTGCAACGCATCGTAAACCAATATGTAGTAGTAAGTTTTGCTAGGAAAAGGTTTACCAAACACAGGAAAGGGAGTAATCTGCTTGCAGCAATTATTAGTGTGATATTGTAGGGACTATTTTAAGGTAATGTGCAACTTGAGCTACAAAAATATATAGATAGTTTAATGATTTACACACATAAGAAGTGGTTGAAAGGGAAAAAATGTTGAGGCATAGAAAATGGCATAAGTATGTTGATGGATATAACACAAAAGCAGATGACTTGAGTGTAAAGAGGCTGAGTTGGGACTGAAGTTGAGAGAACCGCTAAGACATGTGGATGATTGATTTTACGGACATGTGGAATGATCTAGCATCAGAAGCACTGACCTTGTCTTTGTCAGGGCCCCGTAAAGTACTTCCTGACCTAATCAGAATGTCACATAATAGAGGGTTTTCCTTACACACGTCCATTCTGTGGACGAACACATGGGATGTGATGACTGAGATGTGCAGAATAAAAGGCAAGATCGGTTTGTGTTCTCTGCATCACATCTGGAAATGAAGCGATCTTGTTTTTTTTTTTTTATAGTGCTTGACCGCAATAGAGTAGCAAATTAGCAAATATGTTTGTTTTTTCACATCCCATATACACTGTTATGTGCATGACATATTTTTTTCATTAGCTTAAGAGTATAATCAGTATTTATACTTCTGTAACGGTGTTTCCCTCAGCCTCTGGGAGATTCTGCCATTACATGGTGCATGATGCTGATTACCTCCTGGCTCACAGGATGCTGAGTTGTCCGCCAGTGGTAGTGGGGACCTCTGGACAGGCTTCTGGGGTACATTACTGGTCTTTATCTCTTTTGGTACAGTGCCTCCATCTGCTGCAGGCTCTAGGGATGTGGAGAAAATACCTGCAGGACAAATTACTTCCACTCCCTCAGATAGATTGCACACCGAGGCCGGAGTATAATGGAACACAGGAACACTTAATTGCCTCTGTACAGCATGCACTGGATACATAATACACTTCTTGGGCTTCACCTTCCGGATACTCCCTGGATATCCACCCCCAGGCCAAGGGTACCCGGGACAGTCCTTGCTCTTCCCTGACTCTTTAATAGAGTCACTCCTCACTCCCCAAAGGGGAGTGGACAGTAGGTGTCAGATCCCAGCACACCTCTGCGTGGCTACCTGTCTCTTTCAGGGGAAGAGACACACTGACTAAATGTAGGTGTGTGGCTTCTTAAGTACAAAGGGGGAAGGTCCAAGGTCTAAACTCGGATTGGGCAGAACCCAGGCGTTAGCCCACCTCCCCCCCTGTCACTCAGGAGTACTGCTTGCTGTGGGGAAAATCCCTGGATATGTCCTGACACTGCCTGCACTGTTACCAGGGCTTGCATGTCAAGGAGGGCAGACCAGTAGCCAAAACCAGGCATGGCTACACTTCTATCAAGAGTTTTGTGTTGACTTATTTACATCAGATTACTTTTGCCCTGTAATTATTGAATGCGTGAGGAAGTACTGTATCTTAAGTTAAACATTTAGAGTGTTAGCTCCTTGGGACAGGGACCTCCTTCCTAATGTCTGTTTGTGTTAACATATATGTGCTAATTTGTCATACAATTTTATTGTCCTCTCTACCACCGTGTACTGCGCTGCAGAATATGTTGGTGCAATACACATACATACCTCACTACATACCTTGGAATGGCCCATACAAGTAGATACTCATTAGTTTAGCATGGTGTTTATATAGGATTTAAAAGGAATTAAACATAACCCTTATTTTTACTTCTAGTCACTGTGTCAAACTGTGTTTAAAGTGTCAATCGGAAGTTTTTAGTAGTAACAATAAGACAAGCCACAATACTGTCATCATTTACAATTAAGCACTTAAATAGTGTTAACTGTAACCCCTTTTGGATTACGATGGCATTAAGGGGTTAACTGTGTGGGCCCACAAAGAGTAACGCTCCTTGGCCACTACATGGGACTAGTGGTAAAACAGCAGATGTTAAGCCCCACCCACTTCTGCCTAGAGACAGTGATGTTACGAAAGAGAGAGAGCACGCTAGCTTCTGGATGCCAGATCCCAGGAGGAGGTAAAGTACTGGGATCCCACTGTGAATAGTGTGACTACGTTTGTATGATAGTATAGGGGAAAGATCCCTGTTATTGTTTTATGGAGAGGGACAGTACCCTGGTTAGGTAGCATCCAACAGAGATGGGTCCCATCACCGCTGAGGGTTCATGGAGAGGCAGCCTATGCCCAGAGGGGACTCAACAGGCTGTCATCCGATGCATAGTCAGACCAGCCTTGTCGGACGGTTCATAGCTGCCTCACTCCAAGATGCCACAAGCTGTCACACAGTGCCCGAGAGAGGGGACCTTTATCCCCAGCGGAGGTGGATTAGCACCAGGATGAACAGGGCCCATATGGAATGGAGTTCTTCCACGGTCACCCTGAAGAGGGCTTCTGTAGTTAGCCAAGGGAATCAAACCTCAGCACCTCCCTAGTGGGGCGAGATAAGGGCAGCTAGGGAAGTAGGTTCAGACGGCATCAGCAAGAATGCAGTTATGTCTTATAGCAAGTTCCCAGTGTAAATGGTTGTAACTAATAAAGATGATGTTGAATGAACAAAGTTCCTGGCACCCATAATTGTTATATCACCCAGCTGTATGAATCCAGCACCCTTATAAGGTAACCACACCTGATGAAAGATAAGAGACCTTAATGTAAACTCCCTAGGAGCCGGGCAGGGAAGGTTACACAAGGATTTAACTTCATCATTGTAAGATTTCCATACATATTTATTATTATATTGTATTTATCTTTGATTGGAGTATAGAACAGATGCCACAGGAATTATTCTGACAAGTAATGAATCTTCTCTGTAGAAGTAGGAAGTAGGAAGTATTTTTAAGTCAAGAGATGAGTTTAGAGTCATAATGCGATTACAGCTGTTTTGGGATGTTTGAAGAAGGGCCAGCAAGGGACATTTAGTTGAACAACTGTTCGTAAAGCTGATGCAATCATATCTGATAATAACTGGGGTAGTTCCTTATATGTATATAAGGAGGTATGACATCAGCGTTAAGCTGGAGGACACGTGGTGATCCCATATTCGGTCATAATGCTAAGAGTAAGGAAGGCTGACTAAGGTACTATTCTCTGGAGAAAAACTGGCAGGTTTACCTAGAGAAAAATAGCCAGGATAATATCAGACGAAGAAAAAAATAAGACAAGAATGTTTTCACCAAGGACAAGAATGACTTGAAATCTCTTTGAAAAGAACATAACTGTAACGCTGATGGTCACCACAAACAAGGCGGGACCCGGTACTGAGGTGGGAAAGTGTAAATAACACCCACAGCAACGAGGGCACGTCTGGAGAGTGGATAGTCAGGTTAGCCGGGTTGGTATTGGAGATGGGAGAACAGTCCTGATACTTGCCGAGGTCGGAGCCCGGAAAATAGTCGATATCCGGGGTGCCGTGGTCAGGGGTTGGAGACAGCAGAATAGTCGATGTCTGGGTGCCATGGTCAGGGGTTGGAGAGATGCGGAAGGTCAGAGGTAAGCCGGGGTCAGTAATCCAGAAGAGCGGAGTCCAAGGTTCAAGCCGGGTCGGTACACAGGGAATCAAACAGCAACAAGGTAGAACAAGGCACGGCCAGACAAGGCTAGGAACGGGGAAGTGGGAACACACAGGCTACAAGGCATTATGCTCAGCCAAAGTGCCAGTGGCAAAGCAGGTGGGAGTGATGAACTAGATCAGTGATGTTGACACGCAGCTGGGGAGCGGTGCACACACGTGTCACATTGTGCGCCCGGCGCCGTGATGTGAACGGGAGGTGGGGCCAGTCCCCGTGATGTCATAAGTACCTCTCCGTGCGTGCGTAGTGATGTCCACGGGGGTGTTTGAAGCTGCAGGTAAGGAGGGAGCGCGCCACGGGGGACGCGTTCCACCGATCCCTTACAGTAACTTATTTGACGTAACTGCCATTTATCTGCTGTTTCTGAATGTAAGTAATATCTTAGGATAATAAACGTTTCTTTTGTGGGCTAAAAGCCGGAAATGCAGAGGTTTTTTTATGCCAATGTTGAAAATACAAAAGATATATTATATTTTACAATCACCGTTGTGTTGCAGATAATATTTTTTATCAAGTTTAATTAATTTGAATCATTACGTTTAAAAAAGCATTCATGGCGCATGCGCGGTGGCGGGAAGAATGGACGCTTGAATTCAGTGCTCCGCTTCCACCGGCACAAATAAATAATTAATCCACAGCAGCTCCGCAACCCCGCGACTTTCAAATACAGCAACTCATCCATAAACACCCAGTGATGGCATCGGGCCGAACATCCCGCAATAAAAGTCAGCCGGTGTCCACATTTTTCCGAAAAAAGACAGACCCCCCCCCAGATAACTCCACGAGCCCAAGGCGGCCCGCTAACATGGACTCAGCAGCGGACCTCCTCACAGATGAGGCAGGGGATGAGGATATAGTCCGAAGGAAAGACCTCAAAGCTTTTTGCTCCCAGATGAAGCAGTTCTTTCAGACTGAATTATGGACAATGAGAAAAGACTTAGACGCTATAGGGGAACGCACTGCCGCCATTGAAAATAAATCTGAAGACACATCAGCTGCCTTAACCCTCACACAAAATGAAGTATCCAGCCTGCGGGAGAAGGTCAGAGCCTTAGAGGAGAAGGCTGAGGACACAGAAAACCGCGATAGGCGCAGCAACATCCGAGTGAGGGGGGTCCCAGAAGAGGTTACTGACCCAGAGGAATTTACTGCAAAATGGCTAGAGCACTTATTCCCTGAGAAATCTGACAGAGAGCTGGCAATAGACAGATGCCATAGAGCTCTCAGGGGGAGACCACAGAAAGGAGACCCCCCCAGGGATATTGTGATCCGCCTGCATCACTACCAATTAAAAGAGGAAATATGTAGGATTGCCAGAGAAACTAAAATCCTGGAATTTGATAACATAACCTTCCAGGTTTACCAAGACCTGGCCCCCGCAACCCTTATGAGGAGAAGATCCTTTACTCACATAACAAAAACACTCCGGGACCACAATATCAGATATAGATGGCTATTCCCTTGTGCTATCATGGTCCTACGAAATGGAGTAGCCCACACTCTGAAATCTCCGGAAGAGGGTGCAAGATTCCTGGTTAAAGTTGGGGTAAAGGAGATGCCCCCCAGCCCCTCACACAGAGTCCCACGTTCTACACCTATCCCCAATGCTGATCAGGCTGGAACCTCTGAACTATCACCAGCAGCGTCGGGCTCTGGCAGAGATTCTGCATAAAACACCCTGCCTATTCTAAAGAATTCCTATTTTGGTGCCCAGTCCCAACACCCATTGAACTAAAATCCAACGGATATGCCCCGCTTTCTAGCTCTCCCCCGGGCTATGGACTCACCTTCAATGACGCCACTGAAGATCCACGGAGTAGATCCGCCTGCGACTTTGACAGAACGGCCATCTTCTACAGCTCCTTCCTCCCCGATGGCCGCGGGAACACTGACGGAATTCGCGCCTTTCCGTGATGACGAGGTCCGGTGACGTCACGACATCGCGAGATCACGGCTGACTGCAGATCAAGAAGCACGCAGCCCTATGGGAGATGACGGAGCGTAGATCAGGCCCCCACGATAGTTGTCCAGGGCGATGCCGGCCTGAACTGGCACTACCCGAGCAGAAATTTCCTGACGATGCAGAAGGTCGCACACAGACCGAAAAGAAGAAGTGGCCTATCATATGGCGGAAGGGCTCCAAATACAGTTCCCTTTACACGAAACCACCAATGACTTAAAATAAAATATTCTTTATTAAAGCATATGCAAACCTAACATTAAAGCGAGAGGGGGAGAAGAAGAACAAATGGGGAAGAGATAGGGAAGAGATAGAGAGGAAGACGAGGCCGAAGAAAAGAGGAGTAAGGGAAAAAAGAGAAGGAGATAGAGGATAAGGAGAGGGGGAAAGAGAGAAGGAAAGGAGAAAGAAAAGGGAAGAAAACAGGAAGGAGAATAAGTAAGAGAAAAATCTACAGAAGGCAAACAGAGAATTAAGAGAGAAAAGAGAGAGAGAGGAGGGGGTGATAGATGAAGGGGGGATAAAGGAGAAGGAGGAGGGGATAGAGGGGAGGAAGGTGGAGAAGGTAGTGGGAGATATAAGAAATTGAAGGAGGAGAATTGGGAATGGTGAGTAAAGAAGAAGAGATGGGGAGTAGTGAAGTAGATATGAAAGAGAAGCGAGGTTGAAGAGGAAGATTGGGAGAGGTGGGCACCGGGAATAAGGGATATAGGACTCAGATAATACATAATGAGCTGGAGGTGCTTACCTCCAGTTTGGGAAAGATGGGTTCATAAAGACAAAGTGGCACATCCAGCTCTATTTCAATTTGAATTAACATTATGCAAACTACGGTTATTTTTATATGTTTTATTTTTTATATTTTTATATGTTATGTGTTATATGTATATATATATACACTGTATGTATATATATGTTATATATATATGTATATATGTATGTTATATATATATGTTATATACTTTATATGTTATATGTTATATATTCTTATATGTTATATGTTACAAAGTTAATGTTTATGCTGGGAATATAGCACTAAAATACGGGGGAAACTAGTTTATAAAAAAAAAAAAGAAGTTATCACTAGCGGAATAAGATGTAAAATACGTTATATTTATGGATTAAAACATATCTCTATGTATCATTGTGCCGGTGGGTGCTCCCACTAACACCGGACATGCGTACTATTGTACAGCTCCCAATGCTCCGGAGCTGTACTCAAGTCCCAGGGAGGTCAGTCCCACTATGGGGAACCGACCCCAAGTAATTAGGGAGCTAACTGACCTACCCTCTGGGCACAAGAGCCGAACTCGGGGGCTCCCGAGGCGAGCTCTTGCTCTATTTGATTTTTTATATTGTATTCTCTTTTTTCTCTGTTTTAATTTGTTTTTCTTATTTTGTTCCTCATGTGACTTTCCCTGTTCAGTAAACCCACCCCCTCCTCACCCTTCTCCCCGACCCCTCCCAACCCCTAGGAGACGAGAGACTGATCATGGTCGAGGTAAGAATCCCAATAGAGGCAATATGGATGTGGAAGCACAAATGAAAACTCTTAGACACACCAGGATGGGTGAGTACATACATATATCACAGAGAGCCAATACTCAGGGTATGTAATATGGCATTAACAATATTCTCGCACAATGTTAAAGGCTTTAATAGCCCAATCAAAAGGCGGATAGCTTTCGCTGACTACAAGAGGAAAAAAGCAGACATACTGTTATTGCAAGAAACACACTTTAGCAACACAAACACACCCAAATTCCTGGACAAGGGTTTTTCTCATTTCTATACATCCTCAGCCCCAATTAAAAAACGAGGAGTTGCCATCCTTTTCAATAATAATACCCCATTTGTGGCCAAGAAAGTTAAAAAAGATAAAGACGAGTATCCACAAAAATGAATATCCTACCCCGTTTACTCTATTTCTTTCAGACCCTCCCCGTCCCTGTACCATTAGCAGAACTGAGGAATATCCAGGCCCATATTCTAAGGTTTATTTGGCAACAACGGAGAGCCAGGGCCCCACGGTCAGTACTCTTGGCCTCGAGGACGAGAGGGGGCCTGGGGGCACCGGACATACTCCGATACTACCAATCAGCCCAATTGAGGCAGGCGGTAGTATGGAACAGCCCCCCCACCTCCAATTGTTGGCTGGAGATAGAGACACATCACGCGTCCCCGAACACCCTCCCAACTCTATTGTGGTCCCCATCCCACAAAAACAAGAAATCGTTGAGACTTGGCCTCGGGGCTATGAGATGCACGTGGTCGACATGGTTAAAAACCAAAGGGAAATACGGCCTAGCTTCAACCCCCTCTCAATTGACCCCCTTATTCGGAAACCCGGACTTCCCACCCGGGTGTGCCCGAACCCAATTCAGCCAATTTCAAGGCTTAAACATCAGAGTGGTTGCGGATTTGCTGGAAAAAGACGAGGCCATGCCCCTCCTTGAACTAAGAGCTAAATTTTCGTCCCCCGATTTACCCACATTCCAATACCTACAGTTTCGACACTTCCTTAGAACCCAGTCCCCTACCCTAAAGTTCCCGCCGCGCTCCAGATTCGAGACCCTCTGCCTCAAAGGCGAATACCAAAAGGGCCTCATATCAGAGATATATAAAATGCTCGAGGCATCCCAGCCCCCCCCCCCCAACCACCTGTATATGCAGAAATGGAACGAAGCTCTAAATACCAACTTGGACCTTGAGGACTGGGAGGATATCTGGGAGGCAGCCACCAAAACATCAATTTGTTCCGTCACAAAAGAAAACATCTATAAAATATTATTTCACTGGTACCTGACCCCGAGTAGACTGAGCAAAATCTACCCAGGCACTTCAGATGAATGCTGGAGAGGTTGTGGTCAAAGGGGGGACATGTCCCATATTTGGTGGACATGCCCGGAGATCCAAAGATTCTGGTCCCGGATCCAGGGCCTCCTGACCGAGACCCTGGATATAGAAATACCCCTGGACCCGCTGACCTACGTGCTGGGAAAACCAATCGACAACCTCCCTGCCCCTACTGCCAGACTCACAGCGGCAATATTGACGGCTGCGAGATGCTGTGTTGCGGCGGCGTGGAAGAAAATTAAAGCCCCCTCCAGAAGGACAGTGATCTCTAGGATAGACGGAATTATGACTATGGAAAAACTGACGGCAATGTTGAAACAAAAAACCCCACAATTTTATTCAGTCTGGGAACCTTGGCCAGGACTTCCAACCCCCACATAAACCTTACAGCAACACCCATCCCCCCCCCCCCCAACGAACCTCAAAATCCTTCCCCCCCCCCCCCCCATACCCCCCCCCGTCCTCCCCCTCTCTCTTCCCAAAGTCGTTCCCAACTATCCACCCTTCCTTTGTCTCCCCCTCTTCTTTTCATCTCTGAAAAAAGGAAAAGGGATTATTGTGTGTCGCTTACCTCCCCCATGTAATGTACATGTACTGCGCCGTATATACAAGTTGGCTTGTTAATCAGTTTCTGTAACATGTACCTACCCGCTGTATGACACCAATAAAGGAAAGATATTTAAAAAAAAAAAAAAAAGATAAAGACGGCAGATTCCTCATATTAATTGGAACAATATATGAACAATGGATTACAATAGCTACCATATACGCCCCATGCATACAGGACGCAACGTTCTTTAGCAAATTCTTTCAAACCCTTCAAGCAATAGCAAAGGGATGCGTCATACTGGCAGGGGATTTCAACATGACAATACATTCGGGCCTCGATAGATCAGGAGGAGGGCAGTCAGATAACAAGAAAACAAGGGCATCCCTGATCCAAGGTTGCAAGAACAACCAGTTGGCAGATATATGGCGGGAGATGCATCCAATAGACAGGGACTATACGTTCTTTTCCCATCCGCACCACACATATAGCAGAATCGATTACTTCCTGGTTTCATGTCGAATGGTTCCAATGGTCTCCCATACGGCGATCCATGATATTTCATGGTCGGACCATGCACCAATCGAGCTAAGGTGCAAAGATATTCGGCTCAGCCGACCGGGGGCGAACTGGAAACTTAATGAATCCATCCTTAAGATTCCTGAAACGTGCTCAACAATCGGGAACGAAATAGAGCAGTTCTTCCGTATCAACACAGGCTCTGTGGAATCCCATACTGTACTATGGGAGGCTCACAAAGCTACACTACGTGGCGTTATAATTAGTATCACAGCAAGACGGAAAAGAGAAAGAGAGGCCAAAATCATTACTTTACAATCCAAGCTACACACCCTAACATCCAAACATAAAACTAACCCCGATATACAACTACTACAGGCAATCAAGGACATTAAGATAGAATTGAATATGCTATTAACCTCCAAAGCCGATAACTCACTGAGTTGGTCCAAGAGGAAGTTTTATGAAAAGGCTAATAGACCGGATACGATGCTAGCCCGAGCGCTACAAAACAGGCAATCTAAGTTTAACATCCAAGCTATACGCTTAAAATCCAATAATTGTACGGCCAACCCACAAAAAATAGTAGAAGAATTTGGAGAATTCTATAGATCCCTCTATGATGGAAAAAAAGTGGCACATAATCAATATACGAGCACAGCCTTAAGAGATTTCTTAGCTACCTCGAACCTGGGTAGATTAACAGAGTGCGACCGACAAGCCCTGAGTACTGACTTCACATTAGAAGAGGTAGAACAGGCTATTAAAGAACTTAAACCTTCAAAGGCACCTGGACCTGACGGTTTCTCAGGGCTTTATTACAAGAAATATGTGAAATATTTAGCCCCAAGGTTGCTCCACATGTTTAATGCAATTTTAGCAGGAGCTCCCATCCCCGGAGATATGCTGCGAGCGTCCATATCACTAATACATAAACCTGGCAAAGACCCGCTGGACTGCAAAAGTTACAGACCGATCTCCCTAATTAACACAGATATTAAGTTGTATGCTAAATTATTGGCCAACAGATTAGGTCTTATCCTACCCAGACTTATACACCCAGATCAGGTTGGGTTTATCGCAGGGAGACAAGCAGCGGACAACACCCGACGTATTATTGATCTGATAGAATTGGCTAATAAAAATAACACCCAAAGCATGTTGTTAAGTCTGGACACTGAAAAAGCATTTGATAGGATAGACTGGCCATACCTACAAGAAACGCTCGCAGCATTTGGCTTCGGGGATCAGATGAGTAGGGCGATCATGTCGTTATACTCAAACCCAACAGCTAGGGTGATACACCAGGGCTTCCCGTCACCTTCATTCGAAATCAAAAGTGGCACCCGGCAAGGATGCCCGTTATCTCCCCTTCTATTCGCCCTGTGTATCGAACCACTAGCTGCTAAAATACGAGCTAATCCGGATATCGCAGGGTTAAACGCTTACTCACAATCACATAAAGCGGCCCTGTATGCAGACGTGGTACCTCACCCCACTGAATTTATCTAAATATATACAAGGATCCTCCCCACTATGCCCCAAGCAGTGTGGAGGATCAGCAGATTTGTTGCACATGCTGTGGTCTTGCCCAAAATTACTCCCGATCTGGGACGAAATCAGAAATTGGATCCAGAGGGTTTTTGACCTCACAATCCCCCCTGACCCGTGGCTGTTCTTGCTAAACAGACCACTGCCGGGCCTATCAAAAGCAAATTCCAAGCTAATAGCACATTTTGCTCTCGCAACGAGATGCGAGATCGCAGCATTGTGGAAAAGCCCTGATATACCAAACATCCCAAAGATTCGAAATCGCATTTGGTTCATCTGCCAGATGGATAAGTTAACCAGTCTAGTTAATGACACTGGCGACAATTTTCTAAAAATCTGGACGCCATGGTTGGCACAGACAGATATCCCGGGGATTGAGAGCACCACAATCTGGCATTAATATCAACAAATGCGTTCTCTGGGGGAGTCAACATAGACAAACAGATCCACAACTGCCGGAGATGGAATAAAACTTTTATATGCCCTCAAGACCAACTCAAAGACCGATTCTCCTTTCCTTTCCCCCCCCCCTCCCCCTAACAACCCCTCCCCACATCCTCCCTCCCCTTCCCTTCAAGAGGGTTTTTTTTTTTTTGTTTTTGTTTTTTTTTAAAATTATTTTATATATATATATACATATCTCTATTGTAATTTAACCCTGATTATTATTTTTATTATTACTCTTACTATATGATTTGCTTATACACCATATGGCCGAGTAGGGACCGAAAAGCCATATGATTCTATCATATACACCAATATTCCTGAACGATCTACAATACTATATTTATATCCAATGTACACAAGTAGCCATTCTAAGTTCATATTTTTTATTGTACAATTATGTATGCTTTTACCAATAAAACACAAGTTATAAAAAAAAAAAAAAAAAAAAAGCATTCATAAACCTATATCATTATTTCCATATTTCATTTTTTGATCCTGTGCATTATTCATTGTTGAACATAGCTTTCTAATGATGCCAATCAAGCCATACACGGAAAGTGTGGAAGTCTGTTTGTGAAGTTTCTGTTTTGTTAATGTAACCCTCCTTGCCTGGCTCTACAGGTGTTTACAGCGCATTAGATATATATACAGTATACATGGCAGTGCTCAGTCTTTCAGACCTGGTCAGGGTGCTGGTTCCGTGCTCAGTCTTTCAGTCGTGGTCAGGGTGCTGGTTCCGTGCTCAGTCTTTCAGACCTGGTCAGGGTGCTGGTTCCGTGCTCAGTCTTTCAGACCTGGTCAGGGTGCTGGTTCCGTGCTCAGTCTTTCAGTCGTGGTCAGGGTGCTGGTTCCGTGCTCAGTCTTTCAGTCGTGGTCAGGGTGCTGGTTCCGTGCTCAGTCTTTCAGACCTGGTCAGGGTGCTGGTTCCGTGCTCAGTCTTTCAGTCGTGGTCAGGGTGCTGGTTCCGTGCTCAGTCTTTCAGTCCTGGTCAGGGTGCTGGTTCCGTGCTCAGTCTTTCAGACCTGGTCAGGGTGCTGGTTCCATGCTCAGTCTTTCAGACGTGGTCAGGGTGCTGGTTCCGTGCTCAGTCTTTCAGACGTGGTCAGGGTGCTGGTTCCGTGCTCAGTCTTTCAGACCTGGTCAGGGTGCTGGTTCCGTGCTCAGTCTTTCAGACCTGGTCAGGGTGCTGGTTCCGTGCTCTGTCTTTCAGTCTTGGTCAGGGGGCTGGTTCCGTGCTGGCTGAGTGGGGATATGCAGATAGAATAATGATGAGTGGCAGGAACTTTTAGAGTATAAACAAGAGCTTTATTCACAGCCGTTTATAATGCTCGCCATAGAACAGACAGACTTCTCTTCAGACATTAACTGGTATCATACAATATGGTTACTCTGTGCTTTTTCCCCTGGTAGCTCTAAACTGGGGAGATACCTACAGTATTATATCCCTTAGAATTGGTTGGATTGGCAATCTCCTGCACAGTACCAATAGTGCCCCATCTCAAGTGTGGATACGCTTTTCTCAGCGATCAGTATCCCATCACTCTGTGTACTGCCTACCTCTTCAATGCATATTGGATCGGGAGTTTACTTAGGACCTTCCAGTGGGTCAGATCTGATTATGCTCCGGAGCTACTACTCTGAGAACTGTAAAGCACATGCTCACTCCTCTTTCCGCATGAGAACAATTTTTGGCATTACTCTAGGCACTAACTACTGTATATATAGGAAATGTTCCTTAACTGAAAACAAATGGTGACAGGACATCCTTAATACACATAACTATAAACACAACCTAATTACAGGACTCACAGTGAGGCTTCAGTCTGAACTCTGAGGAACCTGCTTCTAGAGCATTGGGAGGATCTATATATACCCTTCTATCTCTATAGTGACATCACTGGTCACAAGACATAAGAAGGGCTATCCCTTTTGGCATAGTCCTCCTGCATCACATAAGGGGGGGGGGGGAGTAACCCGAATGATCCCACACAGTAAGCCCATTAAGGCTGTTAACCCATTAAACCAACAAGTAGTCCCCAAAGGGCTGGGGCGACATTAAAAAAATAAAGACTTTCATCTGCATTCCTTGCTGACTTCCAGCTGTTTTTATATCTCAGACACACAGTTCTTTAATCTTTTTTTTTTTTTTTACTGTTTCCTTTGAGATTTTTTTTTATATCTCTGGCAATTAGTTGTACATGTCTATATATTTTGACTGGCCTGCCATTGTGTATCATTTTGAATGTACCACAACTCTGCGTCTGTTAAGATGAAGCCATCATACATTATACCTTCAGTGTGTTTGTTCTCCAAGGGTTTGCGTGTGTCTGTATCTTGTTTGGCTATCTGCCTGTCTCTATAAGCTGTTCAGCATTTTATCATGCCAGAAAATCACTGGAAAGACCTGAACATATTCATGATCCAAGTTCACCAGCTGAAAGAGATCAGTATGTAAGATCCCAATATTTATATCTATTTTTTTCACCATGATATGCCAAGGGTTGGTATAGGACAGGGGCGGCCAACTCCAGTTCTGAAGGGCCACCAACCGGTCAGGTTTTCACAATATTCCTGCTTCAGCATAGATGGCTGATCATACTGATTCAGACTCAATCAACTGATTGAGCCACCTGTGCTGACGTAGGGATATCCTGAAAACCTGGCCCGTTTGTGGCCCTTCAGGACTGGAGTTGGCCACCACTGGTATACTGTAGGACATTGGACCTAATGCAACATTAGCCTTATTAAATGAACATTGGTAGAGTTGCTGTTGTAGATTTGGTAAGGGAAAGTAATTGAAAGATTGGGACCTTGACATACAACTTTGCATATATATCCTGTTACTGATCTCCCTTAGGCAACATACTATGCTGATTACCCCACTGCAACATCAATGGGAAGAGATAGTAAAAAATGCATGTATAATGCAGCTACAGTATATTCAGTTTCCTAAGAAAGACTGCCAGATATGAGGCTTGAAGCTGCTGTAATTAGTTTCCCTCAAATAGGAATTTATAACGATTTACATCAAATACTAGCCCTAACGTCTGTATGTTCTTGGATGTTACAGCATGAGGCAATTTTCCATTCCTAGGAAACTACAAGGTTACAAAATGTAGTATTGAAACATACTTTGGATGGGATTGAGGCTTGGACAATGAGTTATCAATGAATCACATCCAAGGTTTGAATTTATTATTCTTTTTTGTCTTCTTATAACAATACTTCTGACCACCTCATCCTTGTGGGTAATGAGCAATGTATGATGATTCTTACCTTGTAACCAGGGGTTATACAGTATATGGGAGTTAATTCCGTGCAATAACAAAAACCTCTGACGTGTAAAGAGAGTTTGGGAAAATGTAACCCTTGGGTGGCTGAAGATGTAGGCACTGCATCATGGCGCCTGGCACTGCATCATGGCGTCTGGCACTGCATCATGGCGCCTGGCACTGCATCATGGCGCCTGGCACTGCATCATGGCGCCTGGCACTGCATCATGGCGCCTGGCACTGCATCATGGCGCCTGGCACTGCATCATGGCGCCTGGCACTGCATCATGGCGCCTGGCACTGCATCATGGCGCCTGGCACTGCATCATGGCGCCTGGCACTGCATCATGGCGCCTGGCACTGCATCATGGCGCCTGGCACTGCATCATGGCGCCTGGCACTGCATCATGGCGCCTGTCACTGCATCATGGCGCCTGTCACTGCATCATGGCGCCTGGCACTGCATCATGGCGCCTGGCACTGCATCATGGCGCCTGGCACTGCATCATGGCGCCTGGCACTGCATCATGGCGCCTGGCACTGCATCATGGCGCCTGGCACTGCATCATGGCGCCTGGCACTGCATCATGGCGCCTGGCACTGCATCATGGCGCCTGGCACTCCATCATGGCGCCTGGCACTGCATCATGGCGCCTGGCACTGCATCATGGCGTCTGGCACTGCATCATGGCGTCTGGCACTGCATCATGGCGTCTGGCACTGCATCATGGCGCCTGGCACTGCATCATGGCGCCTGTCACTGCATCATGGCGCCTGGCACTGCATCATGGCGTCTGGCACTGCATCATGGCGCCTGGCACTGCATCATGGCGCCTGGCACTGCATCATGGCGCCTGGCACTGCATCATGGCGCCTGGCACTGCATCATGGCGCCTGGCACTGCATCATGGCGCCTGGCACTGCATCATGGCGCCTGGCACTGCATCATGGCGCCTGGCACTGCATCATGGCGCCTGGCACTGCATCATGGCGTCTGGCACTCCATCATGGCGCCTGGCACTGCATCATGGCACCTGGCACTGCATCATGGCGCCTGGCACTGCATCATGGCGTCTGGCACTGCATCATGGCGTCTGGCACTGCATCATGGCATCTGGCACTGCATCATGGCGCCTGTCACTGCATCATGGCGCCTGTCACTGCATCATGGCGCCTGTCACTGCATCATGGCGCCTGTCACTGCATCATGGCGCCTGTCACTGCATCATGGCGCCTGTCACTGCATCATGGCGCCTGTCACTGCATCATGGCGCCTGGCACTGCATCATGGCGCCTGGCACTGCATCATGGCGCCTGGCACTGCATCATGGCGCCTGGCACTGCATCATGGCGTCTAGCACTGCATCATGGCGTCTGGCACTGCATCATGGCGCCTGGCACTGCACCATGGCGCCTGGCACTGCACCATGGCGTCTGGCACTGCACCATGGCGTCTGGCACTGCACCATGGCGTCTGGCACTGCACCATGGCGTCTGGCACTGCACCATGGCGTCTGGCACTGCACCATGGCGCCTGGCACTGCATCATGGCGCCTGGCACTGCATCATGGCGCCTGGCACTGCATCATGGCGCCTGGCACTGCATCATGGCGCCTGGCACTGCATCATGGCGCCTGGCACTGCATCATGGCGCCTGGCACTGCATCGTGGCGCCTGGCACTGCATCATGGCGCCTGGCACTGCATCATGGCGCCTGGCACTGCATCATGGCGCCTGGCACTGCATCGTGGCGCCTGGCACTGCATCGTGGCGCCTGGCACTGCATCGTGGCGCCTGGCACTGCATCGTGGCGTCTGGCACTGCATCATGGCATCTGGCACTGCATCATGGCGCCTGGCACTGCATCATGGCGCCTGGCACTGAATCATGGCGCCTGGCACTGCATCATGGCGTCTGGCACTGCATCATGGCGTCTGGCACTGCATCATGGCGCCTGGCACTGCATCATGGCGTCTGGCACTGCATCATGGCGTCTGGCACTGCATCATGGCGTCTGGCACTGCATCATGGCGTCTGGCACTGCATCATGGCGTCTGGCACTGCAGGGAGCTTTTTCGTTGTTGCTTGTATCGTGTCCTGTGTTCCCATGGGGGGCTACAACAGCAATGGATTTGTGTCTGATTTCAATTTTGTTGTATATTACGTGATCTTGATTTCCCTCCCTCCTTTATATCATGGACTATAGGAAATAATGGAGGCTGACTACAGTAAGCCAGAATGAGAAGAGTGAGAGTTCAGCTCTGGCCCTTCTGTTGTTGTTTCCCAGACGGACTTTCTGTAGTTAAATATCACAAAATGGAATTAAATTAAAAGCAGGAAATTCCAAAAGTGCCATATAATATATATTACATAATTAATTGTAACCCTCCCTGCCTGGCTCCTAGGGAATTTACATTGTATAGTCTATACAGTATATTTGGCTTTTTCAGTGTATTACCTTATTAGGGTGATGGGTCCGTGCAGCTGGGTGATGGAGAAAGGATGGGCACCAGGAACTTTATCGTTATGAACAAGATTACGTTTATTTGCCTGTTATTAGAATCACAACTTCTCCAGATGCATTACTGCATTTCTGGAGAGGCACAGTCTTTAAACATTTGCTGTAGTTGCTTAGACATACATGATAGCTCATTCATCATGGTACCTACACTCAGGGGTGTAACTACACTACTGCAAAACCCTACAATGCAGGGGGCCCAAGAGCAGGGAGTGGCCAGCACTGGAAGTTGGGCATAGCAGATGTCGGTCCCAACCTCCGTGTCGGGCTGCCGGGGACTTTGTTTGCTGTGGGGCACTCATGCCAAGTCCCCTCCCTCCCCCCCCCCCCCCCCCAACACTGGTCTACTCGTGTTCTGGTTAGCGCCAGAAGTTGCTCCTAACCAGAAATTGGGCCCAACTTTTGCATCTGCCCGTGTGGCCCTAGCTACCCACCAATATGGGACTCAAGGCCTCGCCCTCATCCCACATTGCCCACAAGGCAAGGTAGGAGGGGGAAATTGAGTGAAAGAGGGGGATTGAGTGTGAGCAGGGGAGAGAGATTGAGTGTGAGACAAATGGGAAATTGAGTAAGAGTGGAAGGGGGAATTGAGTAAGAGTGGAAGGGCGAATTGAGTATGAGAGGAAGGGGGAATTGAGTGTGAGGGTTGGAGAGGAGAGAGAGAGAGCTAGAGAGGAGGGGTGGATGGGGGAGAGTGACAGAGGGGAGCCTTTAAATAATGTTTGCAGGGGGCTCAAAAATTGTAGTTACACCCCTGCCTACTATCATATACCTGCTGGGTTCCTGCTTGGGCTACCCCTTTATACATTTGGTCAGAGGCCTAAGGTTCTATATTCTGCTCTGACCAACCTTTTGGTAGTGCTTTGGTGCTGGGATGGCAGAGGGGGTTCCCTTTCCATTTATACTCCTTTTATACTCCCCTGGGATGCTCACAGGGGGAGGGTGTCCAATGATAAAAGTTACTCTTCTTCCATGCGTCCCAAGGCTCCCAGATGAGGAACCCCCTAGGGAACACAGGCCTTCCCACTGGGGGCCTATACGCTGTTCCACACACTTCTAGGAAGCCTGACTATGCTGACGGCCATCGTGCAGGCACGCGCACACGCGATGGAGTGCAAGGAGGCGTGCGCGCCTGTGGACTCATCACTTGCGCGACTGGGAGGCGTGGCCTGGTGACATCACCAGGCTGGTTCGTCCTGATTGGCACGGCCCTCGCTCAAAAAATAAAAAATACAAATTTCTGCTCAAAATCCTGCCACTCCATTTGTTCGTTGCCGCGTGCACACCGTCGCCTGCACTATCTGAGAAAATAAGAACAGGGCCACCTACCCTTTCCTAACTATATACAGTGCTATATACATTGTGAGACCCCTCCTGCTTCTCTCCTCCAGTGATCTGAGGGTGCAGATCTTCTCCCCTCCTATTTATAGCCTCTCTCCAACTCCTGAGCTTAACCCCGGCTGAGTCACCCTAGACCAGGTATCCAACTGTTCTAGAAACAAGGTGTAAGCAGACCCCTGCCTGGTTACTTTGCAACATACTGCAGATAGGGCATTACTTGGAATTAACTCCTAAAGTCCTTTTTAACCCATTAAATCCATATGGTAACCCCACAGGGGGGGGGTTGCATAATTAAATAAGCAAACTAAACAGTAAGACACAGACAGCAGGATATCACAGGACTACTTTCAGTAGACATATGTAGGGTACCCATATTTCCTAATAGGGAACTCCTTTAGATGACATCATAGAATCTGCCAACCTACTTGGTCGGCAAAATGAATGATGTCATCAAATAGAGCAGGAATCACATGGGGTACATAAAGCAACCTAATTGGTTGATCTACCATTTGACCCCATTACAAGTTTTCTGCGATGGCCCAGGCCATTACAGAAGACCTCGCAGATCACCGATGGTCAGGGTAGAGCCCACTTCTCCTATTCTGCTTCAATAGCATATGACAAATATACCTTAGTGATTTGCATACTAATCAAATTATGTTTCAATGAGAATTTTCTTGTGCACCTTCAAAAATCTTTTTCTTACCCTATTTTAGCAGCCTGGCCTTGTTATATTATGCCTGTTACCATACCGTATACATTTGTACAAATAAGTAACCAATTAGTCATATCCTGTTTCACTAATATTTGTTTTTCAAAATAACACAATCTGGATTGTTGGAAAACGCATGTTAAAACTCTCTTGTGCTTGAATTGTGGCAGGAAAAAAACCCTTTTAAACAAAAACTTTGAACCTATTAAAACTTTTACAAGGTTACAGCATATGTCTTTCAAACTGGTTCCCTTTTTATCTTCGGGAAGAATCTGTTTGTAGGCTTGCGGTTAGCTGAATAAAATGCATCTGAATGCCATCCCCCTTTTTTAATCTCTAAAACATGAAGTCCTAGAATATATTACCATAGGAGCTTTTTAATGGCGCAAATACAGTGTACAAATGTGTGGTGCTTTGACTGGAAAAGTAGGAAACAATTAACTTCCAATGCGACAAGGTTAGAAAGGAGACTTGTATTGCCATGCAAACTATCTGAATTTCCATTCACATTTATCCTTAAAGCCGCGTTCTGCGCTAATCACCATTTTTGGGGTATTTTATCTTTTTACTTGTTCTGTGGGATCTTTTTGCCCTTTCCAACTGTCTTTATTTTTAAATTCTAGTGCTTCGTTCAGGAGACATCAGCATTTTAAATATATGGGTTGGGATCCACACAAGGTTCAGCCTTTACTCCCAATCGTATGAATGTGTCCGGGAGGTTAAAATGAACTTGTTCCCATAGCTCATTGTGCCATGGTAACATCAGCAGCTAGAGCAAGGGTGGCCAACTCTAGTCCTCAAGGGCAACCCGACAGTTCCGGTTTTAAGGATATCTCTGCTTCGGCACAGGTAACTTCGTGAAAGACTGAGCCGGACAGAGGTCCTTGCCTGGGGTTGTGGTGGTGACGTGTTACATCTGATCTCCTGCATCACAGCCCAGCATGTAGTCCCATCTGTTATGTACTTTCACTCTGCAATTTTATCACGAATGTTTGTGAGTGTGCATTTTTAAGGTTACTCTAATTTAGTTCATGTATTAAACTGTAATACATGATGGGGCATGCGCTTCTGTTTTTTGTCTTTTAGATTTGGTTGGAAACTGGTTCATTCCACAGAAGCAGCTCAGACCCCATGATTCATTTGGGCCATCTATCCTATATCCTTTTTAAAACACAGAATTGAAGCAGGGGGTCTCCGGAGCTGAAC
Source organism: Ascaphus truei (assembly GCF_040206685.1). NCBI lineage: Eukaryota > Metazoa > Chordata > Amphibia > Anura > Ascaphidae > Ascaphus > Ascaphus truei. Next base: position 21,086,075 of record NC_134498.1, read on the forward strand.
CCTATTAATATCAGCTCTTTGGACCCCTGCTTCTGCAGATAGACCTCCATAGGTGGTGCCGTTAGCCACTCCACTCGGATACCAGGGTTCATGTAATGGCGGAGTTTCAAAGCTCCCGTGCCCTTTGGCCAATAGGAAGCCAGGACGGCATACAGTTTGGCTTCCTATTGGCTCACGTGACACTGTAAACCCAGCTAGCTCAGCCGGAGAGGCTACTGGCAACTACTACGGAGATAAGTATCTCTGGAAGCAGGGGGTCCAGAAGCTAAAATGAATGGAGTTCAGCTCCAGAGACTCCCTGCTTCAATCCTCTAAAGAAATGAAAAGAGCAATGTGACCGGGCAGAACCCCTGTCTAATAGGGCTTCAATAAAAAGTTTGTATTGGTCTGAGGAATCCAGCAGGGAGCTGGTTAATTGAAGCTAGAGACAATTAACCAGTCTCTCCTGGCTCATCAGATGGTAGAAAAGCCTCCTGCTGGAACTGCAGGGGGGTTCTCTTGAGCACAGAGGGACTGTGCTGCCAGCAAGAAACTCTGAAACTAGACCCTCTACATCCAGGGTGCAGCGTTCCCTCGAACCCACCAGAGGGTGACCCCCAACAAACACAGCCCAGAGACTTACAGAGCCCCCTGCTTACAGGTATATCTTTGAACTTTGGGGCCATAGGTTGGCAAGAGGCCGATCCTCCCAGCCCTGCAGATAGGGATTGGGAAAGTGAGTTAGCCCTTACACAGGAATAGGCTGTATGTTTATTTGTGTGCTTCCATAAACTGTATTGTTTAAAGCTGCGGGCTGAATAAAAGCCATAGTTTATTTTCCCCTAATATGTATCCCTGGTTGTATCTCTGCACATGTCTCTTACAGGCAATCTTTAAAGTGTTTCAGAGCATTACTTGTTAATCTTCCTATCTTGGGGCTTCCTTTGCTATGAAACTGTTACAATGTTTGAATCAGTCTGAAGCTATAGTAACTTGCGGTTCATTGATCTGCTCTTTAACTGGGACATTCCATCTATCCAAAAATTCCCATTGGCCAAAGCATAAAACGTTGCGGACCGAGTACTGGCCGCTTTCATTGTACACTTTACTGTTAACAATCAACCACAAGAGGGAAATCTCTAGACAACGAGTCTTCTTTCGTTCTTCAAGGGATGGCTTGTTTGGAAATAAAACACACACTGACATTACGAGAAGCATGGTTCTATTTGAAATTGAATACTCGGGTCAAGCGTGTTGTCCTTGGCACAGCTCAGGCAGTTCGGCGGGCAGGAATCCTACTGAGTCTTTCGTTCAGCGGAGATGTTTCGGTACACTGGAATTCTGCAAACTGTTTTAGAAAAACATGTAAAATGGCTTCAAACTGGATAAACAGAAGATCCTGTTATTAGGGTCGCGAGGTCCTGAGTTGTAAATAACTAAACTGTTTATGTGGTCTGCAGTATACTCTAAGTGATGGCTATTTATGTGGTTTACTTCTGTGCTACTTATCTGATCATCCTTCCCTAATTATCAACCTATAACCTGTACCATTTTTTTCCCCTCTCTCTTTTTGGTATATCTTATCTTATCCACAGCCCTTATCTCAACTCATTGTAGCCCACCCAGCTTCTCTGTGTGATCGAATTACACACAACTCTTCCTCTGCTAAGGTCTAACTTTTTCTTCATCTACTGTATTTACTTACTGTGTTGCTTTATAAGCAGCATTTAAAATTGTTTTAACGCAGCAAATCCTATTATGGGTTTAAAACTTGGACATTTCATGATTTTCTGAAGGCACCAGAAATGTAAGTATTCCTGAGATCTGTAACAGTGCTGTTTGCCGTTTCGTATAAAAAAATGTTTTCAACACAAAGCTCTGGACTATAATAAAAATGATTTGAATATGGAACAATTGGTTAACTGAGGAAGAAGTTCATAAGCGACTTGAAAAAATTTAAGTAAATGAGGCACCTGGCCCCGATGGCATACATCCAAGAGTTCTCAAGCAGGTAAGCTCAGTAATAGCCAAACCATTATATTTAATATTCAAGGACTCCATTTCCACAGGCTCAGTACCACAAGATTGGCGTAAAGCAGATGTGGTGCCTATATTTAAAAAGGGAGCTAGATCAAAACCGGGAAATTACAGACCTGTAAGCCTGACTTCAGTAGTGGGGAAACTACTTGAAGGTTTAATACGGGATAATATTCAGGAATACCTAATGGAAAACAAAATTATTAGTAATAGTCAGCATGGATTTATGAAGGATAGATCATGCCAAACTAACCTTATTTGTTTCTTTGAGGAGGTAAGTAGGAATTTAGACCAGGGTAATGCAGTTGATGTGGTCTACTTAGATTTTGCAAAGGCTATTGATACGGTTTCACACGAGGTTGGTGTACAAAATAAAGAAAATTTGACTCAGTAATAATATATGCACGTGAATTGAAAACTGGTTAAAGGACAGACAACAGAGGGTTGTCATAAATGGAACTTTTTCAGGTTGGGCTAAAGTCGTGAGTGGAGTACCTCATGGATGTGTACTGGGAGCCCTGCTTTTTAACTTGTTTATTAATGACCTTGAATTTGGCATTGAGAGCAAAGTCTCCATCTTTGCTGATGATACTAAATTGTGTAAGGTAATTGAATCAGAGCAGGATGTAATTTCTCTTCAGAAGGACTTGGAGACACTGGAAACGTGGGCAGGTAAATGGCAGATGAGGTTTAATACAGATAAATGTAAGGCTATGCATTTGGGATGCAAGAATAAAAAGGCGACTTACAAATTAAATGGAGATATATTGGGGGAATCCTTGATGGAGAAGGATTTAGGAGTGCTTGTAGAACGCAGGCTTAGCAATAGTGCCCAAAGTCATGCAGTAGCTGCAAAGGCAAACAAGATCTTATCTTGCATCAAACGGGCAATGGATGGAAGGGAAGTAAACATAATTATGCCCCTTTACAAAGCATTAGTAAGACCACACCTTGAATATGGAGTACAATTTTGGGCACCAATCCTAAGAAAAGACATTATGGAACTAGAGAGAGTGCAGAGAAGAGCCACCAAATTAATAAAGGGGATGGACAATCTAACTTATGAGGAGAGGCTAGCTAAATTAGATTTATTTACATTAGAAAAGAGACATCTAATAGGGGATATGATAACTATATACAAATGTATTCGGGGACAGTACAAGGAGCTTTCAAAAGAACTGTTCATCCCACGGGCAGTACAAAGGACTCGAGGTCATCCCTTAAGGTTGGAGGAAAGGAGATTTCACCAGCAACAAAGGAAAGGGTTCTTTACAGTAAGGGCAGTTAAAATGTGGAATTCATTACCCATGGAGACTGTGATGGCAGATACAATAGATTTATTCAAAAAAAGGTTGGACATCTTTTTAGATGGGAAAGGTATACAGGGATATACAAAATAAGTATACATGGGAAGGATGTTGATCCAGGGATTAATCCGATTGCTAATTCTTGGAGTCAGGAAGGAATTTATCTTTCCCCTTATGAGATATCATTGAATGATATGACACTGGGGTTTTTTGTTTGCCTTCCTCTGGATCAATGAGTAAATATAGATATAGGATATAGTATCTGTTGTCTAAATTTAGCATAGGTTGAACTTGATGGACGCATGTCTTTTTTCAACCTCATCTACTATGTAACTATGTAACTATGTAACTATGAAGCACTAATAAATAGCTGAATACTGAGGCTAATGTACTATACGTAGAGATAGTTCGGGATTCTGTTTGGTAAATTTGCAGAACATTAGTTTTTGTTTTAAAACAAGAAAATTGCAAATTTTTAACATGTCGCCAATTTTTCATTCATTTTTTTTCCCCAACTTGGTCGCATTAGCGATTTGACCTTGCACATCGGAGTCGTGTGACCCTGCAGATTCGTTTGGTTTTTCAGACACAACTTTGTGTGTGTGTTGAAAAGCGAACTTTGCCACGTTAGCAAACTTTTGCAAACAGTTAAAATTACAGATTTACAACTACTGAAGTAACAGTCAGCGGCGGATTTAAAAAAACGCCGCCACCTCGCCACTTAACTGTTGTGGCCGCCTCCTTACCTGCTGCCCACTCCTCCTTCTGACCCGCAGTGACGTCGCACGGCATCACGTTGCCATGGTAACGCAACTTCATGATGTCATTTGACACTGCGGCGCCACGTTGCAATGGCAATGAGACACCATGACGTCTTTGACTTCATCTGACGCTGTGGTTCAGAAGGAGAAGCTGAGCGGCAGGTAAGGAGGCGGCCGAAACAACTAAATTACTTCCCATCAGGCCCATTAGGTCAGAGAGCGCGGCAAAAGTATATGGGGGTGGACATTTTTGCCACCCCAAAATGTTGCCGCCGGACCTAATGAGAAATCCGCCACTGGTAACAGTACATTCTGCCCAAATGTGAGCGAAGTACTGATTTGTGTTAAGTGCGCTGTGTAATTTAGGTTTTGTTGTACATACTTGGACTATACTGATAACATTCTTTCTGCTTTACCGATCTCATAGATTGTGCCCCAAAAATACAAAAGGCTGATACTAAGGAGCTGGGCCACCGACATGGGGGGGGGGGAGGGGTGAACGCCGCGACTACTGTCCAGAGCCCTACTACTGTAAAATACAGAACAACGTTGCCAATGTGTGTATGAGGCTAAAGCACACACATCAGAATAGATTGTGAAGTAAAAGAGTGATGGTAATATCATTCTTATTATACTGTAACAGGGAAGCAAAAGTTAGCTGCTAATGAAGTAACTTGCTTATTACTGTGTAACACAGTTTCCCCCGCTCTCTGGAAGATGATGTGCTACTGTCACTGCTGTTTGTGGTGCGTGCATACCTGTGAGGGTGCAGGAGAGCTGAGTAGTCCGTGGTGGTGTGGGGAACAGGACAGGCTTTTGGTGATAGTCTTCACTCAGTGTGTCAGCGCCTCCAGCTCCAGTGGGCTCCAGAATTTCCAGACGCAGTCCCCACCAGAACATACTTCTTTCACACCTCTGCCCAATAGACTGTAGACTCAGGCAGGGGTATATAACACAAAAGCCTTTATTGGTGCAGTCACTGCAGATGTTATACAGCGGATCCAGATGGATGTCAGAGGGTCCCATGCCTCTGGATGGTACTTGGCACTCTGGTAGACTTGAGACCTGTAATCTCTCTTGCTCAGTCAGGCCAAGAGTGTCTCTCCCAGCCGGGAGGAGCAGCACACACCTCCTCTCCCCAGGAGGGATGGCAGAACTGCTATAATTGAGCACTTCCTCTCTGATGCACCAGAAGGGGAGGGCACAAGATCTGTACCACTATTAGCTGAACACAGACCCTGGTGGCACCACCTCTTCTGTCACTCAGAGAGTCAGCATGAGCGGGGGTCAATGCCCCTAGGATTGCCTGCCACAGGCTGTAGCTATCAGGACTTACATGACAGGAGGCAGAGAGGCAGTCTGGACCAGCCATGGCTACACTGGTATCCAGTAACACATGCTTTTCCTAACATCCAATTCATAACTTAATCCATAGTATTACTCTAATGTACATTTCGTGATTCTCTATTCCTATTCAGCTTATTTCCACGCATCGGGTTAATGGACCGACACATGAGCAGTAGATGGGCCATCATAGATGCCCAAATTCTTTCATTCGGCATAAAACTTTCACACCTATATTGGCAGATATACTCTCGAGCAAATAATAACTGTGACAGTTTTTCAAATGTTTGGTGTTTTGTAATTTGCAGAATATCTTGTGAGACGAAATGTGCAGCATAATGGATATGGAACCTCACTTGAAGTTATAATATGCCATTGCCTCTAACATGTAGTAACAATTGCCCATAATGACATTTTATTGCATTTGTTTTACAAACGTGGTCAATGTAAACCATTTGTGCATTCTACAAAGCAGGGTCAAAACCTGAGTTGGACCTCTTTGACCTTTCTGTTTGGACTCCGAGAGCCTGATGAAGTCCCAGCTTCCCTGGCTGCGTACATCTCATTGATGGCCCAATTGATTTTGGCAATTTAAAATTCCTTTACTCCCACGGTACAAAACGCCTTGGCCGGGAAAAGGCATAAAAGCCAAGTATTTATTGCATTTTGTGTGACTTTCATCACACGCAGCAGCTGTCACGTATGCCCCAAGTGCCATATCTTTTGTCAATAATACCCTCATTTTTGTGCCCTGAATTTGCTGACTCGTACAAAGGTAAGTCAATCAACAAGTATATAGAACCAAATCTGGTTTGACCATCTAAGCTCTTCAACTGTTGGATCCCGCCTGTGTTTAACAAAACCGAGAGTAACCAGGAAATAGAGGTTTAGGGAGAACAGCCTGCAAGCGATTGACTAGCCTGCCTTAAATGTCAACAATTGGCATTTATGTAATCCATAATAATTAAGTTTAAGACATAAGTGAATACTCAGTGATGGTACTGTATTGTTATTTTATATAGTACTGTATTCAGATTTTCATGCTGTAGAATTTAAAGGTTCAGTTAATATCTGCCTTAAAGACACAGTAATCTAATGGTCCATGTCTCCCTAAAATGTTATTTTCTTACAGCGATAACGTTCAGATTTTTTTAATCCTGTTATTGCCCCTGGGAATCTTTGATACATAGACCCCATCGTGTTGGTGAACCCCAATATTCAGAAGGAGGTTTTCCTTTATAAATATGCCGATTTTTTAGCCCCTACAGGAAAATGTTACCCAGCTTGGGATTCAAATTACATTACAGGAAAATAGGGGAAATGTAAATAAACTTGTAAGTTCCAGTTCTTTAAGGTAACCTTTCACTTAAAACATTTGGTACCCAAGGGAAACACAAAACATTCTGCGCATCGGAAAAAGATCAGACCACCAAGCATTTCTAAAGCTCCAATCATTCCCTTTTCATGGGACCTTTGGTATTCTCTTAAATCGAGACACTCTCTTATGCCCTCCTCTATCCTGTATGCCCTGTTTTCTAGCCACATGTTCTCTCCTGGTGTCAGTAGAACCTGTGCTAATATATGGGCTCAAAAAAAGAATAACTAGAGTGAGACAGCTGTGGGAATCCGACTCTGTTAAGTCCTTTTCAGACCTCCAAATACCCTATTGAATACCAAATTCAGACGTCTACAGATGTTTGCACATTAGACACTTTATACAATCCTCTTACAGACTTAGTGAGCCCTCCAGAATCTCTCTGGGGGAGCCACCTCTGCACTCTATCAAATATTTAGACCCCTTTCTAATAATCTCATAAATTACAATTACATGTTGGCATTGAAAAAAATACCTAAATATCTCTTTAGCCCTAGAGGGGACTGGCAATATACAGTATACAGTATGGGAGCCGGGATCTCAAAACTCTGTTACTATCAAGGAAAATGTATATAAAATCTTATATAGATGGCATCTTACATGAGTCCGACTCCATTTCGTTCAAGCTGATGTATCCCATCTCTGCTGGAGGAATTGGGATAACCTGAGCTCTATTTTATATACAGTATAATAATCAAACCTCTATGGAATAACACACTTACCCTAATCTGGTAACATCAATGTAGACGTTCCCTCTGAGATCCCCTATGTACATTTCTGGGCAATCCAATTCACGTAAATTAGAGTCAAAATTGGTTTAATATATTCTGAACCCCACTGGTGGTTCCACTACAAGAAATTGGAAACCACGTCCCCCCGTCCCCCATTCTATCAACATATTTGTTGCAGAATCTGGGACATGGCCTATTTAGAAAAATGACCATTCTGCTTACACGATTCTGCAACACATCTCTGTATACATCGGAGCCCTGGTTTATGCAACGTGTCTGTTCACCCACAACGTAACTTGATGGTTGTTCTTTGTCGTATACAGATGTAGGAAACCTAATTGTCTCCGGTGTCGCGGTCACGCAACTGCGGTGTAGTTATGTACTGTAGATATAAATCAAATTGTATTTGCGTGTTTTTCTGCAAGTTCACCAGTGAGGATTTTGTTAACGTTAAACCTGAAAGTTCTTATTACTCCCATAAGAAAACAGCTATAATTGCGTAATTATATATATAAAAAAAAATGAAAGCAAAACTCTCGAGTCAACAATTTTAATTTATTTATATTTTTATTTATAAAATGTTTTACCAGGAAGTAATACATTGAGAGTTACCTCTCGTTTTCAAGTATGTCCTGGGCACAGAGTTATGATGACAGATAATACATGGTTACAAATACAGTTACATAAGTGAACAGGGTTATACATTATATACAAGACATTGCATGCACAGTAAGAGATAATATATATTATAGGCGTATGTAACAGTTACAGACCAGATTAAAATGTGAGACAGCTTTAGTTTTGAAAGAACTTAGACTGGTGGTGGCTATTAGAGTCTCCGGTAGATTGTTCCAGTTTTGGGGTGCATGGTAAGAGAAGGAGGAGCAGCTGATACTTTGTTGAACCTTGGGACCATGAAGAGTCTTTTGGAGTCAGATCTCAGATAAGTGCTGCATGTGGTAGGGGTGAGGAGCTTGTTCAGATAGATGGGTAGCTTGTCCAGAAAGTATTTGAAAGCAAGACAGGAAAGATGAACTTTGCACCTAGACTTAAGTGATGACCAATCTAGTTCTCTGAGTATATCAAAGTGATGTGTGTTGTAGTTGCATTGGAGAACAAAACGGCATATTGAATTGTAGAAGACGTCAAGTTTGCTAAGGTGGGTTTGGGGTGCCGAGCCGTATACTATGTCCCCATAGTCGATAATTGGTATTAGCATCTGATGTGCGAAATGCTTTCTGGCCAGCAGGCTTGGGGAGGATTTGTTCCTGTAAAGTACACCTAGTTTGGCATAGGTTTTGGATGTCAGGGTATCAATGTGCATCCCAAATTTTAAATGGGTTTCAAACCATATGCCCAAGTATTTAAAACTAGTAACAGGAGTTTCACCAGCAACAAAGGAAAGGGTTCTTTACAGTAAGGGCAGTTAAAATGTGGAATTCATTACCCATGGAGACTGTGATGGCAGACACAATAGATTTGTTAAAAAAAAAGGTTGGACATCTTTTTAGATGAGAAAGCTATACAGGGATATACCAAAAAAGTATACATGGGAAGGATGTTGATCCAGGGATTATTCCGATTGCCAATTCTTGGAGTCAGGAAGGAATTACATTTTCCCCTTCATGGGGTTTTTTGTTTGCCTTCCTCTGGATCAATAAGTAAGTATAGATATGGGATAAAGTATCTGTTGTCTAAATTTAGCATACTGTAGGTTGAACTTGATGGACCTACGTCTTTTTTCAACCTCATCTATTATGTAACTATGAGTTAGGGAGATTTTAGCGTTGGTTCTTATCTAGAGCTCAGTCATTGGAATCTTTAGGAATTTAGCTTTGGTCCCAAATACCATTGTTACAGTCTTGTCAGTGTATAAAACCAGTTTGTTTTGGGAAATTCAATTTTCAAGTTAAAAAGTCAGATTGAAGTTTGTGTTCAAGGTCGGGGAGGCTATAGCTGTGTGCATATAAGATTGTGTCATCTGCATACATGTGTATTGAAGATCATTGATGAACACTGAGAAGAGTAGGGGCCCCAGAACAGAGCCTATAGGAATAGGAACTGAAAGGAATAATGGCAGAAATCCTTTAGAGACAATCCAAGCGGGCAAATTAGTATTATTATTATTTGTTTCAAAATAGAATTGAAGCAGGGGGTTTCAGGAGCTGAACCTCATTAATGTCCGCTCCGGGGACCCCTGTTTCTGGAGATACCTCTGTATGGGGTGTCGGTAGCCACTCCGCTAGCAGGGATTGTGTATTGGCTGCTTTTCAAATTTCCCAGGCCCTGTGGGCCAATAGGAAACCGTGACGTCATTCGGTGAGGCTTCCTATTGGCCCACATGATGCAAGAGCTTTAAACTTGCAGGAGATAACGGAAACCCCTTAGGAAATAAGTATCTCTAAATGCAGAGGGTCCACAAAGCTGAAAATAATGGGTTCCGACTTCAATCCTATATTAAAAAATAATAATAATTGCCATCTCCTTTTTAAATTAACTGGGCTGATGTTTTGATCAATTAATTGACTAACATGCTTATAGCATTACCTTGTTCATATTAAGACATGGGCACAGACTTGGCTTGTTGTCCCATTGAACGCCCAACCACTTGCTCTCCTGTTTTCTACACCAAGATGAGAGCTGATCCCCTTTCTTCCCACGTCTGTCTTTTCTTTGGAAGACTTGGGCTTGTTGGCCTGGCAAGCATCTGAGAGTCAGACTAAACATTTGGAGGGCTTCAGATCTTAGATGCCCTAGGGGTCAGGCATTCTTTAAAATTATATGCACTGTTACCCTGTTGTTGGAATGTGGGACAGTTGCCGTTAATTATGTCAGCGCAGTTGTTAAGGGTCGCCAACTCATTTATTGTTAAATGCCGTATTCTCACATGATAATAAATTGAGTCCAATATGGAAGAAGCTTGGCATAAATATTGTTTAGGTGATTCATTGTTTCTCTAGATTTTGAGTACATTTGATTCAGCTAAAAATGTGGTGTGTGCCCATAACATATCTAATAGGAATAAAGATGCAAGAGCAGTGAAGTTACATAGTTGACGAGGTTGAAAAAAGATATTCCCATTGAGGTCAGCCTATGTTGATTTTAGACGACAGATACTTAACCTATATTTATACTTACAGTATCTTGATCCAGAGGAAGGCAAAGTTGGGGTTTCATCCAATATATATATATTTTTAGAATTTAATGGGGTTTTTGATAACTTTGATCCCACCCAAAAAATAGATTTAAATAATTAATATTGTTTTGTTTTATTGGTTTCTGCAAATTGAAATGTATTTTTGTCAAATGAAGCTGGGTGGGGCAGATTATTTTGTTTCTGTGATGATATTACTATATAACAAATATCTTAATTGTTGACGAAATTGCTTTATAAATATATCACACAAACCAGACAAAAATGCAAAGCTCTGTGCTTTCCTGTATTATATGGATTTATGTTTATGGTGCATACTATTTAATCAGCGATGTATATACACATTACAGGTTAATACACATTTAGGGGTCCATGTTAAAATTGAGCAGAAGGAAAAGGTGACCCTGTGTGCTCATTCGCTTGTCATTTCCCAGAATCCCTGGCTGCAGTTGAAGCAGTATATACTAAGAGATAATGGAGAAAGACCGGGCTGCTGACCTGTCAGAGACATGTGAATGTGCTCACAAGTGGCAGTCCTGCAGTATTTGCATCACAATACACACTGTGCCCGCACTGTGAATAGCAATATGTTCTACGTATCTTCTATGCTTAAGATTACCTGCATGCATTGCCATTACTGCTGTAAACCGTAGCAAGTTATTACTCTCAGATACCAACCAAATCTGCAGCAAAACCATTCATTTTTTTTTTTTTTACAAATAAAAGATGATGATAATAATAATAATGGGAATTAACCAATCAATGGCATTTTATATGCCTGATCTCTACCACCTAGGACGTGGATTCTATACTGGTCCCAGTGTCTTAGTCAAGAGGTTACAAGTCCGTTAATAGGCTTTGTAATGTTATTGGAGATAATATTGTAGGATTCTCATTACCTGGCAATGTTAAGTCAGTGTCCAGTGATATCAGAGAGAATGCATTCAGATGTAGGATTTAATCTTCTCTGAGTAGAGAAAGTTAGAAAGTACATTTCCTTAGGTAGAAAGTAACAAAGACGTAGATGATATGATGCCTTCTATTGGATCAACAAGTAGTTCATATGTTACAAGCAGGGTGAGCCCCTGAGAGGTTCGGAAGCTTGTAACATATCAACTACAGGGACTTGTTGATCCAATAAATGGTATCATACAACCTACTCCCTCTCCCTCTATTATTACATGGGAGACAGTACCAACACGGCAACCCACCCTTTTTTAGTTAGAAAGTAAGTTCGGTTATCACCTGGATGCCATACATATAACATAGGCCAAGCCAAACTCCCTTTAAAACATATTTGAATGTACAATATGTTGTGTTGTATTGACTCTGTCTCTTTTGTTTTCAGTATTAAGTAAGCAATCTATAATGTGCACATGAGCAGCCAACCACTGGTACGTTATGCTTCTGAGATTCAAATATCCCATCCCCTGCCAGGCCTCACCCTGGCTCCACTTTACCACAACATCTTACCACTAATTATAGTCTGAAGTTTACATCAGCACGTGGACCTATCTGTAGAACAGTAGTTCTTCTTGAGAACGTATTACAGATAGTATTTTAACATTTAACACACAGAAACTGCAAAGTTAGCAGAAATAACGTAATTGAGATGTGTGTGTGACTGGTAATAGTAGCTCACTCGCTCCCATAACTGAACGCCCTGCTGATTTACCAGTTATTCTTGCGTATTTCTGATGTCACTTGTGGGTCAATTTTATGGGCATATTAATGGACAGTAGCATAATAAAAAAGGAGCATCGCTGAGGTACCTGGGGGATATGTTAATGAGATATGCAAAGTATAAATTCAATGGCCCACGCTTCCTAAAAGGATTTCCATAAGAACTATATTGACAAGTCTGTGTCAGGCCCAACAGAACCTTTGTTATTCTTGGCAGCAGCTCTTGAAGTGTGAGCGACAGTAAAGCAGGTGCTGGGTAGCACGACAGTCGCATCGTACAGTACGTTTGAGCTCTATTGCTCAAACATACTTGAATGTACAATATATATGTATATCTCTATTTATATAGCGCCATCCAGATACATAGCGCGTCACCGCAGTAATACACGGGACATAGTAATATAACACATAATGGGAATAAGCGCTTCAGATAAGACCGTTACAATAGGAAAGGGAATCCCTGCCCGAAGAGCTTACAATCTGTTGTCTTGTCTTAGTCACTTGGTTATGACCTCTCAGTATTATGTGAGCAATATAAATGGACTGTAACATAATCCAGTAAGAAAGCTGACTTCAGTTGCGCAAAATTCTGTAATTGTAACATTTCCATTAACCGTAGTGTTTACATGAAATGCCTATTATTTGTCGTATTGTGCAGGCGCTCTCCCAGTGAAATGGTAATAGAATAAAATAACATTATGATGCGATTGCACTCTCCCGTTTGCTGTTGGAAAAACCTCCAACAAATTGTGATGTGCTCGAGGGCAGCCACCGCGGCCGGGAGGTGAAACTCCATTCAACCAGAACATTCTTTAGTAGATCAAAGCACGACTGCGGGTTTCATCAATATTTAATTGACACTAGATTTGACTATAGTTTGACTAATAATTACTTTTTCCTGGGGACCATTTAACAACAATGCTCAGTAATGAAAGGCATGAGAATGAAAGTAAGCCTCTCTGACGTTCTTCATGGAGGAAACCATCGAGCATTAAGGGGGGTTTACAATATTAAAGAGACACAGAGGATGGGCCCGTGTTAGCACGTAGAGAGGACAGAACACACATAAGATTCCTTACTTTTGTAACTAATATAGCAATAATTACATGAATTGGTTGTAAGGCAGTAACATTTGTAACAATAAAAATAGATTAGTATTCATAAAAACTGGTTAGTTCCATTTTTGATCATAGCAAATAAAAATACCACTTTCACATGTCTCACGCGTCTGCAGCGCTGCCTTTCCCCATTATCTCTTAGCATACACTGCTTCCACTGTAGTCAGGGATTCTGGGTAATGAGATACAGGTGAGCACACAGTGTCACCTTTGTTGATGATATAAACTTGCTGTTTTAAGATAATGTCTGTGCAGCGACAAACTGCAAATCCATTGGCTGTTTTTTTTTACCCAGGGCTTAACTATAAGATAAATGCAATTTACTTTACATTCTGCAGCCAGCAGGAGTACAGCGTGTTATTGTTTAAGAAATACACCATTTAACACCAAATCACTTTAAGAACTTGGTTTCTAAAGGAACACCTGCTACCTTTTGTGCAGTTACAATACTCTGGGGCCTCCACCATTTCATGTAAAGCTCCTCTTTGAAAAGGTTTAAATTGGTTCCGCTCAAGTACTCAGTCTATAAACACGTAATATACCTGTTGGTCGTAAGGAACAGATTCCTATTAAGTAATGAATAGATTTATTTGGTAATTTTAGTGCCAGAGAGGACTGCGCATGCTATGAACGTTACAGGTGTCTGTATACTGTACATTGTGTTTGTTAACCAGCGTTACACAGTCAGTGAGGGAATCTTCTGAATGTTTACGCTACTAGAGAATAAATACTTTAGCTCAGGCCTGCACAACTCCAGTCCTCGAGGGCCGCAAACAGGCCAGGTTTTCAGGATATCCCTACTTTAGCACAGCTGGCTCAATTAGTGACTCAGTCATACTGAACCACAAATTGAGCCAGCTTTGCTGAAGTAGGGATAACCTGAAAACCTGGCCTGTTTGCGGCCCTCGAGGACTGGAGATGTGCAGGCCTGCTTTAGCTTATCCACAATAGCCCATCAAGTACTTGTAGTATAAAAGGCTGACCCTTTTGTGGAGAAAATGTACACTTTTAAAGCAGCTATGCCTGTCTCGGGGTCCCCCAGAGACATACTTTGGGGTCCCCCAGAGACATACTTTGGGGTCCCCCAGAGACATACTTTGGGGTAGAGATGTGGAACACATTAGTAGAAGGTTGCAAACTAAGCAAAATTTGGTGTTGTTGCATTGCAACAGTCAGGTGATTGGCTAAGGCAGGGGTTCTCAACTCCAGTCCTCAAGACCCCCCCACTAGGTCAGGTTTTAAGGATATCCCTGCTTCTGCACAGGTGGCTCAATCAGTGAGTCAGTCAAAGAGCCTGCTTCAGCACAGGTGGCTATATCAAAGACTGAGCCACTGATTGAGCGACCTGTACGGAAGCAGGGCTATCCTGAAAACCTGACCTGTTGGGGAGGTCTTGAGGACTGGACCCATAAGCTTTAAATCAGGGTTCATTGCGATTACGTTTAATATGCTAAATTCTCTAAAACTGCTAGATTCACTTAATTCTGATATTATATATTGGCCACACACCATGTTTCTCACGGTCTGGTGATATATTGCTGAACATAAACATTATTTTATATTATTACTAATTATTTACACATTTTACATTAGCCTTTTCAATCTTGGCAAAACATTTCAAGCGAATCTATTTTTTGGGGGGGAAACATGTACAATTTTGCAAATGCATTTTGATATTTTCACACATGTCTACCGGGGGGTGGATGATATTTCTAGAGCCAAATGGGTCATGGGTCTTAGGTTCGGTTATATGTGGAAGTGCATGCACACCGCTAAATGGTGCTGGAGGGGGGTTCTTATCTGCCGGTGCAGTGTCCAGGGAGGTAAAGACATCCCAAAGGAGATCAGCAAAGAAAATGGAAGCAGGCACACGGTCTTCTGAAGATGCAATTTAATGTGCCACCAAAGGGTCCAACGTTTAGGCAAAAATTGCCTTTATCAAGGAGAGGGCGACAGGATACACATAAAGCACCACTATATATACACTGATAGGTACTCACCCCTCCACGATTACTGCTGCCATGCTCCTGGATGTCGGCGCCCACATCGTGACGTCAGGACGCCAGCGCTGGATGTCTGACGTCATCGCGTCACGTCGTGAGGGCACGCTGACGTCACCAGGGGAGCCTCGGCTGCCAGTAGAAGGGCTGCTCTCTGTATGTCCCACATGTTGCAGGATCGCCATCTTTGCCTGTTACAGGCATCAGGGAGGCTGTCTCTTCACAGGCACCCGTGCTCCCCCCTTGTGGCTCATGACGTCATCACGCCACGTCGCACTGGCGTCCTGACGTCACGATGTGGGCGTCGACATCCAGGAGCATGGCAGCAGTAATCGTGGAGGGGTGAGTACCTATCAGTGTATATATAGTGGTGTTTTATGTGTATCCTGTAGCCCTCTCCTTGATAAAGGCAATTTTTGCCGAAACGTTGGACCCTTTGGTGGCACATTAAATTGCATCTTCAGAAGACTGTGTGTCTGCTTCCATTTTCTTAGGTTCGGTTGCCAGGTTTCCCGTATTGAACCGGACTGTCCTGTATTTCGGCACGTCCAGTAAATAATGAGAGGTAATACTGGACATGTACGTATATACCGGTATTACCTCTCTGGGCGTGTGTGTATACTGGTATTACCTCTCTGTATGTGTACGTATATACCGGAATTACCTCTCTGGGCGTGTGTGTGTATACTGGTATTACCTCTCTGGGCGTGTATGTGTATACCGGTATTACCTCTCTGTATGTGTACGTATATACCGGTATTACCTGTCTGAGCGTGTGTGTGTATACTGTATTACCTCTCTGTATGTGTACGTATATACCGGTATTACCTCTCTGGACGTGTGTTTATACTGGTATTACCTCTCTGTATGTATGTACTGGTATTACCTCTCTGGACATGTGTGTGTATACCGGTAATACCCCTCTGGACATAGTGACCTGACTGGCTTGGTGGGCCGCGGGATTTCCCGGAGCAGGGAGAGAGCAGGGCTGTTGCTAGGGGGCTGGGCAGCCGCCTCCATTCTGATTGGCTGCATTACCCAGCAGCTGCCAATCAGGAGGAGGTGTCAGGAGCCTGGGGGTGGGCCCAAGGAGAAGAGGAGGAAACAGCATGGAGTGGAGAGAGGGGTGTGTGTGTCGAGCGCGTCACACCTTTCACCATTGTGTCCAGTATTTTTGGAGAAGCCACCTGGCAACTCTAGTCTTAGACCAAGAGACCCAAAGCTAAAAAAAAAAATGGGTAAAAAACGAAATAATTCTGGTTTTAATCTGTCAGAAGCTTCATCACAATTGCCTAATCTTTTAAAAAAGCTTAATGAGAATGAAATGTTCTTCATTGTATGTATTAATGCTCGTTATTAGTGCTGTAATATTACTTCTTGGTTCGTGGTAAACTGGTCGCAAAAACATAACCGCTAGAAATCTGCAAACAAGATCATTTTTGGCAAACGGAGCAGCAATGTTGTGAAGCAAACGCCAGTGTTTTGCTCCAGTTTACAGACCACAAACATGAGCAGAGCGAATGTTAAAGGCAATCCAAGCAGGCAATATATTTTTAACACAGGATTGAAGCAGGGGTTCTCCAGAGCTAAACCCCATTCATTTCAGCTCTGGGGACCCCCAGCTTCCCGAGATACAGCCCTCCGTATGGGGTGCTGGTAGCTGGTTAGCAGGGTTCACGTAATGGCGGAGCTTCGAAGCCCCCGTGCCCTGCGGGACAAAAGAAAGCTGTGATGTCATCCCGTGCAGCTTCCGATTGGCCCGCGTGGCTGGGGGCTTTAAACTCCACCAAGATACCAGCGCCCCCTACGGAGGCAAGTAATGTCAGAAACAGGGACTCCCGGAGCTGAAATTAATGGGGTTCCCCTCCGGAGAAATCGCTGCTTCCATTTTGATTTTTTTTGATTAACGGAACACAGTTAGAAACCTAAAGGAATTAACGTAAAGAAAATAAAACATTTCCTTTTTTATTTTATTTTTTTCTATATTCTATTACAGACCTTGTATTCTTTTCAAATGTAATTTCTATGGTAGCAGTACAATTATAACACGTTATTGTACCATCTAGGTAATTAGATTTATGGCTTTAAATAAGTTACGTCTGTCTATAAAATGTACGTGATTTATGAACTCCATCCTATATTAGACCTCTGGGTCACCTATATTAGTGTGCTGAAATGCATGTGATGCCGACAATCAATACAGTTTGGGATTTATTAATCATTACGGGAGCAATTCATGAATTTTTATTTATTATTATTTTTAACACATTGTTGAACCAGGGGGTCAAAGGAGCCGAACCCCATTAATTTCAGAGACATTTACGGGGTGCCAGCACCCGCTACGGAGGGAAGTACCTTCGGAAGCAGGGGGTCTCCAGAGCTGAATTTAATGGGGTTGCCCCTGCTTCAATCCTATGTTAAAAAGAAAATAAATGGCATGCTTGGATTGCCTCTTTAAGCTATTGGCAAACGTAAAAAAAAGTTTAACGGGGTGAGATTAACCTCAAATAAACTGCATTAGCAAAAATCACTGGACATGCCTAAATCCTAAAGAAAAAGAAAAAAACATCCAACCACAATTTCTGACGTTTGTGCCTGAATAATTGTATCTGTACTTCTACATTAATAAATACAGTACAGAGAATCTCTGCATGCAAGTAGCTATTTGCTGTCAATCAGTATTCCCCTTTGCACATAATATTTGGGTAAGTTTGGGTCAATATTGTGTTAGTTATCTGACATTAAACATATACATGAGTATATTCTGAAGACGTTTTGGCCTCCTGCTAGGGCATTTCATATTTAGTAAATTAAACTTGACAAGGTTAGAAAGGGCAGTCAACCGAGGAACTTGAGTAATTGTAACTATTTTAGGTTATGCCATTCTCATGAACGTCTCTGATTTGTTTTACACTATAATCTCAACACAGAGAAGGTGATGTTATCTTTTGGTAACATGACATTTCTGTACTTCCATAAATATCAGTGGCCACATCAATGTCCAAAGAACAGTAAAACATAAAAAAGATAATGATCAGTACCTTCGTTCAGATAATGAAGTAATTATCCTCGAAGAACAGGACGTTACTAGCCAATAATGCCCAGGCTGGAAGAGTTGAAGGCCCAAGGTGAAGCTGAGGTAAGCTAGCCAGGGCATTGTTGGCCAGTAATGCCCTGTTCTGAGGGGATTATTACTATTATAGGCTAAATGTATGCTTTGTTTTTTTGTTGGTTTTTTTTTTAACACATTTTTTATAAGAAAGAGACACGCTTGTAGTCATATTAATTTTTATCAGCACGATCATCTACATTCCTTGGCTTTTACTGCACGTGTTTATTAAAATGAAATTGTACATACACACAGCCCCCTCTATATACACACACACTCTTCAGCCCCCCTTCGATACACACAAACACACACTCTGGAACCCCCCTCTATATACACAAACACACTCAGCAGCCCCCCTCCTCCTGCTCGACACCCACAAAACACACTCTGGAGCCCTCCTCCACCCTCTACACTCACAAAACACACACAAACACACAGCAGACCCCTCTACACCCACATACACACACTCCTGCCCCCTGTAAACCCACAAAACTGCAGATGCGCACACACCAACAAAACACAATCTGCAGCCCTCCTCCACCCTCTACACCCACTGAAGACACACACACACACACACGCACACTGTAGCACTCCTCTACACCCACAAAACACACACCAGCACCCCCCCCCTTACACCCACAAACACACTGCAGCCCCCCTGTAAACCCACACACTGCACACACCCACAGCTTTCTCCTCACTCTCCTGTGCTGAGCTCTCTGCTAGCAGGGTGGGGGAGGAGTCAGTGCCTTCTGTCCAATTACCTCCCCTGTCTGAGAGCTGCTCTCACTGTATGGATGAGAACTCAAAGCTGATTGGTTAAAATTCCAGGTCAAGTTTTTCAGCCAATCAGAGAGCAGGGAATTCAATAATGCCCGGAATTTCACAGCTTTAGCCTATAGTGTACAGTCAAATACTATTTTAAGTGTTCCCAGAATCCCTGGCTGCAGTGGAAGCACTGTATGCTGAGAGATAATTGGGAAGAGCAGGGTTGCTGACCTGTTTGAGACATGTGAATGTGCCCATAAGTGGTATTTCTATTTTCTGTACGTTGGACAGTTTTAGTCACTTTTTTAACGTGTTTCCCTATAGCTGCAATGTTTTTACTTATGTGCGCAATGACCGGCAAATCCCACATCCCCAGGCCGAACTGCGGTTCCAGAGAAAAGTGGTGTTTTCCTGCTGGTTATACAAATGTGCTCAGACGCGAGAGAAAAACACTTTGTATAAAGTCCTTTTATTTTGCCCCTGTTGTTTCCACAGACTTGCCCTTCACCCACAACGCTTGTCCAGGGGGCACCAAGCCGGAATTCTGTTTTGAACCTCACAAAATGTGTATATGATGGTACACGATTTCCCTGATTGAAATGTGGTCCCATGTGTGTACCGTAATTCCCTTATACCTGCGTGTAATTATTAATCATATCATGTGGCCTTTGTATAAACTGAGACCCTAAGGCCACCCCATCGCCACTTGGGCTAGGGGGGTTGGTTTTAATAGGCTAAGGAGCCAGAAGCATACGCGACCACCTTCCAGCCTCAGTCCGGCCTAGGTGTAAAACCCTTTGTTAGCAGCCAAGACTGCGCGTCGTGCTGGTAAGAGGTATACAGTAACTGTCCCACGACCATTTTGTCTCTGAGTACGTGTACTGAGAGACCTGTGTCCCGTGTGAATCGGGTTACCTGCGTCCATACCGCCGGTATCTAAGCTGTGTGTGGAAGACCATAAGGAAGCCTACAATAATTATAATTTGTTCTTGTATAGCGCTGCTAGTTTTTACGTAGCGCTTTACAGAGACATTTTGCAGACACAGTCCTGCTCCGTAGAGCTTACAATCTATATTTTTGGTGCTTGAGGCACAGGGAGAAAAAGTGACTTGCCCAAGGTCACAAGGAGCCAACACTGGGAATTGAACCAGGTTCCCCTGCTTCAAACTCAGTGCCAGAGTCAATGTCCTGTTCAGAATCGCATCAATCCTGGAAAAGAAGCCTTTCTTTACGGACCCCTAAAACTATCCAGGGAGGTAAGCCAGCTACGGCTTTACCTACATCTATCCGGAATAAGTTTCCCCAGTTATCCCATGAGTCGGACGTGTATCATTCCACGAAAAAGACTGTTTCTATCTTTTGTGTTGCTCTCGCTAAAATAATCAATTTTTGTTCCGACCTTTAAGATAGTCCTGGGAGGTAAGCCAGCTACGGCATTACCCTCTACCTATATAGAATAGATGTGCCCAGTTGTCCCTGTATACCGGAAGTGCATCGTTTTACTTTTTGGGACTTTTGCACAAACTCTGTTACTCGCGCCGAAAGAAACACCTTTTGTTCTCTCACTAAACGGACTTCGAGGTACCTTAGCTACTGCAGTACCTGGCATCTAGTCTAACTAGCTGTTCTCCATTGTCCCCAAGTCCCTGTGTCATATCGTTTGTACTGTATGTATTGTTGGAGTTGCTGTTGTCTTTGGCTAAATAAACTACGGCTGATTAAACCTCTGTGTTCTGTCTGGCGATCTAAAGATCCTTGGTAGTCCGATCAACCCAGATAGTGTCAATCACTCCCAGCTTCACATTGCACAGTGGTATAACCAGCCTCACGCTGGTGAGACCCAAAAAGGTCGAAACAGCCACCTGTGAGTAGGTTTCCAAAATATTTGATTCATGGGAAAAAGTTTTTTTTATAGACTACACCTTGAAAAGGGGGGGGGGGGTTGGAAGAAATAGAGATGAGCTAATTTGAATATAAAAGTAACTTCATATGATTTTAATTTGTCATATTTCCCAGTTCTCTCAGATGTGTTAAGAGTTAAGTCTCCACGTGTTGTGTAGAGGAATGTTGTTGGAAGTATATACTGTAAGCCTCTGGGTACCCGCCTACTAAATAGAACTGTAACTCTTACCAATAACTTGGTCAATTTCTTGTTAACGCTGACTAAGCCATAGTTTTTTTTACGACTTAAAATGGGCACATTGTTCATGTTTTGCAACCTCATGCAAAAGTTTGGCACATCTCTAGTTGTGGTTCTTTCTAATGAATTCAAAATGATAGTTTTCCATAGCTTGAAAACCTCCATGATCTCTCCTTTCGATATATTGTCAGTCATTGCTAACACATTGTTGATCCACTAAAAGGTGTTACAAGCTGCTACGAGCCAATGCTCTTATTTAAAATGCTGCCCGACCTGCGAGTGAAGTAACACGATACAGTAGAATGACCGCATCCGGGACGTCCATCTACTTCATCAAATACAAGCACATACTATATAATCTAATACAAACACATATATACAGTACAGGCATACCCCGCATTAACATACGCAATGGGACCGGCTCATGTATGTAAAGCGAAAATGTACTTAAAGTGATGCACTACCTTTTCCCACTTATCGAGGCATTTACTGTACTGCAATCGTCATATACGTGCATAACTGATGTAAATAACGCATTTGTAACAGGCTCTATAGTCTCCCCGCTTGCGCACAGCTTCGGTACAGGTAGGGAGCTGGTATTGCTGTGCAGGACGTGCTGACAGGCGCATGCACGAGCTGCTGTTTGCCTATTGGGCAATATGTCCTTACTCGCGAGTGTACTTAAAGTGAGTGTCCTTAAACCGGGGTATGCCTGTACTACAAACCCCTCCTGAGCTGCAAGGAAAGAAGCAGAGGAACGTGGGATGAAACACACTATACAGCAGTGTTGCTTGTTCTTTATTCCCACACCCACTACACATCAGTCGGAACCTTCAGAGGTGACAAAAATGGAAACCAGGAATGCCGGACCAACGCAGCCGCTGACCCTGCTGCTGAACACACAATGCCGGCCACTGACCATCTCCAAGGCAGAATCTGTTTCTTGACTGTTTGAGGTTCTGTTATTTTTCGAAGAGTAAAAGAATAATGCAGGGGAGCTCAACACCAGTCCCCAGGCCCAACCCCCCCCCCCCTCCCACCCCACCCCCAACAGGTCAGGTTTTCAGGATATTCCAGCTGCAGCAACGGTGGCTCAATCAGAGGCTCTGATTGAGCCACTTGTGCTGAAGCAGGGACTAACTGAGCCACCTGTGCTGAAGCAGAGATATCCTCAACCTGACCTATGGAGGGGGGGGTGGAGGACTGGAGTTTAGCACCCCTTGACTAATGGTAAAAGGGGACGATAGACAGCACTCTGATAGTGTTACATTTATGCAATTGCAGGGTGCACGGAACAAAAGGGGACCCTTATTCCCCTGTATAGTACTAACAAATCTATGTAAGTACCAGCACTCACTGTCTAATAGCTAAATGATGAAAACAGTTGTAATGCAGAATAAACATTTAATAATAAAACGAACCAGAAATAAATCAAATGTGTTTGCAGAAACCAGTATCACAAATGGGCATGTCACAAAGTGAGGGGTGGGGGGGGGGGGAAGGAAAAGGGGAAAAAACATGAAACATGAGGAATATACACAAAGAACGGAGAACGGAAAGTATGCTAGGGGGGGCGACGTTTCGAGGGACTACCTCTTCATCTGGCCCATTCCCCCTGGTCCAAAAGGTCCCAGAGGTACTTCCCTAAGCCTCCCTTCCCCTATAACTGGTCAAATCAGACACCCCTGAAAATAGATAGCAAACACACAGTGTATGCTAAATACAGCTAAGCAGCTAATAGCACGGCAGCAAGAATCCACTAAAGTCAATGCCAGTAGTTCAAGTACCACAAGAAACTGTGGGCAATGGTACAGTAAAGGCTGAACACAGCTTGCAAGAAAGCAGCTTGCAAAGAAGCACTAGGAGTGCACAACAGTCAATGAAAGGTTAATGGGAATAGCAAATGAAGACAGTAATCAAACCCTCTGTGGCTCTGCTCCTTGTGCTCGTGTAGAGTGCTGAGAGGACTGTAGATCGCTTCTCGGCCTTTTGGCTTAGATCAAGGCGAGATGAGTGCTCCTCTCGACCTGCACAGCTATGACCAAATGCAGTACTATCCTACATGGGGCTCAAGTAGGAAAGGTCTGTGGCAAGCATTTGGCCCTCTAGCTCGTTGAGAGGTGGTGTCCAGGCCCCGGACCACAGAACCCCTGAGCCTTCGGGCTAAGGGGGGATGACATTCGAACAACCAGCCCTTCGGGTCTGGGGTGCACCCGCACAACCCTCGAAAGAGGGGATATGATGTGAACTCCCTTGCGGGCCTCGGGCCAGAGGGAGGAAGAGACGGATGTCCTGAATCCTAATGGAGGAAGGCATCAATGTCCCTGGAGACCTAGGCTTTCGGGCTGAAACCTCCAGGGAAACTGGGCACTGAGGGCGGGTCTGACTTCGGTTGGACAGTCCAAGGGCAAGCTCCCTATCCACTGAAGTGGACTGGGATCCGATGAGCGAGAGGGTGTACCCTCTCGTGAGGAAAAAAAAAAAAAAAACAGCTGTCTGTGGGTGGTTTTCTGGGTATGCACCTTAACCCTGGCTGTGCTCAAAGCTGTGACCATGCAGCAAGCTTAAGCCTATAGGGAACCATGTTAAAAATGGTTTTTGAGGCAAAAAGTGACACTGTGTGCTCATTTGCATGTCATTTCCCAGAATCCCTTGCTGCAGTGGAAGTGCTGTATGCTGGGTGATAAAGGGGAAAGGTGGGGTTGCAGACCTGCCTAAGACATGCAGATGAGCATACAGCTGTATTTGCATATATATATTGTGACAAACGGCTTACTCCGGGACTCCGTCGTTTGTCCGGGACTGTTTAGAACACGGTCTTTTAGGGTAGGTTAAATGATGAGGCGTCACGTACTGTTCCTTTAAACAGGCTATGCCTGGTTTATTCAGTCCCAGGCACTGAGACTGCCACAGTGCATACAACAGAAAACAGATCAAAACAAAAGCTGCTCACCTGAGCGATAACTTAACTTAGATATCCCTGACTCAGGGTTGGACGTGGCTTTTCCACTTCCAACATCAAAACACGGTACTTTTGCAGTCTTACACAAATGAACAGAAAGATTGAACCTGTTTGTGGAAGAGGCTTCTCCCCTCTGTAGTTCAGCAGCCTTCCAGCCTCCTGGCTCTTGTGGGGAGACCAGAGCAAACAGGAAATCAGTCTTTCATACCTGATTCCTAATTAGCATGACAGGTGACAGAAATCAGGCAGCAGACAAACTCTGGTCTGGATCTCTCATCCCTCAGTTCCAGCGCTTGCCAAACTGTGGGATGGAGTTTATGTATTATAAGGCTGCACTCCCAGGCCAAACAGGATAGAAACTGTCTAGTATCCTGGGAGCCCTATATACGGAATTTATTACCATCCCCTGGTTTCTGTCACATATCCTCCCCCCCAGCTCAGACCTCGAGGGATGAGCGACCATGGATATTAGGGAGTGCATCCTTGACAACCCGTCAGCATTGCCATGTTTGTGCCCTGACCTGTGTTCCACAGAAAATTTAAAGGGTTGTAGGCTTAGGAACCACCTGGTCACTCTAGCATTCTTTTCCCTGTTTTGACACATCCAGGTAAGGGGTGCATGATCTGTGACCAACCGGAATTTTCTCCCCAACAGGTAGTATTTGAGCGTCTCTACAGCCCACTTTATTGCGAGACACTCTTTCTCTACTATGGAGTAATTTTTCTCCTGGGGATTTAGTTTCCTACTTAAATAAAGGATGGGGTGCTCCTCACCTTGAGACTCCTGGGAGAGTACCGCCCCCAGCCCAACCTCAGATGCGTCGGTTTGGACTACGAACTCTTTGGAGAAGTCAGGTGTGACCAACACTGGTTGGGCACAGAGAGCTTCTTTCAGGCTTCTAAAGGCCTGTTCGGTTTCGGGGGACCACTTTACCATTAGCGGTCCTCTTGCTTTTGTGAGGTCAGTTAGTGGGGTTGCCTTAGTTGCAAAATTGGGAATAAACCTTCTATAGTACCCAATTAACCCCAAAAAAGTCCTTACTTGTTTTTTTGTAACTGGTCTTGGCCAATTTTGTATCGCCTCCACTTTGAGTGTTTGGGGTTTGAGTAAACCTCTGCCAATAGAATATCCCAGATACTTGGCCTCCTCCAGACCAATAGTGCATTTAGCGGGGTTAGCAGTTAGTCCAGCAGACCGGACTGCGTCAAGCACAGCTTGGACCTTTGGAAGGTGGGATTGCCAATCTTCACTATGGATTACCACATCATCCAGGTAGGCGGCAGCATACCGAGCATGTGGTTTTAAAATTTTATCCATCATTCTTTGGAATGTGGCGGGAGCTCCATGTAAGCCAAAAGGCAACACCTTATACTGAAAGAGGCCGTCTGGGGTTGAGAAGGCTGTCTTTTCTTTTGCCCTTTCTGTGAGGGGAACCTGCCAGTACCCTTTTGTTAGGTCTAGGGTTGTGAGATATCGGGCTTTGCCCAGTCTCTCTACAAGTTCATCTACCCTGGGCATAGGATAAGTATCAAATTTTGACACCGCGTTTAGTTTCCGGTAGTCATTACAAAACCTTGTTGTACCATCTGGCTTTGGGACTAAGACTATAGGGCTGTTCCACCCACTTTGGGATTCCTCAATTACACCTAGTTTTAGCATTTTTTTAACCTCTAAACTTATAGCCTTTCTTTTGGCCTCTGGGATTCGGTACGGTTTAAGGTTAACTCGGACCCCTGGTTCAGAGACTAGGTCATGTTCAATTACGCTAGTTCTACCTGGCCGTATAGAGAAGATTTCTTTGTTTCTTCTCACTAAATTCTGAACCTCTCGTTTCTGATGAACAGACAGGGTTTCAGCTATGCTAACCTCTGGGTCAGTTTCTTGATTCTCTGACGGACCTGGGGGTACTAGGGTTAACAAGACTTCTCTATCTTTCCAGGGCTTGAGTAGGTTTATATGGTAAATTTGCTCAGGTTTCCTCCTACCTGGCTGTCTTACCTTATAATTTACTTCTCCCACTCTTTCCAAGACCTCATATGGCCCATGCCATTTAGCAAGGAATTTACTCTCCACGGTGGGAACCAGAACTAGTACCCTATCACCTGGAAAAAAAATTCTGACCCTAGCACCCTTATTATACGTATTCCTCTGTGCTTCTTGAGCTTTCTCCATGTGTTCCCTCACTATGGGTAGGACTGCAGCAATGCGGTCCTGCATCTGGGCAACATGCTCTATTACACTTCTGTAAGGGGTAACCTCGTGTTCCCAAGTCTCTTTGGCTATATCCAGTAAGCCCCTTGGGTGTCGGCCATACAATAGTTCAAACGGGGAGAAGCCTGTGGATGATTGGGGAACTTCCCTAATGGCAAATAACAGGTACGGTAACAAACAATCCCAGTTTTTCCCATCTTTATCAACCGCCCGCCGTAACATGCTCTTTAAGGTTTTATTGAACCTTTCCACTAAACCATCTGTTTGTGGATGATAGACTGAGGTTCTGAGATGATTGATTTTTAGGAGTTTACATAGCTCTTTTGTTACTTGGGACATAAATGGTGTTCCCTGGTCAGATAGAATCTCTTTAGGAATCCCGACCCGGGAAAACAGAACTACTAACTCTTTTGCTATGTTTTTAGCTGAGGTGCTACGTAGGGGAACTGCCTCCGGATATCGGGTGGCATAATCTAATATTACCAATATATGCTGATGTCCCCTAGCAGACTTTATTAGGGGTCCTACTAGATCCATAGCAATCCGGTCAAATGGTACCTCTATTATGGGAAGGGGTACCAATGGGCTGCGGTACGCCTTGAACGGGGCGGTGATCTGACATTCTGGGCATGAGGAACAATAATTCGTAATTTCTGCCAGAACCCCAGGCCAATAGAAGCTTCGGAGAACCTTTTCTTTTGTCTTTTCCACCCCTAGGTGTCCCCCCAATGGATGACTATGTGCAAGGTGTAATACTACGTTACGGAATGTCCGTGGTACCAACAATTGTTTAGTTGTAACTGATTTCCTTTTATCAACCCGATATACTAGGTCGTTCTCTACCTCGAAGTAGGGGTAAGCAAGTGACCTATCTGGTTGGCCAGGAGTACTATTCTGGTCCCGTATATTTCCCCTTGCTACCGCTAATGTGGGGTCTTCCCACTGGGCCTTCTTAAAACTCCCAGGACTGACCTCTAGGTCAGCGAGGGTCTTATCCGGTTCTGGGGTGGTAAGTGTCTGCTCAACATCTTGATTTGGGGTATTCCCTACCAAAGTAGTGATGGGGAAGGGAATTTTACAGCACTCCTCCTTTTCCCCCTTCTTATTTGGGCCCTCGTCAACCTCCATTTCTGAAAAAGGGAAAGGATTTGTTTCTTCTAATACTTCGTTATGGTCCGCTATTGAACTCTGGGCGCTATTCTGAGCGGGGGACCACATTTTTAGAAAATGGGGAAAGTCGGTCCCTATTAACACATCATGTGCCAGTTTGGGTACAATACCCACCTTGAAATCTAAAGAACCAAACTCTGTTTCAAAAAAAACATCAACAGTGGAATATTCATGATTATCCCCATGTATACAACAAATTGCCACTCTTTGTGAACTGTTTCCCTGTTTCTTCTTAATGGGCAAGAGGTATTCGGACACTAGTGTGACCATGCTCCCAGAGTCAAGAAGTGCCCGAACCCTCTTACCATTAACCTTTACAAATGACCACAGATGGTTATTCAAGGGGTCCTCTGGGCTAGGGCCCATACATTGGGACAACAGCGAATAAGGTTCCACGCTGTTGCATTGCATGGGCTCATCATTTAGTCGGCAGATTTTTGCTGTGTGGCCCCTCTCATGACAATTTACACATTTAGGTACATAGTCTGTGTCCCACTTAGAGCCTTTTCCCGGCTCCCCATGTTGGCTATTGCCCTTAGTGTGCGAACCACTGTTGCTGGTGCTGCGTGAAGGTGGTCGCCGCTCTTCAGCGCCCCTTAACTCCGGTACCCTTTTACCGTCTCTGGAAGAGTCCTGGAACCTCGGGTAGTGGGGTTGCTCCACGACTGTGGGTTGCGGGTGCTCTTCTGCTGCATTGTACCTTTCTACGAGGGCCACAAGCTCATCCGCATTGTGGGGGTCACTCCGACTGACCCAACGGCGTAAGGCAGAGGGAAGTTTCCTCAAGAACTGGTCCATGACCAACCGTTCCACGATGTGGCTGGCTGAGTTGATCTCGGGTTGTAGCCACTTCCGGGCGAGGTGGATGAGGTCATACATCTGGCTTCGGGTGGCTTTATCCATCGTGAAGGACCATGCGTGAAACCTTTGGGCGCGAACAGCCGTGGTTACGCCGAGGCGGGCGAGGATCTCGAACTTCAATTTTGCATAGACGTTAGCTTCGGCTGGCTCTAGATCAAAGTAAGCCTTCTGGGGTTCGCCGCTTAGGAAGGGTGCGATTAGACCAGCCCACTCAGCTTCTGGCCATCCCTCTCTCTGTGCCGTGCGTTCAAACGTGAGAAGATAGGCTTCCACATCATCCGAGGGTCCCATCTTCTGAAGGTAGTGGCTTGCCCTGGTCATTTTCGGAACTGGGGCTGCCGCTGCCAGTGGAAGGTTACTGATAGTCCCCCTCAGGATCTCGAGTTCCTGCTGTAAGCCCTGAGCGAACCGCTGTTGCTCCTCTCTCAGCAAGCGGTTTGTCTCTTGCTGGTTTGCAATCGCGTTTTGCAGGGCTTCATTCGTCTGTTGCTGGTTTGCATTCGCCTGTTGCTGGTTTGCATTCGCCTGTTGCTGGTTTGCATTAATCTCTTGCTGGGCTATTAGCAGCTGTTGCTGGGCTGCATTCGTCTGCTGCTGGTTTGCATTAGTTTCTTGCTGGGCTATTAACAGCTGTTGCTGGGTTTCATTCGCGTCTTTCTGGGCAGCGACATTGCGTACCAGCGCACCCACCACGTCTTCCATCTTGTTTGCAGAGGATGAAAAAAACTTTTTTTTTTTTTTTTTTTTCTTTCAAAGTTCTTCAACCCGCAGACCCCCTAGTGCTCTGCCCGCATTCTCCACCATATGTGACAAACGGCTTACTCCGGGACTCCGTCGTTTGTCCGGGACTGTTTAGAACACAGTCTTTTAGGGTAGGTTAAATGATGAGGCGTCACGTACTGTTCCTTTAAACAGGCTATGCCTGGTTTATTCAGTCCCAGGCACTGAGACTGCCACAGTGCATACAACAGAAAACAGATCAAAACAAAAGCTGCTCACCTGAGCGATAACTTAACTTAGATATCCCTGACTCAGGGTTGGACGTGGCTTTTCCACTTCCAACATCAAAACACGGTACTTTTGCAGTCTTACACAAATGAACAGAAAGATTGAACCTGTTTGTGGAAGAGGCTTCTCCCCTCTGTAGTTCAGCAGCCTTCCAGCCTCCTGGCTCTTGTGGGGAGACCAGAGCAAACAGGAAATCAGTCTTTCATACCTGATTCCTAATTAGCATGACAGGTGACAGAAATCAGGCAGCAGACAAACTCTGGTCTGGATCTCTCATCCCTCAGTTCCAGCGCTTGCCAAACTGTGGGATGGAGTTTATGTATTATAAGGCTGCACTCCCAGGCCAAACAGGATAGAAACTGTCTAGTATCCTGGGAGCCCTATATACGGAATTTATTACCATCCCCTGGTTTCTGTCACAATATATACAGTGTTCGACAAACCTATACATTTGCTCGCCCCGGGCGAGTGGATTTAACCCCCGGGCGAGTAAATATTGGCCCAAGCAGCACACGTTTGGTACTAGGTGGCGAGTAGATTTTTTTGTGTGGCGAGTAGATTTTTTGGTGATTTGTCAACCACTGTTATATATATATATAGACATATTCCGTGCGCGGTGTGGAGTTTTGAGGATGGAGGTAGAATTTGCACTTTAAATATGCAATGCATTTTGGAAAAAGGTAATTTACCGCGGATAAACCACAGCCTCAGAAATTCATCCCTGCCTAAAGTCCCCTGGTTTTTATCCTAGTTTTGGTTTATAGGGAAAATGTGAATATGATTAAAAACAAATCATGTCATCTGGAGCTGCTGTTTGCTTCCTACAAAGGATTAATGCCATTGGGGCGGAAGCAGAGGCTCCGTGACTGAAAACAGTGGCACGGAGTGTCCGCTACTTGTGACCTTGGGCAAGTAACTTTATCTCACTGTGCCTCAGGCACCAACAATTAGAGTGTAAGCTCTATGGGGCAGGGAGTCGTGCCTGTAAAAATGTTATGTACAGCAGTGCGTACACCGTCGGTGTTAAACAAGGGTAAAAACATCATTATTTGGAAACTATTTAACAAGAATATACTATAGAGAGCAGAGACAGGTCAGATGGGGTACCAATTATTATGTATAACTAACAGATAAGGGTCTTAAAAAAATAAAAACCCAACTGGAATTGATTGGTACATATTACTGGTAGAGTGTACAGACAGGCTGGATGGTGCGATCTCTATGCATAGTATTTGTGTGTGTGTGTGTGTGTGTGTGTGTGTGTGTGTGTGTGTGTGTGTGTGTGTGTGTGTATACTGTATGTATATGTATGTGTATATATCATACAGGTATGCCTCACCAGTCCCGGGGCTGTTGCAGTGGAGCGGGGTATTGGGAGAACCTGACTGGTTGAGAAGGGGGATCAGGGGGGTACTTGAGCACTGGAGTTGGGAACCCATTTTACAGCAGATAGGAATGCCCACGACGTGGCGGGACACGTGGCTCTTAGCTGCCATCATGTTTACACAAGAAGATGTGTTCCTGCTTTAGTAATCCCCAGGATCAGATTCGTTAGCAGAAGATTTTCAAAGTGCTGTTCATGTCACTAGGACACCTGTTTAAATACATTTTAAACGTTCCTTTTCCAGTAAAAAAAAAAAAAAAGAATCATTGTAAAGGAGGAAATTCAAAGTCTTGCCAAATTGTACACCATATATGCAAAGAATAATATGGTAAGAGGCAGTTCACCTGTTCACCTGGATACGCAGCTGTAAACACTCAGGGCTTCAGTGCAGGGAATTTTGGGGACTTTTTTTTATCTGATTGGTATCTGTCAGGTTTATGCAACCAGAGACAATTTGGGGGTCAGTTAAAAGGCAAATATGATGCCTGAGAAACAGAATGTAATAGTGCTTGTTCAACTGTAATGTGTATTTACACCACATCCTCATTTACTCAATCATGTAAGTGGGATAAAATACAAGAGATGTACAGTACAGTATATAGAACCTGCAATATATTCAGAATGTTTCTTTAATAGAGCTTAGTACATAGCCTGTATTAAATACATTACACCCTTTCTGGTGTTTTTTGGTCATTTGTTTTTAGTTGTTTGGTTGTTTCTTTCCATTTTTTGTTTCAAACGGGCTTAATCTCTCTTTTTGAGCCCTCTCCATGTAGTAAAGTCAGTCAATTGCCCACCCTACTTATAAAACCATACAGGCTGATGCTATCCTTGCAGTTCTAAAAGTACTTATCCTTTGTTACATTTATCATAAACATTTTAGAGATTCATTAGAAATGGTTACATTGGGACACTTCGGAACCAATTGGAAGAATTACATTTATTAGGCCTAGCAAATAAAAATATCACATTTCCCCATGATCTCTTAGCACAGCGCTGCTCAAACTTCTTCAGCTGTGGCCGCCTTCCTGGGAGCTGCAGCGTTCGCGCCCCCTCTCCCCCGAAGGCACGGCTTCAAATGACGTTGCGAGTCACGTCACATGACCCCACCGCGTCATTTGACGCGCGTTGCCATGGCGATGCGTGACGTCACATGACCCCGTGGTGTCATTTAATGCCACGCTGCCATGGTGACGCGTCGCCGAAGACCCGGCTGCCAGTGGGTAAGTGAGGTTACAGAGGCCTCGCGCCTCCCCCAGCATTAAATGCCTGGGGGAAGAGCGCAGGGCCTCTGTAACAGCCCGCACCCCCCCTGCAAATTCTCCCACCCCCCAGTTTGCGCACCCTGTCTTAGCATACAATGCTTTGACTGCAACAAGGGATTCTGGGAAATGACATGCAAATGAGCCCTCACAGTGTCACCTTTTATTAGGCCCAAACTGGTTAGTAGAAATGTGAGTGTGTTCCAACTCGGTTTGCTGACTTTTTATCGATTTAAAAAAAAAAATGATGTTGTGTTTTCACAAACCGTTTCACAAGGCTAAACAATTTGCAACATTACAGTAATTGAGAGCGAGTGAGTGAGCCCTATTTATTAAAGCACCCATTGAGTAATATACCTCCACATAGTCATTGTTATCTCTCCACGTGGCATACAAGATCTCTCTCCCTCTTGTCCTTTCCTCTCCAGCAAAAGCCACATTTCAGTGTCTGGATTTCTTAATTTTGTCGAAAACCAAAAAATGTTCACACCATTTTTTAAAGAATGGGCTAATTCCTTGTGAATCGTGGACTTGGATAAACATTTTTGTACATCTCTCCTGGCTAGTAACTCAGTGTAGGTGGCGTGCTTCCATGAACGGCACTGGAGATGTGTATAATAAAGTATTTCTTCAGTTTATAGGCACAAATATTATATTTTTACAAAGCAGTATGGAACGATTTTGCTTGGTGCTTTCACAGTAACATAAGCTCAATATTTTTTGCAAAATATTGCTATCATTAGTAGCTCGAGCGAACTTGTAGGGTCATTTCTCTGTGTGCCAATATTGAAGAGTGGAATAAATTCAATTTTGTAAAGACGCCAGAGATATTTGTTTTATGTTTATAGTTTATCTACGTTGGCAACATTCTGATTGTTACAAGAAGTCATCAAAGTTTGAGTCCTATTGTTAAACACTGGTCTTACTTATGATGTTGGTTCCTCCAGAACTTCACCTGGAAATAAAAAAAAGGAAAGCCCTCAAGTTAGTCTTTCTTGAAAATACAAAATAATTGAATTGTAGTGTACTTTATATAGTTCAAAACAGAAAGAACAATACACCACTGCAATAAGAGGGGTATATACCTATATGACGAGAAATGGACAGGACAAAGTTTCGGGTCCAATGATACCCTTTCCTCAAGCCACACCCAGTGCATAGTCCCATGGGTTGTGGGGTAGCCCTTTGGTGAGAGATATGTGCTTGGCGACCGTCTCGGGAGCGATAGTGATCACTAAAGCATTTTTGGAAATTAATGTATGTGGCACCCGTTAAAATTTGTTATCATGAGTTTTCTCTCATTTGCCAGTTATCTTTATCATTGTAATTGCTGATCTTCTGAACGTATGCTCGCCCTTCTGCAGAAAGTTATCATGTCTTACACTGTCTCTGTAGTAAGTGGTGCTGTATAGCTTTAGGGCCAGTTGTGACGTTAATGCAACGATAAAGGAGCATGAAATGATATGCGAGTTGTTAAATGTCATAGACAATATATATGCACAGGTCTTGAAAAGTGTGTTTTAATTCCATATTCAAAGTTTTGGGCCACAACAAGGACCTTTATCAAATTGCTTCTATATAGGACACCAATGGCCATATTTATGTTTGAAGAAGTGCTACCCCATAATATACCTCCTGTGCTGGACAACACCTTACCATCCAATTCATGGTAATGGGCCAGAAAGAGTCATCTTTACTAAGCCATTTTGCTCCATAAGAGGCTTTCGTCCTGGGAGATACCTTACAGCACATTTACTTGAATGAACCATAAAGAGCCATATTTACTAAACGGTGCTGGAAGGTGTGTTATATGTAGCACTGCTAACGGCAAACATGAGACATTCATAAGACCTTGAGCAATGGCTGTTAAGGGACTGATTAGTAACTTATTGGTTATTTAGTGACTCCATTCCTTCTCAACCAGAAGCATTTCCCCTACAAAGATGAACAAAGTAAACTTAATACTTTGAGTACTGATTGATATTTTACAAGTTGTGATATGTTTTAGTGGACTACAATGTAATGTGATAGGACGAGGGAATCCACTTTTTTAGCCTCTAAAAATGTGTACGTGAGAATACCTTTTTTTTTTTATTATTGTCGGTCCAGTAAAAGGGGCATACAATATGTGCATTGCCTTATATTTTCTCTTGCTGTCTTTGACAAAGTCGCACCCCAACCATACTTCTGTATGAACTATGAAGTGGACAATTACATCATGAGCTTAAACTGTGGGCTCCAATAATTAGTATCACATCTTTCCAAAGAATGTAACTTTTCCGGGAACCAATACAGCTAGTTAAACTTTCATTTCATTGCACTGCAACTGTGATCTTTGGCTCTGCGAGTGAGACCTGTAATATTACCTTGACAAAGCTTTTGAAATTAATAAAATTCTTGGCCAAGATGATGTCTGCAGAAAAAAAAAACACAGGACAAGTCCAATCATTCCTATTCAAACTGGTTAAACCGACCAAGGATGTGACAAAGACCAGCTGTTAATGCCCTGTCATTTTGGAATCCATCCTGCTATGCATAAAAGGGATTTGAGCCTTAACCCCCTAACCCCGAATAACCATTTTTATGAGGCGATTTGTAAATGATCTATAATGACGAATATCTGCTTTGATACTCTCGTGAGATATCACATGTGGCTATAATGACAATCAAAGCTGCCATTTGCAAAGACCCAAATGAGATTTAGGAGTTGATAAATAATGGTAAAAGTTATTTGAACCAGGAAACTCCACAGTATCATGCTGAAATGAGTGATCTGTCCTTCCTTTGATTGAGACTCAACCCGATTAGAGAAATGGAAGTCCCGTGATCTTTGTTAAATCGCATTTAATGTGCCTGTAAATTCTGCTATGCACACTATATAGCAACATGTCTTGAAGGCCGATGAGAGAGCTACTGGGCTCACCTCGTTTGTCCATTAACATATCTGCTGGAAAATCTCAGACTTTATTTTATCTTCAACTTTCTTATTCAGGATATAATTAAATAAGGGAAATGGGGTCGGGGGGGAGAGACACTCTAGCTACTGTCTATGAGAAATTTGGGTGCTGGAGCTGGTAACATGTATTCAAAAGAACCCTATGAAAGAAACATAGGAAGAGGAAAAAATGCTCCTATTGTAACACTCCCAATGTTGTAATGATGTAGTTATTAAAAATTATTTCAAACTTTATTGGTGTTTTAATAATAAAATAACGGTGGACTAAATAACAAAAAATTCCTAATTATATCTCTTTACTAAATTATACCTCTCGACACCATTTCATAGTGTTATAACGGTCTGTAGTATATTGTGTTCAGGGTAGAACAGAAGATAGTTCCCCTAGAGTCCTATTTGGAGTAAATACTAGAGTACCGTATTATCAAAAGGCAAAGATCGCCATTGGGTAGGTGAGCAGTGTATCCAAATTCCTAGTAATAACTAGGTACTGCTACTCCTTATTGACATAAAGCGATGTCGCCATAAACTGAGAGTACAATATTAGTAATTTAAAAACCTTATATATAAAAGGTATGGCTTTGTAAAATACAATGCCTATAGAATTACCTATTAGTAACCCCTTTATTGAGCAAGTTATAAATCTTTATGCTCAAGTTGCCTCGAGTGTCACATTGCATACCTCTTAGGTAATCACACAGTACATAAATTAATGCTATAGTTATAGCTAATTATGTAGTGCTGTTGAATGGTCAGCTTGTCTGTCATTTAGGCAAGAATATTGCTTTTTCAATTGCATTTATAAATGCTAGGAAATGTAAAATGATCAGACCAGTCTATCATCCGAACAAATGTGCTGTTTTTACTGTTGCATTTATAAATGCTTCAATATTACAGCTATAAAGCTTCCTGTTAGTAACCCATTAACACCAGTTAACCTTGTCAGGTAAAGATATCACTTTTACCCTGATATGTACAAAATATGGCACATCCATTGATATGAGCATATTTGCTAGAGATAATAACTAGCAGGTAGTCTGTGTTGATGACACTTTATTATATTGGTAAGTACTTGGGTTGCTATATAGCTAAGTCAGATGGTTTGGGTATACTTGATATAAAGTATCTGGTTACTTTGTGCTACAGTAATATTCCTCTTGTTTATCCCATAGACTCATATATAGCCCGTTCATTTACTGACTGGGGCTCTCATGGGTGCCCGCATGATTTGGCATCTGTCCCAAGATTCCGTATAGCGGGGTGTTACTGCACAGCTCTACTGACTATTAATGTTACTGTTCGTTACTACTAAAGTCTTCCCCCCCCCCCTCCTCCGCTGTATTCAGGAGAGCACACAGAGAGCTAGATATTTCCTCCGTCGACTACAGCGTAAGACACTCAGTGACTTCCGGGGTCACATGATATTTCGGAACAGCGTTGTGCACCCTGACCATTCAAAAGCACTACTATAGGGGAACTATCTTCTGTTCTACCCTGAACACAATATACTACATACCGTTATAACACTATGAAATGGTGTTGAGAGGTATAATTTAGTAAAGAGATATAGTCCACCGTTATTTTATTATTAAAACACCAATAAAGTTTGAAATCATTTTTAATAACTACATCATTACAACATTGGGAGTGCTACAATAGGGGCCTTTATTCAGGATTTAGCCTTACGCTTCTCCTGAGCCTTTTCTAATTCCCTTACTGTACTAGCCCCTACCACGTCAGATTGGCAGCTATTCCACAAATCTACCACCCTTTCCGAAAAGAAGTACTTCCTCATATTTCCCCTTAGCCAACCACCGTCCAGCGTCAGGGAATGACCTGTTATTCTAGCCCTTCTCTTTCTCTGGAATAGGCTTCCCTCCAGTACCTTGATGAAACCCTTTATGTATTTATTATTTATGTATGTCTTTATCTATATAGCACCATTAATGTAAATAGCGCATCACAGCAGTAATACACGTGACATAATAATATAAATAACAAATACAAATAACGCATAAAGGGGAGAAGTTCTTCAGACATAAAAGTAACATTTAGGAAAAGAAGTCCCTGCCCCCAAAGAGCTTACAATCTAATTATATTTTGTATTTAATGTATAATCCTGCTCACTTAATGTAACTATGTATTTGTAGCCATGTACTGTATTTGTCATCATAACTCTGTGCCCAGGACATACTTGAAAACGAGAGGCAACGTTCAATGTATTACTTCCTGGTAAAACATTTTATAAATAAATAAATAATTAGTAAGTAGGAAGAGCGTACAGAGACAGAAGTAGGGTGTTCTAGTAAGTGTGTCTGCAAGGGGTGAAGGTCGATGTGTGAAGTGTATAGTATCGGCCACGGAGCTACACATATTCTTTCAGGAAGTGGGTTTTAAGATGGGTCCTTAAGGTGGATAGAGAGGGTACTAGTCGCATATTGAGGGGAAGGACATTCCAGAGGTGGGGGCAGTCAGTGAGAAAGGGTTAAACAGGAGAGGGTTTTAGATACAAAAGAGGGTAGAGAGAGAAGACATCCTTGAGCAGAACGCAAGATTCGGGATGGTGCATAGCAAGAAATTAGGGCTGAGATGTAAGGAGGGGCGGAAGAGAGTAAAGCTTTAAAAGTGAGGAGGAGAATGGAGTGTGAGATGCGGGATTTGATAGGAAGCCAGGAGAGGGGTTTCAGCAGGGAGACGCTGAGACAGATTTAGGGAAGTGTAGAGTGATTCTGGCAGCAGCATTTGATAGAATGGGCCTTTTATCCTCTTAGGCAGGGGGGCTCAGCTCTAGTCCACAAGCCCCCCCCCCCCCCAACAGGTCAGGTTTTGAGGATATCCCAGCTTCAGCCTCTGATTTAGCCATCTGTACTGAAGCTGAGATATTCCCAAACCTGACCTATTGGGAGGGGGGAGGGAAAGGCTTGAGGACTGAGGACTAAGGTGCATGTAAAGGTATTAACCTAAAACTAGATTTTCTTCATAAGGATCCATAGCACATGAATTATTCCCAGCATCTTTGGGTATAAACTCAGGAATGTATTTGTACTTCTCTCTAAGGTTAAAACAATCTGGCATTAGGATCCTTTCCATGGTAAATGATCTTTCTGTTTCCTGTGCTGTAGATTTTATGGTGACGCTCGAGAGTTGATGTTTGAGTATCCACTTTAATCTTTCTTTTTCTTCTGGTAATAGTCAATGAAAACAGATGCAAAACTTAAAATTCTCCAGATCTAGCACCCCCCGCCCCACTACAGCACTTAACTCAAGGGCCTGGCCTGCACATCGAGAATTATACAGTGTAAAAAAGCATTTGTAAATGGGAAATTGTCACAATAGATATACAGTATTATTGGAACCATCTGTGCAAAGTGCACTACAGGACAGCAGCAGTAGGTCTTGTGAAAAAGAGACACTGTTCATTCTGAGTCCCTTTGAAGTTCCATCTCGAAGTGACGCCGACTTATTTCTCATGTTTATAGTTTCTGTTACTTTTCATTCTGAGCAGTATAACGTTTCACAATATGATTTACCATGGTCCGTGTATAATGCTTAAGCCTTTAGGTATATAGTCATTTTGTGTAACCAAAAGGAATAAAAACACACATTTCAGTTATACTGTTTAGGTGCAGGTCGCAACTGATTATTTCTGTGTGGGCAACATTAAATACATGGAACATGGAAATCATGTCCTTGTTTTTTTCTAGAGGAATGTGTACCGGATTCCCAAGTTCTGTGTAAGAAAGCTTTTCTATTGTATTGCTCTGTGTCTTGTTTGCTTTCTCCATTCTAGTTACTTCATGTTAAATGAGCTTGGTGAGCAAAACAATAATGGACGGCAACAGTGTGTGTGCAAGCGAGGGGAAACGCCGTACTGTAACATTGGTAACTGCAAATACTTTACTTTTCAAGACACAAATTTTTTCACATTTCACATATTTAGATGTGTATTTACTGTCAGGATCGCACCTGGGGCACCCCCGCTTGGCACATCACGCCACTCACCTGCGGTCGCGTTCCGCTGTAGCGGCCGACGTGGACGTACTTCCGGGTCCACTGCTGTCGCGCGCTTCCTTGACGCATCGCTCCTGCCTTCCGGGAGCGGGCAGGGGGGTCTCACCTGCACGTGCATCATGGCGCATCGCACGGTAACTCCAAACACACGTGACGCATGCGCGTGCACATTCCAGTCGGATCAATGCCTACACTAGCCTCAGCTGGGCTACAGGACCACATCCAGCCTTGGCTTATCAACGCTCTACCTACATCTAACCATCTAACCACTCCTCCCTCCTTCTCCCTCATTGGTTCCCTCCTGTATTTATGCTCATTTAGCCCTCTAGTTGTTGCTGAGCATAGACCCTTCTATGCACCGTGCTCATTTGCAGCCTTAGTACCTGTCTCTGTTCCTATCCATATCTCTGTTGTGACCCTGCTTGTGCCTGACCTGTTTCTTCTTATTCCCCCTGGACCTCGGCTTACGGACTTTGACCATTCTACACTCTCCTACCCCGGACCACGGCAAGTACCCTTTACTCTCTCCACTCTCCTACCCTGACCCGGATACACATCCTCAACTCTGCAATCCGGACGTATCATTGTGGCTTAGGGCGGTGGTTATATATCTTCCCCACCTCAGCCCTGCGGTCCAGTCAAGGTTGTAGTGAGCATCCGTGACATGTACAGATAAAGTCCCAATTGCACAGACTATCCAAATGAGGGAATCAACTTGAAAGATAGTAAATAACCATCCACTTCCTTGCTGTTTATACCAAATAGGGTGCTCCAATCTCCCACCAGGTGTTAACGGATGTGCTCGCCATAAACCAGGACCGGACCGCAGGGCCGAGGTTGGGATATGGAAACACTGACCTGGAGCCGCAAAGCCAGGTCTGGACGGGACAGGGTTGGAGAGAGCAGCGTAATCGATATCGAGGCTGGGGTCAAGGCAGGCAGCACAGGAGCGATGGTCTGGGTCACAGGCTGGGGTCGGCACCAGGGAAGGCTTCAGCAAAGTGAAGACATCTGGAAAGGGACAGATTTTGCACAGTGGCTTCAACACGGGGAAGTCTTCTGGAAGCAGGATAAGCCTCTGCAAGCAGGATGGGCCTCTGTAAACAGGGTAGGCCATAGGCCAGGCAAAGCAGAGGTGCTTGTGACAAGCACATGTTACAATGAATATGCTCAGCCCCTTCCTGGTGGAAGAGGCTGACCCTAAATAGCATGGAGTGCCAATAGGTGCAGGACTGCACAGAAAGCAGCAACAAGGCAGACTGCAATGTAAGTCCCGGAACAGCTGTCGCCAATCACTTAGTTCAGGGACAGGTTTGCCAGGACCCTCAACAGCCATGTAAAGGTGAGTTCCAGAAAAAACCCTGGACCGGAACCCTTACAAGGTGATCCAGATAGATCTTCAACAAATGAAAAAAAGGTGCAGTGCACCAGAGTGAATGTCAGAAGATGTATTAAAAAACACACAAACATATATCAAAACTCACATGAAATAAAGTTAAAATGAGCTCCTCGCAGTTCCAGGTGAGAGCTGGAAAGTCCAAAGATGATATATAAATGTGACCCAGTGCACTATTTCCCCTGACACCAGCTCGCAGCACACAGGAAAATGGAAGATCAAACTAGAGGCTCAAAAGCTGATCTACCGCTGAGATGTCCTGGTCGCACGTGCAAACGCCAAGATGGGGAACCTCCGCTACACACTTCCAAGCAGCTGAGCTGCTCACAGCTCTGGGAGATTCCAAACACCAAACACCGCGACTTCTCCACGCCATTCCAGCCGGCATCCCACGTCACTTCCGGTCCTGGGTGACACACACTATCTTGTCCCCCGTAGCTCTACGCGTTTCGAAGGAAGGTTCCTTCTTCTTCAGGAGCATGCTGGTGACCGGTGGGAAAGGTACATGAATGGACTGGTTCACTTTCAACTGTGATATTCTCTGTATATTTGTCAGGGAATACGTCTATAAGTAAATTTATATAATTTTTAAAGGAGCTCCATTTTGCCTGTCATTCTCTGATTCTGCTGTGGGGAAGGAGTGAGAAAAGAAACCTTTAAGTGCCTGAACTTGCATCTAAGTGCATATCTCACCCATGGCATTTCTCTGCAAGTTTTTTTTTTAACGTGCTTCACTATATTTTTTTCTTCTGTTTTTTCTTTGTCTTTTTATATTTGAGGTGCGCTGATTCCTTTTTTCCTGAAAAAATAGTGAATCTGGGTCTGTGTGTTTCGAAATCCGAAATGAGCGAGATTTTCTGACATTACTTCAAAGAATGAGTCAGTGGATCTCTCGGTGATCCTGATAATGAGAGAAACAGGCTCCAAAAGAGTGAAGATTAAGGATTAGCATATAAGACATTGCATGTGAAAACCTTATGTAGATATGAAGTATTGTTGATGTCAACCGATGGTGGTGATTGCTTTCATAACTTAATGATGCAGAATGCAGAGACACTGAGTGTCAAGATCCGGCTGGGTTAAC
The DNA here is from genome assembly GCF_040206685.1 of Ascaphus truei. Lineage (NCBI taxonomy): Eukaryota > Metazoa > Chordata > Amphibia > Anura > Ascaphidae > Ascaphus > Ascaphus truei. The sequence goes on from NC_134498.1 coordinate 21,127,887, forward strand.
TGGTAGTAAGTGCAGTTTTGTTTCCAGTGCTTGAACACAATGGCATTTAGCAATGACATGAAATACTATTAATTCTATAAAAACGTTTACACTTTGACCATAGTGGACAAAAAAATTGGTCACTGACCTTTTTAAGACCCTATTGAGAAGGTGACTCTCCCAAGGAAGCATCTTCCAAAAATGTCTTTCATTCCATAGTCTGATCTTTAACCCATCACTAAGCATAGGAGATTTGAAAGGGCAAACTAGGTCTTCTTTTCTTTCTTAACATCTTTTGACTTTAGGTCTCCGATTGGGTTTCATTTGAAGAGGTTTAGGTCAGACCCATTGACAAGAAATGAAGCTTGTAAGTAGCAGATTACTGGAAACTCGGTTGTAACAAATGGGCCATGCATGGTGGATTGTGCCTTTTTTAAAGCTCACACGATCAGTCAATCAGCACTCACTCACCTCCCGGTAAACTGCTTCCACTGGGGAACTAAAGGACTCCTTAACCTCCAGGAACCTTACCACTGGAAATGGTTTATAGATAATAGTACTCTTTAACTACTCATTATTGCTCACAATCTGAACTGTCAGGAATAACTGATGGTTTATAAATTAGTGAGGGACATAGAACTGCTTGTTGACAATAACACTGTATAACAAAAACAGTAAATATAAATAAAGACTGACAATAAGGAGGAGCGCCGATGGAGAGGTTAGCCCAATCAGCCCCTGAAAACAAGCCTTTTTATAATAATGAACCTGTGATATAGCACAAGGGGCTCTAGCTGGCCCAGGTCCATGCCATGTGATTAGGGCAGTGTAACGGTTAATTTGACATTTGAAATCACTGTACACTACTCGGTGTGGATCATAAGTAATGAAAGTATAGTGAAAGCATAGACCTGTGTAACGCGTTTATTGCACTAACTTGACACTGGTAGTATGAACTAGGAACGAACTGTAAACTAGTATGTGTCTTTATAGCTTTCTAAATATAGGCAAAGATTCCTGGAAAGTTGGAGCACATTTCATTTGACCGACATGAAAGTGCAAAACTTCATAGGTCACTTGTTTAAATGTAATGTGTTCCAGACTGGGTTTTGCTCCAAGTGTCGTGAAAAGAAGACTGGTGAGACTGCAAACTATCTGTACGTTGTAATGAATCGCTCTCATATTGACCTATCATCACCTGCAACGAATCAACAACTGTTTTGAAGAACCAATATGCCTACTAAACTTGGAACTAAATATAGGCATCAAAGCTTTTCCCTGAATATAAAAAAAAACAATAATAAATATGACTAAATATAAATCTGGGGCCCCTCTCTCCCCCTCCACCCTGATCTTCCGTGGGTCGAACTGTCCAAACCACCGCTTGTCCCAATGTGTCCAAACCCAAGGCGGAAATGAGGCAAAAACTTGTTGCCACTTTGGATTTGTGGCAGCACAGGAGAGGGGGACAGGGACTGACTGAGCTGGCATTAAGGGGAGGGGGAAGAGGGGAGGGAAAACAGGGTGGGTGGGGATATATATATATGTTGCCCTCTTTCCTATGGACATAGAAAGACTACTAATGCTGTATGTACCTGTTGGCTCAGCGAGATCTGAGCCTCCGCTAACTGGGAGCCTGGGGCTACAATATTTACTTGACAGCGCCTCCACTTGCCCAGGATCCCCTAATTAGTAAGATTCCCCTGGACAAGAATAACAATAGTATTCATATAGTATAACAGTTTACTATTAATGAATGCAGAACATAACATACACACTTAAGGTCTTTCCCACCACCGCATGTGCCCCAATCCGTGTCCAATGTACTGGACCAGTCCCTTGGTCACTCACCCCTCTGTGTCCCCAAAGAACCCCCCCCAAGGCGGGATCAGCGCCTGTAGGTACCGGTGTTGGTGCACTTATTTATAATACCTTCCAGCTACTCCAGCAGCCGGTAAATGTGCTTCGCAAAGGATCCGCCGATCCAGCGTAGTCTCCCACGAGTCTGTACTTGAGTCTTTACTTGACTTCAGCAGCTTGCTCCCAAACCACTTTTCTCACAGCAGCGCAAATGAGCACACATTTGCATGTCATTTCCCAGAATCCCTTGCTGCAGTGGAAGTGCTGTACGCTGGGTGATGATGGGGAAAGGCGGGGTTGCAGACCTGCCTAAGACATGCAGATGAGCATACAGTTATATTTGCATATATATATATACATACACTATTTTATTAGGGAAACCAGAAAACTATATGAGGGTGGGGGGGGGGGGGGTTGACTCAAAATATGCAGAGCCTAAGAACTAAACTGCAACAAACTTAAATTGAAAAAAGAGCGTTATTGAAAGGGTGTAATTGCTTGAATCAGAGAGGTACCAATGTAACGCATGTTCACTCAGCTGTTGGTTGTTAGAATCTCGAATGTTCATTAGCTAGAGATTGGGCAATCACAAATATGATTCTCTTCACCCCCCGGTCACCTCTGTGGTGGAACGGACGGGTTAATGAGCGGGGCATATGGCACCAACTCACCTATAGATATTCTCATTATTTTAAGCATTGTTATATATTTTATATGCTTTTTCATACTTAAAAATGTTGCCATAATTTCGTAAACATCCCCAAACCAAATCCAATACCATAATCAAAAAAATAGTTTGTGCAAAACCAAATTCATATCGAAAACACAAACATTTTACAACCAAAGTTATGTCCAAAAACAAACCCTGATTTATTTTTTTTAGGATCAATAACTGAGTGTCTGTCTCTCTGTCTCTCTATCTTTATCTATCTATCTATCTATCTGTCTATCTGTCTATCTATCTATCTGTCTATCCGTCGGTCTGTCTGTCTGTCTCTATCTATCTATCATGGATCTGACTCGGTAGTAGGGTTGCAGGGACTTACCTATTCGATACCACCATAAGTACTTAATTAGTACTGTATTACAAAAATCCAGTGCGCGCTGTCCCTTTTAATTTCTATCTCTCCTACATTAATGTGATCCTCCATGCTGCTCCCGTCTCCGGGAGCAAATCCAGACACACAAAAACACAAAAAGGGGAGTAAAAAGAGGGAAAACAAAAACTAAATTAATAACAAAATATCATTTATATGTCAATTATAGAACATATAACACTCACATTAAAAGAGGTAGATTAGATTGATCTAATCATCTGCATAACCACAGAGGGTCGGGCTCTGTACCCAAAGACCCCACGATCCAAAATAGTCCTCAGATGTTTATAGGAAATAGTCCAGCTACAAAGATGGTATTCAGCCACCAGTTCTAACTGTGTCAGTGTCCTCGTGGTGTACTCTGATGGCAGCTTCCAGATGTCCGTCGTCACGGGCTTCACGTCATTGCGTAGGACTCACCGCACAACGCGTTTCGTGTCAGATTGACACTCCATCAGGGGGTTGGTCTTGTGATCCCTAGGCACAATTTAAGTACCAAGGCTTGATCGTATCTTAGCCAAAAGGGATCATACCACACAGTTTGCTATAAGCCGTCCAATTAGCTTACACAATATCAACACTACCTAACAAATAACAAATGTCGGGGAGTTAATTAGCACCAGTTACTTAACTCAGTGAGAGGGTAAAGTAAGAGCCACACCAATTGTTCAAAAAAAATGTCATGTACTGTACAGGACTGGAACACCTGAAAATAATTTTATTAAATAATACAATATTAGCATTTTCCATTCTAGTGTATGTAGTCTATATAATCCCTGTGGAAGCAAACTCAAGTGTCTGTAAATTGTGTAGTAGCTTAGTAACACTGTACTCACCTGACTAGGACTTCATATTTTGTATAGTGTTGTCAGACAGTTTGAGTCCTCCCTGGCTGGGTTGTGAGAGCAGAAACCTAATCAGCCTACACCTGTTGTGACTCTGTTTGGATGTAATAGTACAGTGATGTGTGGGTATATGCAGCGGCCCCATTTAGCTCTCCCCTGAGCAAATTGTCACTCGTCCCTCTCTAGATCATCGGCCAATTTGTGCAGCTTGGGATTTGGTCTGCGTAGCATGAAGCGTCCATCTCCTATAATTCCTATGCCATGGGATTGCCTATATTTAGTTCCAAGTTTAGTAGCATTGAGTCTCTGGCATGGGATTACTCTCTCAGCATTGAGTCTCTGGCACGGGATTACTCTCTCAGCATTGAATCTCTTCCATGGGATTACTCTCTCAGCATTGAGTCTCAGGAATGGGATTACTCTCTCAGCATTGAATCTCAGGCATGGGATTACTCGCAGAGCATTGAATCTCAGGCATGGGATTACTCTCTCAGCATTGAAGCTCAGGCATGGGATTACTCTCTCAGCATTGAAGCTCAGGCATGGGATTACTCTCTCAGCATTGAAGCTCAGGCATGGGATTACTCTCTCAGCATTGAATCTCATGCATGGGATTACTCTCTCAGCATTGAAGCTCAGGCATGGGATTACTCTCTCAGCATTGAAGCTCAGGCATGGGATTACTCTCTCAGCATTGAAGCTCAGGCATGGGATTACTCTCTCAGCATTGAATCTCATGCATGGGATTACTCTCTCAGCATTGAATCTCAGGCATGGGATTACTCTCTCAGCATTGAATCTCAGGCATGGGATTACTCTCTCAGCATTGAATCTCAGGCATGGGATTACTCTCTCAGCATTGAATCTCATGCATGGGATTACTCTCTCAGCATTGAAGCTCAGGCATGGGATTACTCTCTCAGCATTGAATCTCATGCATGGGATTACTCTCTCGGCGTTGAATCTCTGACATGGGATTACTCTCTCAATTTGAATCTCTGGCATGGGATTACTCTCTCAGCATTGAGTCTCTGGCATGGGATTACTCTCTCGGCATTGAATCTCTGGCATGGGATTACTCTCTCAGCATTGAATCTCATGCATGGGATTACTCTCTCAGTATTGAGTCTCTGGCATGGGATTACTCTCTCGCATTGAATCTCTGACATGGGATTACTCTCTCAATTTGAATCTCTGGCATGGGATTACTCTCTCAGCATTGAGTCTCTGGCATGGGATTACTCTATCAGCGTTGAATCGCTTCCATGGGATTACTCAGCGTCGAGTCTCTGGCATGGGATTACTCTCCCTGTGTTGAAACTCTGGCATGGGATTACTCTCCCTGTGCTGAATCTCTGCCATGGGATTACTCTCCCTGTGCTGAATCTCTGCCATGGGATTACTCTCCCTGTGTTGAATCTCTGGCCTGGGATTACTCTCTCAGCATTCAATCTTTGGCCTGGGATTACTCAGCGTTGAGTCTCTGGCCTGGGATTACTCTCTCTGCGTTGAATCTCTGCCATGGGATTACTCTCTCAGCGTTGAATCTCTGCCATGGGATTACTCTCTCAGCGTTGAATCTCATGCATGGGATTACTCTCTCTGCGTTGAATCTCTGCCATGGGATTACTCTCTTTGTCCTCTGAATATATGTGTGTGTGTCCTATACTGTTTAATATTCATCAATAAATTGAGTTTTCTATTTGGTTTCTATAAAAACATGTACAGACCGTTTTTAAAAATGATCTAAAAGTTCTAAAAAGCATCATAATTGTTCTGAAACTGTATACCAACCATTCCTCACTACTGCAATTTTGGAATGACAGCGTAGATACAATTCATGAACTTTCAAATACCAAAAAACATGTGTTTATTCCATTGAATTTTTCTGTTAGTTATGTTTTTGCACTTTAAAAATACTTTAAGACATGTGCGTGTCAACAAATATTGCAGAAGGTTCTCTGATGGCCAAGGGGTTAATTTATCACTTCTGTTGGCTGGCCTGACCATAAGAAATTATATACAGAGTGAGTCTAATTTGGGGTTTATCTCAGCAGGGACCATTCTTCCTGTTGTTTTCATGTATGTCCTGCAAGCGTACATCATCCACGGCATTGGTATTGACACTTCTCTGAAGCCAAGTGTCCTTGGGGGCTAATTGCCTTTATTCATACAGCTCGCGAATACTGTTTAAACTTGAAGTTTACGTGCATTGCTACGGATCTTGTTTCCTGATACTCACAACACAAGGGCTGCAAGGCCAGTTGAACTCCTTTTCCTGGTTGTCTGCTTTTAATCATAGTCTATGTATTTTCAGTGTACGGTCAAGGCAACCAATACTTAAAAGTAGAATTTTAATAGAACGCCATTTATTGCCAAATTGGCCTGAAATTAATCGGTGTTCTTTGCAGGCCTGCCCCAATACCAAATCCGATGTTTAAGTACAATTCCACGTGGGAATGTATGTTAGAGTTTCAATGAAGTGAAACTTAGATATAACCCATTCTCTAATATTTTCATGTGTACTATTTCATCAATATCTCCATTTTCTTTCTCCAGAACTGTATGTCTTCCCACCATCACCGTTTCCTTCCTAAATCAAGTTTTTTTTTAATTTACTATTTCTTGACGGTCTCCAAAAAGTGGCCAGGAATTTTATTTATGGTGAGTCAGTTAGTACTTGTAACGACAGAATACACTAGTAAACACCATGGGATTTATACGATTCATGGGCCATCAACTAACTCTAGGTCCGAGGGTTTCTTTAAAAAATAAAAAATAAAGTTACATAGTAGATGAGGTTGAAAAGACGTACGTCCATGCAACCTATGATAAATTTAGATGACAGATCATTTATCCTATAGCCGCACGTACAGTATATTGATTCAGGGGAAGGTAAACAAACCCAAGTGAAATATAATGAAATTATATCTCTTTAGGGGAAAAATAAATTCCTTCCCGACGCCAAATATTAACGATCAGATTACTCCCTGGATCAACATCCTTTCATGTTTATGGTATATCCCTGTATACCTTTCCTTTCTAAAAAGGTGTCCAACCCTTTCTTGAAGATATATATTGTATCTGCCATCAGTCTTCATGGGTAATGAATTCCCCATTTTAACTGCCTTTACTGTAAAGAAACTAATTTAGCTAGCCTCTCCTCATAAATCAGATTATCCTTCCCCTTTATTAATTTGGCTGCTCTTCTCTGCACTTTTTCTAGTTCCATAATGTCTTTTCTATGGAGTGGTGCCCAAAATTGTACTCCATATTAAAGGGTGTGGTCTTACTAATGCTCTATAAAGGGACATAAAATGATGTTTAATTCTCTTCCATCCATTCCCTGTTTAATGCAAGATAAGATATTGTTTGCCTTTTCAGCTGCTGCATGACATTGGACATTATTGCTAAGCCTGCTGTCTACAAGCATTCCTAAATCCTTCTCCATCAAGTGTTATCCTAATTCATCACTATTTGATTTGTAAATTGCCCGTTTATTCTTGTTTTCCAAATGAATAACCTTACATATATCTGTATTAAACCTCATCTGCCATTTACCTGCCCAAGTTTCCAGTCTCTCCAAGTCCTTCTGGAGAGAAATTACCTGCTCTGATTCTACTACCTTACATAATGTAGTATCATCAGCAAAGATGGAGACTTTTCCCTCTATGCCAACCTCCAGGTCATTAATAAATAACTTAAAAAGCAAGGGTCCCAGTATCGATCCCTGTGCGTCTCCACACAACTTTAGCCCAACCTGAAAAAGTTCAATTTATTACAACTCTCTGTTGTCAAATCAAATACGCTTTATTGACATGACAAAAGAACATTTCGGTATTGCCAAAGCATGAATAACAGGGGGTAGGGTATAATGATTACACCGTACATGAATAACAGGGGGTGGGGTATAATGATTACACCGTACATGAATAACAGGGGGAAGGGTATAATGATTACACAGTACATGAATAACAGGGGGTAGGGTATAATGATTACACCGTACATGAATAACAGGGGGAAGGGTATAATGATTACACAGTACATGAGTAACAGTTACACACAGGGATGTGGGGGTTATTGTGTGTCTATCTTCGTCTATCTTTCAACCAGTTTTCAATCCAGGTGTAAATATTTTTACAGAGTCCAATTTCCTTTATTTTGTACACTAACCTCTTCTGTGGAACCGTACCAAAAGCCTTTGCAAAATCTAAGTAGACCACTGCATTACCCTGGTCTAAATTCCCACTTACCTCCTGAAAGAAACTTTGGTTAGTTTGACACGACCTACAGTATCCTTCATAAATCCATGCTGACTATTACTAATCGTTTTGTTTTCAATTCTCTAATATACATTTATTTTATACACGTCATAACTTGAAGTCAAATGTGACGGTGATAATTCTGTCTTAAATATTGCTTAGCATTTATATTTGAAATACTTTTCACATCCTAATACTCTTACAAATGTCATCTCTGATGTTAATTAAATGAAAACAAAATCCGAGTGGATTACGTCAGCGTATTGAAATGTCATGTGTTGGCTTTTAAAGAGCAAACCTATTGTGTGAAATCCGTCTAATATCTTCTTGCAGAAATAGATTAACGCTCATGCCCTATGTAAATGAACCCATAACTCATGAACTCATAACGCAGGTAGTGGGTTTTTTTTTATTTACAATTTATTTTGAATTATTCGCTTGCATTGTTAAGTCTGTGCGCACACGTTACACGTGAATTACTCTCACCACAGTTTAGTCTCAATATATTTAGGGCTGTGCCCAAGTCACGGCAGCACACAGGGTTTAACCAGCCATTTCTCAGAGGATTTGCATTAGGGGATTGTTGGTATGCGAGACACAGGAAAGAGATTGACGGGTCCGGAGTTCAAAGGATCGATATGGTCGCTGCTTCCCTTCTGCATTGACCACAGAACAATTTATCATAAAGGGAGGTTAGGAAAATATTATACATATTTGGTTTACCCATATTAAAAATAGAGGTTGAAACACTGTGTATAATTGTACAATTCTACACGGCAGCAAGATTAGGAATATTTTGTCCCAGTTAAGAGAAAAATAATGGTAGTGGTCCTTATTTGATGTGAAACAAAAATAGGTAATATGATTTATTTTATTGGACAACAATGGTTTACGCAGTGCTTTTTTGTAAGAAACATAAAAAGGAGGAGCAGCCAGCTTTCCCGGGCCGAGGACTAGAGTTTATACTGGGCTGCGAGGGGGGGAAGGGGGTATCCTAAGAAAGAAAAAATAGAGGTGCACACACCAAGACACACACACACACACACACACAGACACACACACACACACAGAGACACACACACACAGAGACACACACACACAGAGACACACACACACACCGAGACACACACACACACCGAGACACACGGAGCAACACAGACACACACAGGCACAGACAGGGCCATTTTATACATTAGGCCGATAGACACAGTACCCAGGGCCTACGAACCTTTTAGGGCCTACAATATTTCACTTGAAAAATACATAAACAAAAAAAATCACAAAATAAGAGAAAACAGCAAATTTTAATTTAAAATGCCTTCGAAGGCTCGATAACTTTAAATATCGGAACATAAGTATCGATGCCAAATATCGCTAGTATCAAAAGAAACAAGCAAACGATGAAATTAGCATAAAAATTAGTGAAAATATCGGACACACAAACCTCTAGAAATAAAAGTGCCTAGGGCCTACGAAGGTCTTAAAACGGCCCTGGACACAGACACACACACACAGACACAAACACACACAGAGACACACAGAGACACACACAGACACACACACACACACACACACACAGAGACACACACAGACACACACACACAGACACACAGAGACACACACACACACACACAGACACACACACAGACACACACACTCTTTACCTCGGTGGGGAGAGGATTGCAATAGTTCACTAGGGAGCTGCTCTGCTTAGACATGTGTGGGTTGGGGAAACAGGCAGGAGTGGGGAGGGATTGGCTGTTTGCTGTGGCGGGCCCGCCCCCTCAGGAAGCAGGGAAAAAACTGCAGCAGGGGAAACCGAGGCGCCAGTACTGAGTACCGGAGATCACCGGAGAGTACCGGAGAGTACCGTCACAATAAATCCCTGGGTTTATGTATTCAAGCTTCCAACCTCACAGGGTGGTTCTTCACACCACACCACACCACTCTTTGAAAAAGTCCATAGCCTGGACGAAACATGTTAGAGTGGTTGCCTGATGTTTGCTGCTAGCGATCAATAAAGTTTTTTTAGACATCCATGCGTTGGCTGCTGAAGTTGCTGTGAGCCACGGACCATCCTACCCCCTTCTTCACACCACGTAGAAAAAGAGATTCTCAAGGAGTCTTTTGCCAAAATTAGGTGAATTGACATGTATACATACCCCTGAAAAGTATTTCAGAGAATTAAAACGTTGGATTACCTTAGTGCGCCATTACAAACGCTAGTGTTGCCATCTGAAAACTGTAGGCCTAATGATTGCTGCTCAACCAATTAGGCCGCGATTATAATCATGGCGTGCACATGACGCTAAGACAAATTAATGTTGTAAAATGAGCGCGCCACCGACGCGTTCAAGCGCGCACATTTTCAACAGTCATCGATCTTGCCGTGCGACGGCCGCATCACGTGAGCGGTTCAGCCAATGAGGGCGAACCGCTCACGTGACTTCATGGCCACGCCTCCCTGTTGCCTCCCGATGCCTGCAGAGCAGGTTTCGCGCACGCACGAGTGACACGTGGTCGCTTTGCGCGTGTGCACTGCCGTCTCTACTATAAATGAGGCCTTACTGGGCCAATGGAAGGTGGATCTTCTAAAGGTAGCACAGGGGTATTTTGTTTTTAGGGATCCTATTGCAGAAACCTGATAGGTGTAAGGTGAGAGTATCCACATCCTTGCTGCCCCAGGCTTAATAACTTGCCAACTTCAGTCAAACTTGCTGAGTTAATTGTTCTGCAACTACTGTATACGTTTTACAGTCAAACGGTTGAATTATAGAATTCTGTCCATTTTCAGCATTAACTACTTCACTGCCCGAGCCCCCAGCAATGCGTTGCTCTAGAATGTAATCAAGGCCGATCTGATGACAGAGGTTCAAAACAACTGGCAGAATAAATACTGAGGGATTACTTTGGTCCCTGTATTGTATCTTCATAATTGAAATCACTAAGGTTTCATAATAAACACGTGTTTAATGCCCGCTATAAAACACAGGCTGGTGGCAGCCACAGTGGGGTATGTTCCCAGATAGAGACACATGTGAAGGAAATGCAGCATTCACAAAACCGAGGCTGACTAATGCATTTAATAACTGATGTAGGGTATCCCTTTGTCATTGCTAGATATGCTGACCCTCTCCACCATAATGGAGCCTCAATATAATTTTCAATTGACTGACATGGTATCCTTGGCCCGTGGAAAGTCATCTTGAGTTTGCTAACCCCGCATCTATTTTTAATTTTTACTGCCTGATCTGAACAGGTGGTATTTCTCAGGTGTTAAATGGAGGCGGTGTTTGGGGGAATAAGACACTGGAAAGATCGTCTCTATTTAAAGCCTTAGACCAGGGGTGGGTAACTCCAGTCATCAAGGGCCACCGTCCGGTTTTCAGGATATCCCTGCTTCAGCACAGGTGGCTCAATCAGTCCTTGCTTCAGCACAGGTGGCTCAATCAGTGGCTCAGTCTTTGACTGAGCCACTGATTGAGCCACCTGTGCAAAGGCAGGGATATCTGAAAACCTGACCTGTTGGTGGCCCTTGAGGACTGGAGTTGCTGACCCCTAGATCCACTAAGCAACATATAATAAATATACTGTATAAGATTTGCATGAAAGTGAAGCACTCGGGCATGTAACACTTGGTGTGATGTATGTGCCATAGTTCATAATATGTTGAACCTTTCTGAGTGCCTTTCTCATGTACCTGGTACGTCCCGTGCAAATGCTCTTTTTCTAGGGGTAGGGACCCGTCCGATCAAAATAGAAGTGGTGCTCTCTCCTCTTCTGCATCCATTGTCTGGGGAGCATTTTTTGTTTCTATAGCAACCGTTTACAAAGTCACATCCCCTTCCTCTTCTGAAACAGGCTCTGGCACACCCCTTTTTGAGCCCTGCCCTCTCTAGCAGTGCACCAATTGTATCTAGTTACTGCCTGGTCACATGGTATTCCCCACAGAACTTTGTATCTTTGGTCCTCTTCTGCTGCACTGACAGCCATTTTGTGAACCCCTGAGCCGAATCTTCGCCGATCGATCAGCAACTTAGCTAATTACTTATAATTGTGTGGATTGTATTGATGCACATATTAAAGGGGGGAAAAAATGAATAAAATAAAAAACCACAGCTTGAACTGCTGCTTTAATAAGGTGAGGGTGATGCGATGAGTTACTAGATATCCTTCAGACTTTTACAACTCCCCAGCATCTCCAGGACCAGCATCCACGTTTCTCTAATTAAAAACTGTGAAATATGTGATAACAATAAAAAGATATTCAAGAAAAAAATATATATATTTTGAGTCAGTTCGAGGCTTTAAATACTTACTCTCCCCAAACAAATAAAACCTTTTATGGGGTATTTTTGTGGCGTCAGCTTTCTAACTTGACAATTATTTGACTTGATCATTATAATTTGCTATAATTTGCGGTGCCGTGTCTGCGCCTCGGAAAACTTTTCCATCTGCCCCTCTGGTGTCAGCTGCTATTTAGCAATAACTCTTAGCATGCTGGAGTATGCAACAGCGTGAGTTTTATGCATTCTGCACCAAGCAGGCAATTATGTTTGTGTTAATGAGAGCACTTTGGTGGTAGGGCTCCCAAGAGAGCCAGCCACCATGGAGGGAAGAAAATATCTACTGGCTACTCAGAAGTCTGTGTTGCAATTCATGGGCTGTTCTCAGAAGTCTTGGGCTCCTTTTCAATATGCTGTGCAGCGGCTTCCCTGTGGTGGAGAAGAGCTCTGCCCCTTTCTAATGAACAACCATAATCCTTTCCCCCCACAAGGAAGCGCCGTCACAGCGTTTTGAATACGGGCTTTAGTACTTCCCACGTGCTTGAACTGGAAGGAGTCTAATAGCCGCGACTTAAAACAACAACAAACACACTAGAGAAATGTCACTTAATACAAAGTAAGATTTTCTATGATAAAGACTAGAACACGAAACTGGATATAGCTCTGTTACATGCAAACTATGGAGCCAGAGAAACGCAGGAACTTTCTGTGGATCGGACAAGTGATTTAACGTGGCAACTTGTATGTTGTTTTCCTTCTTACATTTAAAGCATACTGCAGGCATGTCTTACAGTACCGTCCCTGTATACTGTATGTCCATGAGACAAAAGCATGACAAATTAAAGCAGCAAAACTACATCTCCCCTTTTTTTTCTTCTTATTTTTTGTTTCCAATTTTTTTATTCGGCATTCGTACAGTATACAGTTATACAGATATATCTTGGCCTAATACAGGCAGTCCTCGGTTATCCGACACAATGCAATACTCAAATTGGCGTTGGATAGCGAAACGTTGTAAAGCGAAACACGTTTTCCCATAGGAACACTGTTTAAATGAAAGGTTCCATTCCTGAAGGCATTTTTAACACTAAAATACACCAAATATTTTATGCAGGCAATAAGATATGCAGCACACACATAAATATATAGTTTATATACTGTATTATATATATATATATATAATATAACATAATAAATAATATATTATATAGTATAATATTATATAGTATAATATTATATATATACGCTTTTACGACGCTTTGCAACGTTGTTTATGTGTACGCCATTTTGGCGTTGTAAAAATGAATATAGGTATGCATTGCACAGCGTTGGATAAGCCATTCGTTGTAAAGCGAAGCGTTGTAAAACGAGGACTGCCTGTACATGTTTCTTTGTTTTTAAACATTGATAGCCTCGACACGCCCTTAACCCTCACTCGTGGGTCGAAAAGGCTAGCGAGAATGGGGAAAAGGAAAAAGAAGGGGGGGGGGGGAAGGTCTCTGCCTCCTCTGCTTTCTGTGATGGATTCCTTCTTCGTTGCTTCTATTGCATATTAGGGGTGGTTCTATTTTATTCTGTTGTTTGAGTCAGCCATGGTTCCCAGACTTTATAAAAGGATACTGTTGTTCTTTTCAGGAAAGCTGATAGTTTTTCCAGCAACATTACCTCATGGATTCTTTTCTTTATTGTTTGCTTGGGGGGGGGGGTGACAACTTCGTCCACGAGGCGGCCACCGCACATCTAGCCGCTGTGAGGATGGAGGAGATTAATTTTCTTATTGGGCGGTCAATGTTCTCTATTGGCCTGGCCAATAAGTAGGTCAGCGGATCAATGGGTATTGTGAGGTCTGTGTCCTCTTCTATTATAGATTGTACGGTTACCCAGTATTTCTGAATTTCTGGACATGACCACCAAATGTGGGCCATGTCTCCCTTTTGTCCGCAGCCTCTCCAGCATAAGTCGGAGGCCAGAGGGTAGATTTGATTTATTCTGACTGGGGTCAGATACCAGCGGAACAGTATTTTGTAAATGTTTTTCTTCATTGTGGTACATATGGAAGTTCCTGAGGCTGGTTCCCAAATTCTTTCCCAATCCTCTCTGTCTACTGCTGCGGCCAAGTTTATTCGAGCATTTGCCCGTTCTTGGCCGCAGCAGTAGCCTGGCGCGCGCCGAAGCATCGAGTGTGACGGGCGCGCGCCGAAGCAGCGGAAGAGCGCCCTCCGATCGGGGCGCTCTCCCTACCGCTACCGGGTCCGCCGGGTCCCCCGGAACCCCCTGCCACCGTCCCGCAGATCGCGGGACACCAGGGCTCCCTCGGGGAGCCCTGGACGCGCGTGCAGGGGGCGCAGGCTCCCGAAGACGCGTGACCGTGCGTCTAAGACGCGCGGCACGCCGAGGGGCGGCCACTAGCAAGCCGGGAAATATCCCGGCTTGCGGTACCGGCCACACTTTAATAAAGTGTGTCGGTAGTGTATAACGATGTTCAATTCGGCTGCCCAGTTGAGCATGTAGTCATGGGTTGGGGCGTCTGTCGCCCTTTCCAGTTCTGCATAAATTTGTGTTATGAGACCTTTTGGTGGGCTGTGTGCCTACACAGCCTTTCAAAACTAGTGAGAGGGGGAAATTCCAATGTTGGGGATAGAGTTTGGATAAAGTGTCGAATCTGGAGGTACTTGAAGACATTCCATATTTGTTTTGTAATCTTTGGTAGCTCAGGAACTGTCCTAAGCTCAAGAAGTCAGCAAATTGCCCTGATATTTTTTACTGTAAATTGGTCAAATTGTCTGGGCTCACAACCAGGAGGGAATTTGGGGTTTTTAAGAATTGGAACTAGTTGGGAGTTAGTGGTCGTGAGCCTGAATTTAAGTTTGGATTTCGTCCAAGTCTCCCACGTATGCCTCATTGGTCCTAATTTAAATTTACTGTTTTGCATATCTTCCTTGTTCAGGAACCAAAGGCAAGCTGGCAGAGAAGGCGTGCCGGCGTATTGCGACTTTTTTCTTATTATTTTTATATGTAAAGCATGTAACAATATATAATTCTACCTAAGCTGGCAATCGTTTGATGCTCCTTTTATAAATCTGTCAAAATCCTGATGTGTTTGTCCAACTAAGTGGCCGCCTTCTAACTCTGTGCTGCAGTCTGTGACATGCTGCTGCCGATATGTAACATTATATTACTACGTGTAACACATTGTTACAGCTTTCAGAGTAATAGGGTAGTCTGCTGTTTCGAACACAGCAATATAGTAGATATGTTTGTGATACTTTGTTGCCAAAGGCCAGAGCTGAAAAAGGTGTGTGT
The DNA here is from genome assembly GCF_040206685.1 of Ascaphus truei. NCBI lineage: Eukaryota > Metazoa > Chordata > Amphibia > Anura > Ascaphidae > Ascaphus > Ascaphus truei. The sequence goes on from NC_134498.1 coordinate 21,143,519, forward strand.
CAGAGCCTGTTTCAAAAGAGGAAGTGAATATAACTTTCTAAATGGTTGCTGTAGCAACCAAAGAATGTTCAGTACATTAAAAAAAAAATTTTTTTCCTGTTTTGCAGCTTTAAGGTAAGAATCCAGTTGGCGGTAGCACTCTCCCCCAGCTGCAGGGGTCGCACCTCTTTTTTTCCGAATATCCTGGATTTAAATTTTTACCGTACTGATTTTAATTTTTATTGGATTGATTTTTACCGTAAGTAAGACTTATGAAATCTGTACTTAATACTCTTCATGTTACCTCCTCTGGCATTCTAACTTGGAGCAGAACCCTGTGTATTAGTATAATCCTGTAGTCTTCTGTTTAGTGGGTGCCATTGTTTGCTGCGACTCTTCCATCTTGATCTGTATCAGTGCTGAAAGAACACAGACAAACGGCTTCTCAAAATAGGTATACCTTGTAAGAAAAGATTAGGGCCCATATTTACTAAACAGGGCATATATACCCATCCCTTCTTTAGATTCCTTAATGTCTTAAGGATCAAATGTGTGTGTTTTTTAAAATATTTAATTCAAATACATTTAGGCCCATGTTTACTAAGCATGTCTATCCCATAAGACACCTGGGTGACTCCAGACGGCCTGTTCCCTTGTTTTTCGATGCAGGAAGGTGTCCTGTGGGAACACATTTAATACTTCTGCGTTAAAGAGATCTAAAAAGCGGAAGGTTATACAGTATATGGCCAGCAAAGGAAATAGTCATAAAAAAGTTCATAGGACTTCCTGTCATCCTTACACAGTTACCACACGAATGTAGCTGTGGGATGTATGTCACGTCTGAAAATAGTTTTCCTGTTTTATTTTGATGCTTCCCAATCTTATTTTGAATCACCCCATTGTTATTTTAACACGACTCCCTGGCTCTTAAATTCAAATTCCTCATGTTACAGCCATTTTAATTTCTCTTGTACCGTTCGAGTTTCCCCTGGTTACTTTACTTAAAAAAGGGATTTTTTATTTTCTTTACCAACCTGAATCTTGTCTTTTTCAGATTAATTATCGGACAACGGTCGCAGCAAACCGAGGCCGAAAATGGCGGTGGTCTTGTTGTTTTGAAGCCCCCCGAACAACAAAGGAGGTAATTTCATTTGTTTATGCATACAGATGCAGCGGCCGTTATTCGAACACTTCACATGGTTTATACCCCGGAATACCCATGTCATGGCGTAGAATTTCTTCCAACCGTACCGAGACACGAGTGCAGAAAATGGCATTTTACTGTTCTGGTTTTTAAACACCTGAAATGTACACAGTAGCACAGTACTGTACACATTACAATTCATTCATTTCATTGCACACAAAGAGACAGAATCCATGAAATTCAAACAAAGCAACCGCGATAAACACGTATGCCTGGGGCGATTGGCCGCGTTATTTCCGTGTGGAATACAGCAGCGCACACAAAAACGGCGCCGTGATTTGTTCGAATAACGGCCGCTGCAGCTGTATTTTGGTGCCCAATAATAAATGACTCAAATATGGTGAAATTTTTCCATCTTTTAGTTATATAAAATATAATATAAAATGTTTAGGTCAAAGGTCTAAATTGGGCGGTTAAACAAAAACAACTTGTTGATCCATAATTAGATGTCCCTGCTGATGGGCGCATTTTTATTGCGGTTTTTGTTCCGGCTCGGATTGACCAGTTCCTTTGGTCCTCGTATTTCTGCAGATCAGTATCAACAAGGCCAATCCGCCATTTTTTCGGATTTTTTTTTTTGTTTCACTGACAATCCACCCGGCCAATTAATAATCCACAGTCATTGTTATTAATCTACACGCATTTTGAATTTGGTCAAAAAAATCCGTGGAATAGATTTGGACTGGTTCCTCCATCACTACTGCTGACCATGATTGTAGCGGATTGTCCCAAAAAGGCTGTTTTTAGATAAAGGTCAAGCCAGAATATATGAATTTATAGTTAACATCTGACATTAAATATAGCATATTTATGGCACATAAGTACCATTCATAATAGCTTCCCAGGAGTCTCTGCCACCTCGTGGAGAAAATGATGTTTCAAGAGTAACTTGAAGAAAAAGTATTTGGATTGCATTAACCTCTATAAAATAAGTGTTTATTTTGTATCTTAATTCTTTATTATAAAGATGTATTTACTTGGTACAATGTTTACATAACAGATCACAAAGTAACGTATAATAAACAGTTTAGAGTATTTCAATTTATATAAATTAAAACATAATAACATCCTCAAAAATTTACAGAAGGAGCCACTCTTCATGGGACTTTTCCCTTGTTGTCCTCTTTTACTCTTCTCCCCCTTCCATACCCACATTTCTTCACAACATGTTAGCGATGAATGGGATCAATGAAGCAGTAGTTACAGACTGTATTGCTTTGTGAAGTAGATGGATTTGTTACAGAAACAAAATGGCGCACAGCAAATCATTTGACGGTTACAAGGTCATTTGAAGGACATTTGGCAACTAAACAGTTGATAAGAACTTCAGAGATCTGATTGATATCCATTCACCTTTAAAAAAACAAGTTACAGTACAGGATTACTGCAACTCTTGGATACCTATTGGATTACGTGTGGCATCTTAATGAAGACTGTGTATTTCTAAAATTGTTATATTAATACATTTTCATTTTTTCATTCAGCCATCATTACAAAATGTCAGTGTAATGTACTTAATGCCAGAGATACAGTACCTACAGTGCAAGAGGGTTGAAATGGACATGTTAAGATAAGTATGAGGTTAGCACTTTGTGTTGTTGGATCTTTCACAATGTTTTAATCATGGGCTCTTTCAATTAAAACCAGAATTGAACCATTTCCTGAAACACAACTTTGGAAAGCCCCTCTGTTTTACATGGTGGTTTTCATATGTTTTCAAAATTAAGTTCTCTTCAATAAAGATGGGAAATTTTAACTGAAGTTCAGTTACTAGGCAAAATGTACCCTTTATTTGGCTAAAACTTTTGCAAAAATCTTCAAATTTGGTAAACAGGTTATATGACTCTTTAGATATTTCCATTTTAGTGACATTGGTAACGTTCTGAGCAACGTGAACTTTTGTCAACATTTAGCGAAAACACAATTTAAGAGACAACCACAAAAACGGTTGCTTAGCTAGTTTAAAGACATTAGCTCATCTCTACTCTTAAGTTTTAGAGATGGTGGATTTCATTGGAGTAACTATATTTATAGAGATAATGAAGCAAAATAGAACATTAGGATTGTGAGATGCTCTGTAGATAATGCACATTTTTTGTAACGATTCAAGGCAAGAAATGACAGACCCACTCAGCAATGCAGTTCAACTATTTTTTGATATTTTGACACCTGGGTGGGATGTGCCAACTCAAAATTAAATAATGCTGATCATGCCTGCTCTTCTTACCTAGAGATGGGCGTATCCACCCAAATCTGTTTCCCGGATTCTCTCGCATTTTCCCCCCCAAATCCGTTTCGCGGTGAAAAATCCGCAAACGGATTTGGTCGGTTTTAATCCGTGCGGCTTCATGAAAAACCGCCATTGGATACAACCCGTGGATGGATTGGTAGAATCCAATCTGCGGATTCTTAAGGATCCTCCAACGGATCGCTGAATCCATGGATTGGAGTCTACAAATCCATCCACGGGTTGCGGAAACCGCGGAGTGTATTGATAATAATAATTAAAAATCCGCAAAACGCCCTTTCTGCGATTGATCCGCTGAAATCCGCAGATCGATCCGCTGCGGATCCAAATTCGCCACCAAAATTCGCTCATCTCTATCCTTACATTTTATTGAGTGCCAATTGAAATGCCGATTGAGTAGTTGTTTGGTTTTGAGATTTGTTTGCCATGTAATAAGACCACAAAATAGCTTTAGCAAGCAAAACTGCACAAGTGAAGCGTTAATGTTGAGTATTTTATTTGTATGGCTATATTTGGAAGGATACAGTATGATTATTAATAAGTATCTTAAACTGACAGATTAGCTAAAACAAAGTTGCAATGCTGGTGACGGATGATCAACAAGGAGTCTTTTTCTTTAACTTGGCACAATATATATAAATATATATATATATATATATATTCCATTTGCTATATGCTTTGCCGTGGAGGGCTTTTGTCACTTTTTTACCCACCATAACTTAACTAAGTATATATATATATATATATATATATATATATATATATATAGCAACTGTAAATATTCCTGTATATTCATTTGCATGTCTTAGACAGGTCTGCAACCCTGTCTTTCATCATTATCGCCCAGCACACAGCACTTCCACTGCAGCAAGGGATTCTGGGAAATGACATGCAAATGAGCACACAGTGCCACCTTTTATCTCAAGCTCACATTACATGAACAACCCTTAGCCAATGCATGCTGCTTTAAACACAGCTTTTAAGCAAGGACTTGGGATATGCAAAGCCAGTAAACCCACTCACAGACATGTTTCAACCTTGATGGGTATCATCAGTGTGAGGTTGGTTGCTGGCATTTGCAAACATATATATATTTATTGTGCTTTATCTTTTATACATCAGATTAGAGCTGGAAATGATTAATGCAAATTTGACCTATTAAGAAAACTGACGCTTTTGCCAACTAGATGACCATGAGATACTAATGCTCACGCCATATCTCCTCTCCTCATCACTGCGTTTCTGATTTCAGATACTATTAAGACTATGGCCATAAAATGAACATGTTGCAAACAATACATTGTATGACTTCTAATCCACTAAAACTGTTTCTCATTGGAAAACTGAGCCACAGAAAAACAGAGATCCATCATTTCTAGATATTGATCATGTGCCACTAATGCAGGGGCGGCCAACTCCAGTTCTCAAGGGCCAGCAACAGGTCAGGTTTTAAGGATATCCCTGCTTGAGTACAGGTGGCTCAATCACCTGGGCTGAAGCAGGGATATCCTTAAAACTTGACCTGTTGCTGGCCCTTGAGGACTGGAGTTGAGACTTGGGGAGGTAGAATATACATTTTACATACGTAATGCATAATGTAATAGCCGTTGTGGTTCCTAGCTTCTGGATGTAGTGCTTATCTCAACAGATCCTGGTTCTGCATTCGCTTTGGAAGTTAAATGTAAGGTTGTGATTGTGCTATGTATTCTGTATCCATCGAATACTATATACACGCTAAATGCTTGTCTCAGGATATACTGTACCACAACGAAGGCCTGTGGAAAATTCTTAAAAGTAAAAAAATCTCTGTCTTACTCCCGGGGTATGGGGTAAGACGTTTGTGACATTTGCATCATGCTCTGCTTGAATTTTTAATGTAAATATGTAACTATTGAGCTCATGAACATTCCATTAAGAATATTCTTTTTTTAATCTTTACAGTTACATTAAATCATAGATTCCCCAGAAATATGGTACTCTGTAGAAACCTTAATTTGCTCTGTATGTGCTAGTGGTACTGTATATGTCTAGGAAATGCCAAGTTTTGTGGTAAAAGGGAAATAGAGTACCCAAAATGATTGTGTGTGTATGCATATATGTGTGTGTGTGTGTGTGTGTGTGTGTGTGTGTGTGTATATATATATATATCTATATATCTATATATATATATATCTATATATATATATATATATATCTATATATATATATATATATATATATATATATATATATATATATATATATATATATACACACACACACACACACACACACACACACATATAGGGCTCTCCATTCATTCTTATTCACACTGATACACATACACACTCTTTCTTCACTTGCTTTCAGTAACCCTTTGACACCTCTAGCCATAAAACACATCCACATCGGGGGAAGGACCAGCACAGATAACATTCCAAGAGACACTGTTTTTAAGTAATCCTTGCTTCATTCATTGTAACATCGCCGGAAGAAGAGATCAGTGTATCTCGAAAGCTCGCACAAATAAAAGCATTTTGTTAGCCACAGAACGGTATCATCTATTTATTTTTTGATTATTGAAGCTCGGCTAACACGGTACTGATACCTCTACACGTATATATATATATAGATATATATATACACACACACACACACAAACACACCTTCTTGTGTAAGTTGCTTTGTTTATGTAGAAAGCATGATATTCAAATTTGCCTTTTCTGTTACTTTTAAGATTTTGCTGCATACCCTAGCATTAGTGAAAAAATGAAATAAAGATATTTTACTTTTGGCTAACCCATCCTATGCAAGTGAAAGGCAATTAAGACATACAGTATGTTAATGGTTAATCATGTAACCTTTACTATAGGCATTATAAAAAATAAAAAAAATATTAAATTATGTTAAAATCTCTGTTATAGCTGAATTTGACTAAATAGTGCCCAGGAGAACGAAGAAGAGGGATCCAATAGTTTATATGTGTGTCCAGTATCTTTGCCCAGTAGAGGATTTAGTACAGTTAGCTGCTTGAGATTCTAGAGTTAATGTATTAGATTTCACTTGGTACGCGAGGGTAATCTGATCTATTCTTCGTGTCGGTGACCAATGCTTGTGTTGGCAGCATGATGTCACTCCTGATTTTCTATTCATTCTAATAAGCCACGTTGTTCTGTTTGTTCCTAACCATAGGGGAAAAATAAGATTTTAGTAAAAATAAACTCTGCTAACATTGAATATTTAGCTATTTCGTTACTGTATTTGTTTTAGAAAAGCAATTAGCCAATGACATTGATAGGAAACATAACGGCATCAGCTGTGTTGTAGCAGCAGTTGACTCTTGACCTCTATCACACACCACCCTACTGCAGGTCTCGCTAAGCAAGCAGAACCCGGAGTCTAGAGTATATTTGCCATTCTAAGCAGTATTTGTCATCATTCAGTGGATAATAGTGAGGATTGACTTTTAATTCTTAGTTGGTTTTCCTAATATGGGACCGTTGGAATTCACCAACTGCAAGATGCTTAGATTCACAAGTAATTGAATAGGAAACTGCAGGGTTGCACACCTGCATGAAGATGTGAATGTGCTCACCAGTGGTATTTTCGTTGCATACACAAGCACAGTATATAAAACCATTGAAAGTCTGAAAGTCCAGATTACTGCACCCGATGTAGTTGGGGGGACAAAATGGAACTGGTGTAGAAGTTGAGTCAGAAAGGTTGTTTCTGTTGATGAATTTTGGTCTTTCTGTTCAAGGGAAATAGTGTTATAAAATGGCTTAAGAGGTTTTGGTCCGAAGATAAAGATGAAAACATATTTTTTAATATATTGTAAAACAATGCCCAAATACCACAATTTTGTAACAATTGCTTTAAATTAAAATATCACAAAAATAAATACAATGCAGCCATTAATATTTAAAAAAAATAAGATTTTTCTTTTCCGAGATACATATATATATATTTATACACACACACACACACATATACACAAAAGGTCTGTTTGTTCAACAATGGGGGAGAGCAATTAAAAATTAACACAATACTGTATTCACTTTTCATTTTCATTAAAATGACCCCATTAAGGTATATTTGTTTGTGTTATCGAAAGTGCTATTTGGACAGATTCCATTCATTAATACTGATTTTCAGTACGAAGGACAAGACGTGCAGAATAACTCTGCAACACCTTTGCTTTCAGACTGGCAGGGCATCGGCACTATGGCAAGGTGTTAATGGAGAATCTGTAAAAACATTTATAATAAATCCATAATAATAATGCCCAGTTATTTACATTTGTAAGGAATATTTGAAGGTTCTTTTTTTGTGGCTTCTTTGATGCTTAGATGATTGGTTAGATACAAAGATGAACAATGAGGCCTATGCATCCACATTGGCAAAACAGACACTGTGTCACATGCCTTGGTTTCAGATGCATACTCTGTTTGGGCTCCAATATCTTTGATGGATATAATTGATCTAAAAGAATTAGATATTTTCTTGCTGTTCGGAGGCTTAAGATTTGATCACCATGTGTGAGCTTATCCACCAGGCACACCAAATATAAAAGGTGTTAGAGGTACACAGACAGTGCATTTGCTAGCGTAAGGCATAGAAAGTGGTATTGAGTAGATCTTAGTGCAATAACATTTCTTTAGCTAGTTTTGATCCAGTGGTAATTAAGGGAGTCTCGGAGAAGCGCAACGATGATCAACTTAAGCCGCGGCCGCAGCCAGACTTGGTGGAATCCCGGAAACGCCAGACTGTTCTCTCAAAGCAGTGTCTGGGGGTATATTGCTTCTTTGGACAGGAGGTTTGGCAGATGCAGACAAATCCGTGAGGCACAAGACAGGGGAATCTGTATTCTTCAGTGGCTTTGGATTTAATCTCCGGGTCCCAAGCCAAACAAACCAGGTAATGCAGGGAAAGGGACCATTTTCATTGCAACCACACTGAAAACAAACAGATGGAAAAGCACAAGTTGAGACTATTACACGAGTAACCAATAAAATGTCCTACATTAGAGGAGAGGTTTAAGTTCATAGAAAGTAGGCTTACGAGTTTAAAATTAGAATATATGTTGACTCCTAGCCTTTGCAAAGAATTTGACTCTGATGGCATCCAGCTTCAATGGTATTAGCCCAGTCTTCATCCCTGAGAGTTTAGGTTAAAATAAGCACTGCTAATCTAACTGCATTTCATCCTAGGGCAATTTGAATTTGTTTATTTTGCTAAGTTTGAAGTTGCTGTGAAAAAAATAATAATATTTTTCGCATTATCAAATCTGAGTAAAGTTACAAAAAAGTTTGCAAAAGAACATTTTGAAAAAAATATTTTGCAAATTACGTTTTGAAAATAGATTACAGATTGGACAGTTTTTCTAGAAATGTTCTGTTTAAAAATTCAATTGAGCTTTTTGTAATTTTTCAAATGTTCTTAAAAAATAAATAAATATATATATATATATATATATATATATATATATATATATATATATATATATATATATATATATATATATATATATATATATATTAAAAACATGCTAACTAAATCTCGGTAACTTTGCTCATCTCATGTTTGTGTTCTGTCTTTTTCCTATTCAAACATACATTTTTAGAAGATTTGTTACTCAAATATTGTTCGATATTGTAACAGAGAACTCGTAATGAGACATAATTAGTAAGAGGTGCTGTGCTTTAAGGCCTTCGAGCACTGCTTAGTAAATATGCCCTAACTATTGGTTGCACAAGTTTACTTACTCTTAATCTATATATAATGTATTTTATACTGTGAATTGCATTTGACAACAGTCGATGTTTGGACAAGAGGACAGTGTGTAAAGCACAAAGATCGACCTGGGGATGTTTTTAATCGAAGATGCATAATGAGTAATAACTCCAGAAAATCCTGCACTGTTACCTTCTCTAGAAAGGCATCGGACCCTTATGGGAAAGGCGTGGCCTTGGGCGCCGATATTTTCTCCAGTTTCCTGGACGTTGAGCTGCCCCATTGCGCCCCGTCTTTGGGTTCACCAAGTTCCGAATGTTCTGTTCTTCTACCTGATTTGTATCTGCTACTTCTGCCATGGGAGCTGTGGACAAAATGAACAATCTTTAGTATTCTACTATACGCAAGGAAGTTGTTGCCCCTCTAAAGTTGGTGTAGCAATATGGAGTAACAATACTCTTTCTTCTTTCAACATTTTGTTCCACTCGCGTAGAAAAGAGATATTTTGCTTTAAAAGTATCTCTCGGTTCTGACTTGCAGTGTAAGCCATGTTCAGTAACATGCCAACTTGTACCAGGTATGTATTGGGTGCTTGCTCATTTTAAAGGGTGTGATTGGGCTGACTGTTCCGACAAGGCGACCAGCCAGAATAAAACCAAAAGGGGAGCCCCCTCCTATTCAATTTCCGGCATTCCCGGGCGCCAGTCGCATAATGGGGTCCTTGTGGCACTCTAAGGGTTAAAACACACAGTACCACTCCTTGCATATATTTGAATCAGGCAATAAGGAGATCATGTGCTTAGCTGACTCGTGTTGCTATTGAATAAAATAGCTAACCTAGCTGGAAAGGGAGATAAGTCATTAGTGTAACAGTCAGGGACGATAAATAATTCCATATGGCCAGTCCTCTGCCTGTCCATGACATTATTTTACAAGCCCATATGCCTATGTTTCAGGCAGACGTTAATAACTTAAATACCAATGTATAGAAAGAAAGACCATTTCCTCTGCCATCCTAATCAAGTCAAAGATGACATAGTTTTCCCCGTGTTATTGATCTCGTTTCACCCCATCTTGTTTCACTCATTGGTTATGCAATCTTGTTAAGAAATGGAAACCAAAAGCACACTTTGAACTGACATATTGAATCCAAGAGGGGGCCTTGGACACATTCTTATCCCTGGAAGGGTTAAATGTAACAGGATGAGGCTCGTCTCTGCCTCTGAAAATATTCTGCAGAATATATAAATACACGTTTGGCCTCTCAAAACCTCTTCTTTGACAAAATGAAACGTAAAGTAGCATTGAAGCAAAGCCCAATTGTCCGGAATTTGTGTGACCTCCTCCCCAAGACTAGTCCATGGTGATCACCAAAAAACTATTCTCCTTGGGTCCTCTGGCACAAATACATGAACAGATTCCAAATCATAGATTCTTACTGTCTTCGCGAGGGAAACAAGACCTCTTAATACTGCCCGCCATCCCTTCTAACTATCTACATACCTGCAAGGATTTGAATCTCCCGACCTCGAAAACCATTTGCAAAGCATGCTGGGAACAGAACTCATACTGTAGGTGCTGCAGGGAATTCGTCTTCTCATTAGAAATGTATTGCAGGAGACTGAGACCACCAAGCAGCCAAATCCAGTCATGCTATTCTGATTGGTAAACAGAGCAATGTGCACGCACACGCACACACACCCACACCCACTCACCCACACACACACACACCCACACCACTGTGTTTTTACCAGGGGAACCTGGTTCAATTCCCAGTGTCAGCTCCTTGTGACCTTGGGCAAGTCACCAAAAACAGATTGTAAGCTCTACGGTGCAGGGACTATGGCTATAAAATCCAGTACTGTGCACTGTACTGTAATTCTAAAGCGTTTCAAGTCCCATTGGGGAAAAATATTAAATCAAGTTTGTGTATGTATGTATGTATATATATATATATATATATATATACATACATACACACACACATACACACACACATCCAATATGTACAGTGAGTGTAGTCATTTGCATATTCATTACTCCGCAAATTCCATTACTGACATTATTATTTATTTATTTTTGGTTACCTTGCAGACACTATACAGTTAATTTACATAACGATTACAATAACTGAAAGCCTTGTACTCAATGTGAATGCCTCATGCTGCTGGAATTCCAAGTCAGAAATAGCGTCCTAATGCGGTTCCCAGCGCTGGTAAACTGTACAATGCGTAACTGTGTGCGCTTTAAGAGATGAAAAATGCAGCACTGTTTTATCACGGCACTGTAAAGTCTGCCCATTGTTTAAAAATCCTAATGAAAATGTATATTAAACATTTTAAATGAAGAATTCCCATCATTGCCAACACCTGACACCATCCAAATTGTCCAATGGAATCACTGCGACAGGCTCGGACTTTATTGCTTTCACTGTGGTTTTTCTACAAGTGCCACAGAGTATACTCTGCAGCAGGGGTGGCCAACCCCAAACAGGTCAGGTTTTCAGGACATTCCTGCTTCAGCACAGGTGGCTAAGTCGAAGAGCCACCTATGCTGACGCAGGGACTAATTGAGCCACCTGTGCTGAAACTGGGATATACTGAAAACCTGACTTGTTAGGGAGGGGGGGGGGGCTTGAGGACTGGAGTTGAGCCCCCTGCTCCTAACCAGCCATCTGAGTTGAAGTTACTACATGTTATATTGTGTCCGAGAGAATGTGTGTTATACATGGAAGTGTTTAGCTATACTTCATGCAACTGCTGTATTCTCATGTGTGCCACTAATGCTGCTGGGTTAAAATAACGCTTTCAAATGGACTTCCTGAGGGGCACATGGCATTCTGAGCCAGCTGTCACCTTTGATTTTATTTTGTACATCTCAGCAAACATTGGTACATTTAGCCACAAATGAAAACCCCTTGATAAGAAAAGCATATATCATTTCAATGGAGAGTGGTAATCGTATATGGACCGTTAATCTCACTCCACATCTGGGGATCAGAACGAACACTATATTCTCTCTGTACATTGTTACTCCCCATATGAATGTTGTAAGTGTAGTCGTGCAAAATCTCAAGTCAAATCATACAAAAAGCATTGAATTGGTTTTCTGTGCACACTCCCCATACTATTAATGTACTTGAAAACCATTGGTTCCATATTAACAAACTTGGCACTAAGCTGTAAGGCACTACAGATGGGCAAATTTTGGGGGCGGATTTGGATCCGCTGCGGATCGGCCGGTTCCTTTGGTCAGCGGATTTCCGCGGATCGATCTCTAAAAAGGGCGATTCGTGTTCTGTGGATTTTTTATTATTATTACCAATGCACTCTGCGGATTCTGTAACCCGAGGACTTTTTTGTAGAATCCAATCTGCGAATTCTTAAGTTCTTAATGTAATTCTTAAGAATCCGCCAACGGATTGTATCCAATCCAATAAAAACCGCCCAAATCGGTTTGCGTATTTTACACTGCGCAACAGATTTTGGGGGTAACATCAGCGTAAATCCGGGAAAGGGATTTGGGCGGATTCGCCCATCCCTGTAAGGCACCGAAGTCAAGGCCCATTCATTTGAACTGGCGGCAAGCTTGTCATGTCACATCACTTGGTAAAGGTTATCGCTATAGTATGTTTATGTCTATGCTTTGTGCTGTCATAAAAATGTGCCTAACTTTAACTAGGCCGCTCCTCGAGAGTTTTACCAGCTTCCGTGACATGACTGTCTTGCTTCCCAGGACATCAGATAATAAATCTACTATGTTCCTAAAGCTTATTTTGGAATAGCTCAAGCAGAGTGTCGGATCTTGGCAGATAAACGCTGTTCCCACCCTCACCCCCCATTACTGCCTCCATCTAACACCATCCAAATTGTCAAAGGAAACCACTGCTATGGAGGACTTTCTTGTTGTTTTTTGGTGGTTTGAGGGAATCTACAACCGGCACAATATATATTCACAGTCAACAATATTTGTGTTGGAGTTACTCTGTACATGTTATAATTTGTCCAAAACAATGGGACAGATCCAAGATCAATTTAGAATTTCAGTTATTCAGTTTAGGAACTACTGTACTTCCAACTTCTAGCACACGTACAGCACACGTACAGCACACGTACATCACACTGTAGATTACAATGTTGAAGTGAACAAAATGGGTGAGTGAATGTGTCAAACACAGTAAGAGAATCAGGTTTGAGAGCCAATGGCAGCTGCTTGGGCCCTTGGTAAATCACAGTATCTCCCTGTACCTCAGGAACCAAATAACTTTGAGGATGGATAGATTTACTAATATGGGCTGTGTCGAAGCAATCTGCTCTATACTAGCAGATGTGAGTACTGCCATGAAAGTCATTATTACTCTCCTAGTGCCTAAAATATCTGAGCCAACTCTAATTGTGGTTTCTTCCTACAGGATGTAATATTTGTTTCTTGTTGAATACATGCTCACCGCATTTCCTTCTAACACTGTAGTGCTTGGCAAAAGGGATTCTGGTTAAATATCTTGGTGCACAAACTTACCCCAAAGTGATAAAATGTTTATTTCCCACCATATGTTAAAAAGAAACTGTTTTTGACAGCCCTGTTATATTTCATTTAAGTGAGCGTGCCCATTTTGAAGAAGCATTGTATTACATACATTTGTGACGTTTCTGGCCTACAAGCCAATCATTTAACTTGTTTTGATACTCCGATGCAAGCATTATAAGGTGTGTTTTGCGACATACAGTACATCCTGGTTGTTAGGCATGTTTTCTAAGACACAAATTCAGCACACCCCACCCCCTTAAAAAATGAAAGGAAATGTTTTATTTGTGCCTGTGACAGACACGCTTTTTCATGACATGGATTTATTATGGGGCTAGAAGTTTAAGTATTGTAGTCGTAAACAGTCAACATACAGTAAATGCTTCGAAAGGTTTTCCCTTCCCTTGTGCCGGAATATATGTACTAACTTCATGTCATATTTTTGGCTGGATGGTCTACAGCAGGAGTGGCCAAGTCCAGTCCTCAAGGGCCATCAACAGGCCAGGTTTTCAGGATATCCCTTCTTCACCACTGGGAATGCAGTCATTGACTGAGCCACCTATGCTGAAGCAGGAATATCCTGAAAACCTAACCTGTTGGTGGCCCTTGAGGACTGGAGTTGGCCGCCCCTGTTGAACAGTATATAATCGCAGATGTGTGTGCAGTATAGTAAATAGGCTATTTCTAAAATCAGAGCCAGTACTGTGTGTTTGTTCAGCAGTGGCAAATCCAGCAGCAATGGTTCTCTTCGTGGCGTCCAAAAACTGAAATGAGATGGAAAGCAGCCCAGAATATTTCCTGTTTTCCTGAATGACTCCGCTAAGAGAGGTGATTATTCTGAGCGAGTACTTCCTGCGCACTCTTTCTTTTTATCCCGCTGCAAGGTGACATACGAGAACCGAAAGCAATTATAGAGAATATGTTCACAATATTCCCGGATTATATACTTGTCAAATATTACGGCTCTGTACATGGTCAACCGTGGCTTGGCACAGGTAGGGTAGGGCTGTTGATATAGCAAGATAAACGTCTAATGCAGTACCTAGGGAGGTAGAAGTGAAAGGCCCTGCAAGTAATGTGCTTGTGTGTGTTCATGTCAGGAATGTTAATATTGAGGTTTGAACACACTATGGTGTTTATATGAGAGGAATAGGAACCATGGAGATTTGTTTGTTTCTAATAATACTCTCAGAAGTAAGATCTGCTGCAGTGCTGTGTATGCATCCTTTGATTTACATATTAATAAGCTACTTCTCTGTGAATTACCTACACTTCTAATTTAGCTTTGTGTTTTCTGTTTTAATTGCTACTGAGACCTTCTGCTACAGCTCATTTGCAAAGTTACGGTATACTGTGTACACTGCATTGATACTTTGCTAATCCCTTGATCCAGGACAAAGGTCAAATCTCGATTTCCTGTTCTATGAAATAATTTGTCTGAATTGCTCTTATGTTGAATAGCCTTGTATTGCTCCCTGTAAAAGACGGCTATATTCAAATAGTATGTGTATCATGTATTAGTGTGCAACAACTTATCTGCCCACACTAACAAACACACACAAGTATCTTCATTCTGATTACAATAAGACTGTTGGAGTTAGGTCCGTAAACCATTATTGATAGCATAAATGAATCAACCTATATCATGGGTTGTATGTGGAGTTGTGTAAAAGTATTCAAAGGCCTTTCAAATGGGAGATGCTGTGGGGTGATAGGAATGAATGAGAACCATTAACATGTAGCCAATGAAAAATGCTAGCAATTCTGGTGCTGCAACACCTGATGGATCAGCAGGATCAGTGCACACGTGCTCAGCTAATCTTGATCATTCAGAAAGTGGGTAATTATCAGCAGCACAGAGAGGATAATGTTTCGCCATTAACCACCTACTGCATTTGTATCCGAGCCAGAGATCAATTCACATCGTTTAGAAAGTAAAGGACATTTCAGAATGGCTCTTCTGTTATCCGGTCTGCCTGCCCCTTCCAGGGTGCCAACAGATTATCGTTTTAACAGTAACTATTTCAGTAATGTTTGAGATCTCTCTTCAGAAGTGGTGAAGCACCGCTAGCCTTTGAAATGAGGCGGCCATTCGTCATTCTTTGGTCTCTGTTCATTGTGATTTGTGTTCGACCTAAAAACTGCCGGCTGTGATCACTTTGGTCTGAGGAACATGCATATTCTACTTGAGCTTTCATGTCCATATGTGGTCCTCCTTCATATATGTTCTAAGAGAGAATCATTTACAGGTGAGGCCGTTTGGGAAGATAAATATTTGTCAACTGTGCTGCTTGCTTAGTAAAAAGGAAGACATATTTGAGTTAGTGCTACTGATGGAGGCTCGCAGCCCACATAGCTGCTTCTCTGAGATGATTCATGCGGGAACAGGTGACAGATGTGTGCAGCTGCACTTCTTAGAAAGGAGCCTCCTGTTTCACCTCCTGCACATACTGTGTATCTTATTCCATTGTGCGGAAGTCAATGTGATTATTTAGACTGCAACCTTACTGCATGTTGGGATTCCTGTATTGCAGAGAAGAGACGGCGTAACCAGACCAATGTTTTCACATTGATGCGGTAATCCAAGCATGCACATTTTCTTTCATTTTTAAGATAGAATGGAAGAGGGCGTCACCGGGGCGGAACCCCATTCAATTCAATTCAGGGGACCCCTTGGTTCCTGAGAAACTTACCTCTCCATAGTAGGTGCCAGTAGCCTCTTCGCTCGACCAGCAGGGTTCATGTAATGGGGGAGTTTCAATGTTCCCACGCTCTGCGGGCCAATAGGAAGCTGTGATGTCACTGGGTTCGGCTACCTATTAGCTCACGTGATGCTGGAGCTTTAAACCACAGCTAGCCCAGCCTGAGCAGCTACCGGCACCTACTATGGAGGTAAGTATCTCCGGAAGCAGGTGTCCCCGGAGCTGAAATGAATGGGGGTCCGCTCCTGAGATCGCCTGCTTCAATCCTATGTTAAATAATCGCCCCTTAGATTGCTCCTTTAAAGCAGCAATTCTCCCAAACATTGTCATTTTTTTTTCCAGATTCGGAAGCAGGGGGTCCGTGGGGCTGAACGGTGCTGCTTTCAGGTTTGGGGTACCCTTAGCCCTGAGATAATTACTGGTAAAGTAAAGTTACCAGTGGTCCTCTTGTATTATCTATATTATCCATCCTGGCCGCCATCACTGACCAAAAGGAAGCCACAACCGATGATGTGGAGGCTTCCTATTGGCGCGTGGGAACCCGGTGGACTTGAAGGGTAGTAAGAAGAACAGACCCCCTGCACCTTTACTAGTAATTATCTGGGGAACCTAAGGGTCTCTGGAAGATAGCACCAGTTAGCTCAGCGGATCTCCATGCTTCCAAATAGGTAAAAACAATGCATTTCCAATAAATAAATCCTCTAGGCGGGATTGCTGCCTTAATATCTCACTGACCAATCTGCTGTATCTAAGATATTGTGTAAGGCAGGGGTGGCAAACCCAGTCCTCAAGGGCCACAAACAGGTCCAGGTTTTCCGGATATCCCTGCTTCTGCACAGGTGGCTCAATCAGAGGCTCAGTCTTTGACTGAGCCACTGATTGAGCCACCTGTGCTGAAGCATGAATATCCTGAAAACCTGGCCTGTTGATGGCCCTTGAGGACTGGAGTTGGCCACCCCTGGTATAAAATCTCTTTTGTCATTTTATTCCCTTCACTTTGACTGCACAACTTTCACCAGGTGACCCCTGGTTACGCAGATATGGGCCTATGATAATCTTAAACAATTGGGAGATAAAAATGGCTATCAGCGACATCATGCCATGTGAAATTCCCATTCATTAGTTGGTTGGCGCTGTCACCACCAAGATTTCTCAATCTGGCCATTTTACCTGGATGAGGGTGTCTCACTATAGGAAAAAGAAAAACCAGAGCACAGCAAAAATAGACAAGGGCTCTATTTTTCTTGTTCCTATTTCTCTCGCCCTGGATGGAAGCTCGTTACGGAACCAGAAGCTTCAATGTCTATCAGCTGCACATCGGCTCTGTGAGTATTATCACTTACTTCAGGCCTGCAGCAGTTCTGTTCGCGGCCAGTGTGGTTACGGGACTCCAGTCTCCAGACTAAGGGTTTATGACTCATACACCCGCTGAGGGGTGCTGTATGCTGCGGAGCCCGCTCTGAGGTGACGAGTCAGCTGCTTTCCCCCTGATTTACATCTCCTACCGGATCAGGTGAGGTGGCTACCGCAATATTCCACACACACAGGGCTTAGTGGATGGACTTCCATTGCCGATGATTTATGGTTCCGGTTTTAACTCTTATGCTACATATTGCTGTCTTCATCAGCACTTATTGTCTAATTGAACTTTCATATACATCTAGTGTTTGAAGCACCGAATTAGGGATTTCTCCCAATTTGTTTTTGGGGTCTCACTATAGTAAAACCAGTGTTATCTTGAAGCTCTCATTTCAGATAAGTATATAGAATAAAGCATTTCTGCTTTTAATAACCGCCGTATTAATCACCTTAAATAAAACAGTAATGGTTCCGCTCGAAGCCGAAAGGGCTTGCAGGACGCAGAGCATTGCACAGATTCCACGTTAAGCAGTAATATAATGAACATTAATGCCATAGAGAGACCCTATTCTAAAATACCTTAGCATAGCGAGCATGTCTTGGGTAGTTAGGCAGTGTTATGCTAATATAAAATGGAAACGACACCTCCACACTTTAACACATGTTTCTTTAATGATATGAAACAATATTTAGCTGAATTTTCAGAATATATCTGGACACAAAGTGAGGGGGAAAAAAAGTGACAAAAAGCCTCCGCTTACAGCAAATAAAAATATAACTGGTGAGCACATTCACATGTTTCAGACAGGTCTGCAGCCCTGCCCTTCCCCATTATCTCCTAGCATACAGTGTTTCCACTGCAGCCAGGGATTCTGGGTAATGACGTGCAAATGAGCGCACAGTGTCAGCTTTTGCTTCTTGTCCATTTTAACATAGGCCCCTATAAGCTTATATCCCGCAGGCAGGAATTAAAAAGTGACACACGGAGTGCTCATTTGCACGTCATTACCCAGAATTCCTGGCTGCTGTGGTGGCACTGTTTGCTGAGAGATCATGGTGAATAGCAGGGTTGCAGAACTGTCTGAGACGTGTCAATGAAATCCTTCTCCAACAGAAACGCAGATGGAGTTGCGTATCCCCCTTGTTCCTGGATTGTGTCACTGAGCAGTATGCAGGAGACATGAACAATGCCATGTTGTAACACTCTTTATTTCATCAATGATGTGTATCTGGAATACAGTCTTTACCTTATAGTTAGGGTGACCAGAAGTCCCGACTTTTTCGGACTGTGGCCCAGGTTTTTCCCCCCCTGGCGAGCGCCGACTGCGTATGAGCTGCCGGGATGTGTCGATCGCGCATGCGTGACTTTAGCCCGTTTTTTGCCGGGAAAAATCGGGTCACCCTACTTATAATTTCTTGATATTATTAAAATTGCGGGTGACATTTAAATTCCAAATGCAAATCTAAAGGGCAGAGGTTGTGGTTTCTTTGGATGTAACATTTTGATACCAATTGTACACGCCATGCCCTGCAGTGATGCTAAGGGATTGGTATCATCTGGTTATTGTTTTGCCCATTGCTCTGGTCTGAATTGACCAGACAAACTGAGTTTTGTTAGTGCAGTGAAAGAGCTTTTGTCTAACACAGGGGAAGGAGGAAAAGCAGTGCATCAAATATCTGCCAATAATTGAACATCTCCTGTTAACCCTACAAGTACCTTTCCAAAGTGTGTATCGCAAGAATCAATCATTTACCACATGCTGTTTGTGCAATGTTAAAGATGGCTGCTTTGTCACATTCCTGCATGTGTAGTTGCCATGGGGATGTTGGCAATAGTAATCTGGCGCCATTTCTTTAAATTGACATTTTCAGAGTGAATTATGTGTGTTATAATCAGTTTAAAAAAACACCCTTTCTGTTGATGTTTTGAAAGGATAGTACTTTCTGAGCCTCTCCGGCATAGATGTGATGAGTGACGTCTATGAAGCTGAGGGCAGGATGTTTCCCGCCATATTTTAAATAGTTGCATCTGTTTAGAAGGCCTGTGCCAGAAGAGCAGCAGTGTAGACTGCAGATAATGGGTTAGACAAGTTCTGTTACATTTTCCCTCCCTTCCCCACCCCCTCTCCTCACCTCCCCACCCCCCTCTCCTCCTCTCTCCCCTCAACTCCTCACCTCCTCTCTCACCTCAACTCCCCTCCGTCTCTCTCCCCCCTCGCCCGCTCCCATACCCACCTCTCTCCCTCCCACCCCCCCCTCTCTCTCTCCCCCCCCCTCTCTCTCTCCCCCCCACCCCCCCCTCTCTCTCTCCCCCTAACCCCCCTCTCTCTCTCTCTCCCTCACACCTCTATCTCTCTCCCCCTTCTCTGAATGCACCAGTTTTTCATCCGTGCAGTTTTTAATGACTGAACTGGGAGAGGATGTAATGAGGTCTCTAACAGGTTCCGTGCTGCAGTAAATAAAGCTGCTGTTTCAAAATTCTGATTACCAAGTTAAAAAAATATAGGTTTTCTGGAGCAATCTTAGTGCATGTATTTGCATGTGCACCACAGTGAAAAGGCAAAATGTTGTGGTAGAAAGATACTTTGGCCTTAAAAACTACAGTAGTTTCATCTTAAATTAAACCCCAGTGCAGCCAAGGGTTAGACTGCCTACTCCAGATGCCATGTAGTCGACTGGTGGCCTTGAACAGCATGTGAACGTGCATTACAAACGTGATTAATATGAGTGGAGCAACACATCTAAACCGCAGTAAATGAACATCTCCAGAACTGTAGGGTATTGCAAAACCGATATGTGGTATTTCTTCCAAGCAATAACAGGGTTAGAACGTATTATTCTTACACATAACAGACTTAATTACGTAAACCAGTTTGAAAAGTGGAATGCCAAAGCCCTGAATACACGTTTTCTACATTGACAATACAGAGCAAGGTGAGGTCACCCTACGTCTACAGGAACGGAAGGGAAACCACTGTTTGGCCTTTCAGTTGTAAAGAATGCCCATTCCTAATACTGAATAGTTACTGTAGAGCAGGGGTGGGTAACTCCAGTCCTCAAGAGCCACCAACAGGTCAGGTGTTCAGGATATCCCTGCTTCAGCACAGGTGCCTTAATAAGTCCCTGCTTCAGCACAGATGGCTCAGTCTTGGACTGAGCTACTGTTTGAGCCACCTGTGCTGAAGCAGGGATATCCTGAAAACCCGACCTGTGAGTGGCCCTTGAGGACTGGATTTGGCCACGCCTGCTGTAGAGGAATACT
The DNA here is from genome assembly GCF_040206685.1 of Ascaphus truei. Lineage (NCBI taxonomy): Eukaryota > Metazoa > Chordata > Amphibia > Anura > Ascaphidae > Ascaphus > Ascaphus truei. Next base: position 21,164,509 of record NC_134498.1, read on the forward strand.
TGGTTTTAATCGTTTCCATTATGCTATATATTACATATAATATTCTGTGCCTTTGAGCTCCTGCGGAGACGTGACGTCACATGAGATTTGACGCCCGTCGCCATGGCAACATGGAGTCAAACGACCCTGCAGCGTAATTTGACACCAGCACAAAGGTAAGGGGGGGGCGTGAGCACTGGGGGAGAGCAGGCAGGGGGGCGCATCACCCGAAGTTTTCGCACCCCTGCGTTACGCTGTTAATTATAATACCGCGTTGTCTCCGTTACACTGTACCGTGTTCTGCTGGAACATATTAATGAATTCAGAGATCTTTAAATCGCACCTAAAGATACAGGGAAACTATTCACTGGTTATATTTCCCATGAAAAACCTGTCTGATATAAATGTAATGATGATGGAGGCCAACACTGTGACCCGTATTTTTAGTGGAAAGCTACTAAGTATTGACAAAGAATGACTACCGGTATTTAGTTTCTTAAACTACTGTATCACATCTTCATAAAATGCAGCTACATGTCACCAGTGTTTGTAAACTCAAGCTGGAGCCAGATTACAAAAATATACCATAACTCCCTGTTTTTATTTCATTTATAATTTCCAGTATTCTAGTATATACTGTACCACCAAGGGAACGATGGCAAAATAAGCAGTTTTCTATATACAAGTGGCATTTGGTCTTCGATTGTAGTAGCACCGACAATGATCAAAAATCTAGTAGGGATAAGAAGTTTATCTATACTGTGCTGTTTAAGTTCCTTCATTAAGGGTGTGGTGTCCACATTGATGGTATCCAATAAGATAGTCATTGGTAGTTTGTGAATGAAAGAGGGGAGGATAGGCATTACTGAGTTTCAGTTGGGTAAACATAGAATCAAAGAGATAAAGTAGGGGTCACACACAGTGTCAGGGTGCATCTACAATTTAGCCTAGGGAATATTTGCCTGCGGGAGCCTTGCTGTGCTTGTACCATAATGGGAGTTCTGTTCCGTTACTATGGATTTGCTCCATTTTCTTTTAAATACTTTTACTCTGCATTTGTCATTCTTTGTTGCGACACCCTTTAGTACAGGGGTGCTCAACTCCAACAAGGGACACCAACAGGTCGTTGACTGAGCCACCTGTGCTGAAGCAGTGATATCCCGAGAAGCTGAGGTGGCCCTTGAGGCCTGAGTTGGCCTCCCCTGCTCTAGTAGATTTATACTTGGGAGAAATGCTGACGGAAAACAATATTTGAAGTGTCACTTAGAACTGGTCGCTGTTCCAAATCTTGTAAGAGACTCTTTTTAACCCGTCCCTAATCCTTGCATATCTGGAATTTGCTGCAGTATTCTTGCATCAGTTGGGTGTAAATCCCTCTCTCTCCTTTAATGAAAGCAGCATTTATTGGGCAACAATAAGCCAACACTTGAATGTGTTCTTCACATTTCTCGCATTTCTAAAATATGTTGTGAAGGGTACTCCACCAGTTTCAGTTTTGTTAAATGACGATACGCATCTAAGGCCCCTATTCAATATGTTGTGAAGTCACTACATGAAAGACTTAGATCCCCACTCATTTAATGAAGCTCAAAGACCGCCCTGACACAGAGGTGCACCCCACATGGAAATGGAAGAGGGGTTTGCGTGTAAGGATCCACATCAAACACATTAACAGCTAGAGCTTCCCCCCCTCCCCCCCCCCGTTTGCTCCAGGACAAAAAGGACTAATTTTCTCCCTGTCTCATTTTCCATTCATTTGTGAAGCACTATGAAAATCAGCTCTCTCACTACGCTCGTCCTTTTTGGGGCTGCAATACCCCACACTTCAAAAGCAGACAGTCTCGACTCTCTCTCACTTGGGGTTCATTGTAAATCATGTGTCCTGCCCCCTCTGTTCTCTAATCCCCCCCTCCCCATCCCACTTGTTACATTATATCTCTCCTCCCTCTACACCAGGGGGGCTTACTCCAGTCCTCCAGGGCCACCAACAGCTTGGCTTTTAAGGATATCCCAACTTCAGCACAGGTGGCTCAATCAGTGGCTCAGTTGAAGACTGAACCACCTGTGCTGAAGCAAGGAGTGATTGAGCCACCAGTGCTGAAGCTGAGATATCCTCAAAGCCTGACCTGTTCCCGAGGATCGAGTTGAGCACCACTGCTCTACACTTACTGTATGCTCTCCCCTGTTGTCATTTGGGCAACGTGTTGAATGACAGTAAAAGGAAGCGAAACACACGGCTCCTTTTTATAACGACTAGTCCTATATTCTAATTTGCAACACCCTTGTTAACCAGGATCCCATTTTCAAGCCAGGTTCAGCAATTCCGTTTGATTGGCTGATGGCCACCCTTCCTCTTAACCATATCATCTTTCATCGCTTTGCAGCTGCATTACAATCACCTGCATCAGCTAGATACAGTGTATAGCAGTGCATTACCCCACATGGCCTATGGATTCAGGCACATTTGCAGCCACAGCTTGCTAATACGGTAATCTAGCTAGGTAATGCATTTGTCTATTCCTTATAAAAGCATTAATATATTATGGATGGAGTGATGCTTCTATAGCAGGAAGCTGCACTGGTTGAAACAAGATGGATGTTCCCAATTACAACAGATATTATCAGTCTCCTAGCTCCTGTTCCAGGTGTGCAGTAAATAAGATCACATACCACTACCTAGAATAAACAGGTGACATCCTGTGATTTATTAACTCCCAGTATTGACAGCCCCTATCTGATCTCTGTAAGAATACCTCACCAAGGTATACTGCAGAAAACAGGGAGGGCAAACAAGTGCATACTGTGCATTTTTGCATCTCTATTCAGCTAACACTTGCTCCATTTTGCTGTGCTGAAGTTGTCCTATAGTGTCCTAGTTCTGGGCATAGGTGAGATCTGTAGATGCCAGCTATTGTTCCCATAATATATTGTAAAGATGTATACATAGACTGTAGCCACATAAATATATTTACCCAATTATAACCGGTTTAAGCGAACAAATAATTATTTCCCATATTTCCAGTTTTGTTAATATGCATATTTGAATAATCGTGGCATAGTAAATATGCATATCACGCATCACATTAATCTTCTCATGTACAGTATTATAAATCACACACAGTACAGTAACAATTCTAGCATTGATTTACAAATCAATGTGGTACAATAAATTATCAAACTTTAGTCGTTGACAGAGAACTTATGCCTACAAATAAATAGCATTGCTAAACCCTTTCAGAAGTGCAGCTTATTGTAGGAAATACAACTACAGCAAACAAAATACATATTAACCATTTGTTGCCTTGAAAATGATCTATACAGAAGTTAAAACATGTTTAGATCATTTAGGTGAAGTTAAAATATTGTAATAAATGTATTCTCTATTTCTTCTGAAATGTTAAGGTTTGAACAATTCCACAATTCAGTTCTAAAACACAGAGCATAAATAGCCAGGTAATTCCAAAGTACATAGATTTCACCGGTCAGTGAACCCAAACAGTTAATCATTAAACCTCCATTAATAACTTTACTTAACCGTGATAGACCTACAATGTACAGTACAGTATTGGTTGATACTTTCTTAAATGGGCTATAAAATGCACTATGTTTTCTACTGCAAAACATTAGAGTGGAGACAGACTCACCTCCAAAGGCTGAAGTCAAGGTTAAAAAGAGCAGGAGAAATGCCAGAGTCCAAAGCCTAAGATTCATGTTTCTTGTGGCTGTGTTGGCTGAGTGAGTGAGAGAGAGAGAGAGTACAGTCTGTGTGCTGAATCCAAGATGCAAGCTGCTTCTGTCTTTTGGAGAAGGCTGGCTCCTTCCAGAGGGGACTCTAGCCTGCCAAGAGACACAGCACTGAATGCTCTCACATAGTACAGGGGGCTGCATTTTGTATTGGAGAGTCTGGCTTGGATGAAAGCCGAGTTGGTCATGTGGTCATCACTAGAATAAGGGGCCTCCTCTTTTCTTTTTTCTTTTTTTTTAACACCCAAACTGAATTGAACTAAGTAATAGAGGGTTGGTGAAACAAAGCACTTGGCTTTGACAAACCTATTGCAATAGAACTTGGATTGGTGCCAGATGGTTCCCAGGTACTTGGATTCAAATTCAGGAAGCCTTGAAAATAGGAGATTACAAATATTAACCCTTAGCTGGAACCAAGTTTTTTTTTAATGGTTTGCGGTTTCCTCGACAGCTGTCAAGGCATCTGGGAATTGTTTTACTGATGTGTCACTTTGTGATGATCCTTTTGGCATTTTCATGCAGGTTTCTATTGCCCAACAAGACCTTCCACTCTCTGGGTGATAACACGAGTTACATTTTGCTGCTGAGTCTGAAATGAGTTGGATCGCAGGATATTGCACATCATTTTGATTGGGAGTTATTGGCATTGAAGTAACTTAAGCAAATTAAACTTCGATTGTAAGCTCTTCGGGGCAGGGACTCCTATTCCTAATGTTACTTTTATGTCTGAAGTGCTTATTCCCATTATGTGTTATATTATTATGTCACGTGTGTTACTGCCGTGACGCGCTATGTACAGTACATGGTGCTATATGAGTAAAGATATACATACTGGCAATATTGTGGCGGTCTCATCAGCACAGATGTAGGCAGCTTTATTTTACTTACTGTTAATGCAGAATATCCGAATTTCCATAGGAATCCATGGCAGTGATGAGACAGATTATCACAGTATAATGCATGAGCAATAAACCTGGCTACAGCTGTAAAATACATCTGTGAGGTTAGAAGTTAGAATATTATTTAAGGTTAAAAGGGACAGTGCAATTATCCGGTCCCTTTTATCCTTATTATTTTGATGTACGACCGTTCAATTATTCTGCATTGCTGCAATCGCTTCTGCTTTTAAAAGTGACGGATGAGGAGAAATCCCGATATGAAAAGATCACCACTTCTTATTACGGATTGCTTACCTTAGAAGACGGGGTCTCCATCAGTACAACTCTGCCATGTGCGGCAGAGAATAATATATTGATTGCAACAAAATAGTATTGATTCAAACAAGGGAAAAGTGAATGTATCTGGGTCCATCAACTGCTCAACTCATTGCCTTTTTTTTCATTTAAATGATTAGGACACATAAGTAGAGAAAAAATATATATTTATTTATACACACACACATTTGTTTTGCCATATGAAAGATGCACATTGCAATAAACTGATTATTTTTGCAACTAGTTACATACATACTGTGTATACAGCATAACCCCGTTATAACGCGAATCCGCTTATAACGTGATGCCAGCATGGCTCCCAATTTTCGTATTTATGAATACTTTACAACACAATTATTGGTATCTTAAATACTTTATTGTACAATGCATACAACTGCACATTATTTCTAACGCGATCCACTTATAGCGTGTTGTGATTCTTTGGACTCCAAGCACAGTGTTATAAGGGGGTTGAGCTGTATATATATATATATATATGCGTGTGTGTGTGTTTAGGTTGTAAAAAAAAGAAGCTATTAAAGGAGCAATTCATGCAGTTTTTACGTTTCATTTTTAACACGGGTTTTTGAAGCAGTGGTTCTTTGTAGCTGAGCCCCATTAATTTTAGCTCCGGGGACCCCCTGCTTCCGGAGATACATACCTCCATAGTAGGTGCCGGTAGCCGCTCCGACTGAGCTAGCTGGGTTTTAAAGCTCCCACGTCACACTGGCCAATAGGAATCTGAACCTGATGACGTCACGGCTTCCTATTGGCCCGCAGGGCGCGGGAGCTCTGAGACTCCGCCATTACATGAACCCTGCTAGCGGAGCAGCTACCGGCGTGCCCTACAGAGGTAAGTATCTCTGGAAGCACGGGGTCTGACGCAGGGGGTCCCCAGAGCTGAAAGTAATGAGGTTTAGCTCCGGAGACCCCCTGCTTCAAACCAACGGGGTGGAAGAACAGATTGGATTGTCGCTTTAACACCTGCTTTATTTGAGAGATGCATTTAAACATAATTGGTTATGAAGATTTTGTATAACACATGGAATTGGTGGTCATTCCTGTAATGAGCTGTAGGAGTATGTGTGAGTTTATATTTGCAACTGTAATTATCTCCACAGTGGGAGGACCCCATGGATATACTGCAACATTAGAATGATCAGCAGCTGCTGCATGCAGAATGTGCGTGTCGTGGGCATCCTCACATAGCACTTTGTACCTTTGAATTTGTAACACTTTATGCATTACTGTGTAACATGTCACTGACGCATATTAGTATCTGATATTTACAACTTTAAACTAAACCAAGTACGTTTTGCAATCTTTCAAGGTAAACTGCAAATATGTTTTAACAAATAAGCCCTTTCATAAGTCCGTTGATATTCTGCATTTGTATATAGCTTTAGACTGTCTAAATAACAAATATGCATTACATGTCCTCAAATGAAATATAATGTATTGATTTGGCAAATCAACATGGATACAAAATAATATCCTGAAATCCCCATTAGCAGTGTTTAATTATGCATGCCTGACATATGCTATATGGGAGAGGTTCCTGGGACCTGCTCCCCAGCAGAATGGGTTTTGTGGTTTGTTACCATGACTGCCCTAGTCACAATGAAACATGCATTCATCTCACATAGGATGATTTACTACAATGCATTGTGTGTTTAGGTTCTGCCGCAGCTAAAGCAATGTGAAGACGTTCTGCACACAATTCACAGATGTTGGTGAACTCAGGGGTTGTAATATTTTAGCATTAATGCAGCGGAGCGCAAAGTGGGGGCGAGAGATTTTCTAGGGGGGGTGCGGCTGTTACACAGGCCCGTGCTTCCCCGAAGGCATTTAAAATAAATGGCGAGGATTGCGCGAGTCCTCTGTAACTTTTCGCTTACCTGGAGTCACAGGGACGCGTCTCCATGTCAAGCGGCGTCAAGAGCCCTGCGGGGGGGGGGTGGAGCGTGACCTGGAGGGGGGAGGAGACAGGGGGCGCGTGTTGGTAAGTTTGCGCACCCCTGCATTAATGCATTAAAGCAGCAATACTAGATTCCCCTTTTTTTATTTTCTTATTTTTATATGTAAAGCATGTGACAATGTATAATTCTACATTCTTACCTAAACTGCTCCTGTTATAAATCTGTCAAAATCCTGATTGTGTGCTAACTAAATGGCCGCCTTCTGACTGTGCTACTGTCTGCAATGCTGCAGCTGATATGTAACATTATATTACTAAGTGTAATACATTATTGCTACAGCTTTCAGAGTAATAGACAGTCTGCTGTTTGGAACACAGGAACAGCTCTGTTTGTGATACTTTGTTGCCAAAGGGCAGAGCTAAAAAAAAGGTGTGTATCAGAGCCTATTTCAAAGAGGAAGTGGACGTGACATTAATAATTTCTGTAGCAACCAAAGGATGATCAGTACATTTGAAAAAAATCATTAAAAATGGCAGGAGTTAAAAAAAAATAATAATTAAAAAAATGCAGACTATTATCTAATACTACAAAATTGCTATAAACACGAATTTGGCTAAAGACTTGCTAATGTGATTCATATTTTTATTTTACATTTCAATATAAGCCGTATCACCCACAAATGATTTTGTGCTGCAAATTGTTGTAAACCATAAATATTGCGACAGCTAATGACCAGGTTAATAATAAGAAGGTAAGGATTACAAGTGTGAAACTGTCCTAAATGTATTAGAAAAATGTGAAACGGTTTCCTCCCAAATTCGCTTTCCCAAGCCTCAAAGGGCTAATAATGTCGCCAAATGAGTACGCTTTCGGCAAAGTATCGCCAGATGGCGAGTGAAACATGGTGTGCGCGCTGTTTGTGGTCTCAGCATTAAGTGAATCATGTGGTTTAAGAGAGTGCTATAAATGAGCATATTAAACAACATTGCCATGCACATTGACTAAATACTCGGATAATTGCTTGCAAACTCTTTTGTTGGCGCCTCAACAAGGACAACTTTTGTGACCTCTTACTTGGTCAAGTAAGGATGGTCTGAAATAATATTAGGGGACTGTAAGAGATGTTTGCAGAGGTACATATAATGGAGACCGATTTGGGTGGAATTATTTCTTGGCGTTGAGTCTGTTCCTTTATCCAGGCAAAACATACAAAAACAACATAATAACAAACCCCTATCCCTTTGTAAGGGCGAATTTACTTCCCCAGGCCCTATCTGCAGGACTGAAGTGATATTCCCATTACCAGCCTAACACCCCAAAGTCTCAGGAGGTTCCTTAAGCAGATGGCCTTCCATGTCAGTCTGGCAGGTTCCTGGGTCTCTGTGTCCAGGAAATATAGGTCTCTGGGTGTCTTGATCTTCTTAGCACAAAATGTTGTATTGAGCGCGCTGTCCCTCCAAACGACCACCCTCTCAGCTACCCGGTTCCACCCCGCAGCTCCTAGTCCCCCGTGATCAGCGGGGCATACTCGGCAAACAAAAAACAAAAATAGGAGCGCATGAAAATGAAACCAAGAGAAGCCAAAATTAATACATGTATTTTATATCAAAGAAAATAGTTCATCATACAAACATACATATATCAGAAATACATAATAAAACCTGTCTAAAATGACACTAATAAATCTTCTTAGCACAGCCTTTGTGCTCAAGACAGTGTCTGTGTGCAGGCTTCTCTGCTGTCCTTCTGTCAGCCCAAAAGGTGAGCTAAGGAATCTCTCTCCTGTGTCTCACATGAGGCTTTTACAGAGCTCTCATTAGTCCAGGTGGAGACTAGTTAATTGAGTGGCTGCAATTAACTATCTCTCTGCTGGATTCTCAGTGCTCTGAGGCTGCTTTATTTAAACAGGGATAAGTCCCTGTCACAGGGACTATGACCATTATTTACTGAGCTGTGGTACTCCATAAGACACCTTCTGGTGCCGGGAGACCCATTAACTTCTACAGGCCATAAGGCAGAGGTGGCCAACTCCAGTCCTCAAGAGCCACCAACAGATCACATTTTAAGGATATGCCGTTGACTGAGCCACTGAATGAGGCACCTGTGCTGAAGCAGGGATATCCTTAAAACCTGACCTGTTGGTGGCCATTGAAGACTGGAGTTGGCTGCCCCTGCCATACAGAGGGGCGCAGACAAGGGTCAGAGTTAATATCAGACCAGTAGTTGAAAACACATACAATAGTAAACCAATGGTTAAGAGCACAGGGGTGATAAGAGTATAACGCAATATGTACTCACACGGGCCTGTGTGGTACTAGGTAGTACTATAGGTATCTTTATTTTCTTTCCCTCCTTCTTACTAGTCAGTCATGCTCATTCTCCCTCTGTACATCATGGATGGGCCACTCAAGGCGCATGTAGTGGAGGACAGCGCCACACAGATGAATAAAAATACGTTTATTTGGCAAAGAATATGAGACAACAATTCACTCACATGTAAAAAACTGCTCAGGGACGCCGACGCCAACCTCCCGCTCTCCGGTGCAGTGTGCTCCTGTTCGCCGCGTCCGGTCTACAGGACTGTTCACCGTCAGTGCAGGCGCCAGCTACAGTGTCCTCGAGCAGACACACAGCTTCTGGTCCAGGTCTCTGCACACACAACGCGTTTCGGATAATTCATACCTAGTGCCACATAGGCCCGTGTGAGTACATATTGCGTATACTCTTATCACCCCTGTGCTCTTAACCATTGGTTTACTATTGTATGTGTTTTCAACTACTGGTCTGATATTAACTGTGACCCTTGTCTGCACCCCTCTGTCTCTCTTTCTACCTATATTTTCTTGAGGATTGTGGGAAGATCCTTTCCAGGGGTTGAGCAGCAGACACTGAGCATTTGAAAGTGTGGTACTGTATATGTATATTTATTTTTGACCTTATTCTTCTGTTCAGTTTCAAGCATTGTGTAAAGGGAGCGCCCCAGTTCACTTCCATTGTGCCCCTGCCATACAGTAAGATGTTTCATAGAGTAGCACCACTCAGTATACAGTATATGAGCCTTTACATTTTGTAAATTTGAGTCTCTAAAAAAGACATTATTACAATGTGACAAGATACACAGTTCATACAGTATACCATGCCGCTTTACCATTGCAAACACATGTTTACCAACATGACAATTATATCAGGGGCAAAAGGTCCCAGACCAGGGATCATCTAGTCTGCATGGGACTGGGAGCCCATAGATAGATGTGAGACAAAGGGAATTAAGCAGGATGTGGTGATGGGGAGAGGAGTTAGGCCGCGTTTTTAGTGGGCGCGATGGCGCGTGCGCACAACAATCCTCTTCTCATAGAGGCCGCCCATAGAGTGCACGACCGACGAAGTGCGATCGCGCGCACGACTCTTGAAAAGACTAGAATTTTGTCTTTGCCGCGTGCCGGGTCGCGTGCCCGGTTCAGCCAATGAGGGCGAGCCGCTCACGTGATGTCACGGCCACGCCTCCGCGTCGCCTCAGACCTCAGTGCAGGTTTTGCGCAAGCGAAGTCATGTGCTCCGTCGCGCGCGGCCACTATAAACGTGGCCTTAGGCGAGTGTCCAGAAGAGGACGCATATCACTGATTTTTACATCGGCTTCGCCATTAAATGAATGTGTACTCTAAAAATGGAATAAGTGCTCTGAAGAAAAGGAAACAACCTTTCCTTTAGTGATCCTCGAATAGGGATGGAAGAAATTCTAGGCATACAATAAAATCTATTAATAATAATCTATATATTATTATTGTCTATTTGTGAAGCTCCAAAATATTCAGCAGCGCAGTACAAAAGGGCTTACAAAAAGTGAGGTAGATGAGTCCGACAGCAGCATTTTGGATGGATGTGGAGTTAGGACAGGCGGACAAGGCTAACGCCAGCTAAGAGAAGGCTGCAGAAGTCAAGGTGGGACAAGAGTGTGTGTGTATCCCTTCAAACAACATGTGGAGAGAGACACCTGTGCACAAAAAGGAGCATACATGGGATATATGCTAATAGGATATGCAAAGTATATTTAAAAGAATCCTATTAGCATATATCCTATATATCTCAGGTATGTTCTTTATTGCTCACAGGGGTCTCTCCCCCCCTTTTCACCCACTCCCTCCTCCCCCTCTTCTCTTCACCCTCCCCCTCCCCCCTCCTCTATACCCCTTCTCCTCTCTCGCCTGATAAACCTATATGTCAGGGTCTGGAACGTTTGGGCGAATGGCATTGCCCAGTTGAATTGCCTGTGTGAATGGAAGCCGCTGGCTGATCTGCATACATCTTCTGCATTTATGTGCAACTTCGCATTTGAATATTTGTCCGCAAAGCGAATTTTGCCAAAAATACAGCATAGAATTTTGTGGATCGAATTTTGACTCATTCGCCCATTTCTAACCTTCAGCCAATTAATTAATGTAGAATAATTATGTGCTCTGTTAACCTAAGAGCCTTGTTACTTTCAAATTTGGGAAATATGCACATTTATTACAATTCTTGTGACTTCAAAGCGTTTCATTGATACAGACACCTCCCCAGTATCTCCTTTAGATATTGGTGTCATGTGTCACAAAATCCTCCCATAGGTATCATGTGGATAGATTTGGTCAAACTTCTAATTAGGCTCCAATGCAGAACAATGCAGAGCTTAACAGGTGTTACGCTATTGGTTTCCATCTGTGTACTTTGTGCTGTGTGCTTGGTGTTGAGAAGGTTAGCATAACCGGAAGAGGATTAATACAAATAGAAGGTGACACCATGCAGATCATTTCATGGGTAATTAAATTCCAATTCCAAAACTTCAATATGCGAGAATATGTGCAGAGTTAATGGAAAGAATTGGAAAGGTGTTTTCTTTTATTGACTAGCTGAAATATCTGCAGGAACAAATACGCTGATGTTTTAAGAATTTTCCACCCAGCCTTATTAGTAAGTCCTCCATTCTTTGTGTGAATATGTTATCTTTATCAGAGGCTATAGGATAAATGCTTGTATGAACACCTGCAGAAAAATGTACTTCTGTTCTCCACTTATCTGCTCCTCCCTACATATCAGCTCTGATCTCTAGTTATGTTTCTGTTCGTCTCCTGCGCTCTACCCCTAACTGTCTCCTCTCCACTCCGTTCACCTCTATTGATCCCCCTCGCCTTAAACCTTTTCCCCTCACTGCCCCTTACCTGTGGCGCTCCCTCACACTATGCCAAGCACCTTCTATCCCCACCTTTAAGTCACACCTTAAAAATCACCTCTTAAATTAAGCATTTCAATAGACCAGGCTAATGGCTGCTGTCCCACACCCACAATAGCTCCTACCCACCATTGAGGCCAAGCACTGCCATCTACTGCACCTACCCACCATCAAGGCCATGCACTATCTACTGCATTTATTCACTCACCTGCTGTCTGTAAGTTTCCCAGCATACCACTTAGATTGTAAGCTTTCTGGGGCAGGGATTTGCATTCCTATTGTCTGACTTTGTTGCACTTATTGTATTATTATCATTTCCTGTACTGTATTGTCTCTTTGTATAGCACAGAGTACACTATGGGCGCTATATAAATTCCGATATACATACTCTGTATTGGTATTACACGTTATCCTCTTCCTGTATAGGTAGGTTTGTTAGAGATGTTTTTCATAATGTAGATTCATTGTAGCTTGTGATTAACATTTGCCTGTCTGACAGGTCTGCAACCTTGCCGTTCCCCATTATCTCTTCGCATACAATGTTTCCACTGCAGCCATGGATTCTGGGTAACAACATACAAATGATCACACAGTGTCATCTTTTACTTCTGTATGAAGGAATGTAATGTCTGCTAGAAAGCATCACAACTTGCAACTAATCTTCATCCTCCCAGCCTTCTGAAAACCATTTACATTTACAGCTGAAGTCATTGCAAGTCTTACATGGAACCTGGTGGGAAGATGATCTGTTCATGTGTGTTAACATTTGAGCAGTCACTTAGGGAGGACACAATTAAAAACATCAGGCAGGGGATCTCCATGGCCTGACCACAATGTAGAAAGCTGGTTATGCTGCTGGCACCCCCTGCCCTTTGCACATAACTCTAGAGGAGGGTGAGGGTATCTGTTTCAGTGTTTTCTTGAGGTCGCTGACCCATCTAAATCACAGACAGGGGACAGCCCACCAGTCAGCCTTTGACCCATGACCCAGCCAGATGGAAATAGAATGCTAGCAGGGATACAGGAACAATAGGCATATTCCTGTGTGTTCTGTGATTACCAACAACACTACAAGTGACCATGTGAATGTCATGTGTTATGAAATTAGATATATGGGGGAATGAAAAGGAAGTCATAATGTTGGGTTTAGTCCAACCGAACTGCAGAAGAAAAAACCCCACTGGTTCTAACCTCAGCAATGCAATGGGCTTCTGGGACAGTCCTACACAGACCGCATCCTACAAAGCTAGAAGAACCAAAAATAGAGGTGCATACCTATTAAGAATACAAAAGGAGGCCGTAAAAGTCTTAAACAAAGCCTAATTTATGACGCCCCTATGGGGTTCAAAGTACAGAAACAAAATTAAAAGTAACACAACATTTTAAATCAAATCCAGAGCACTTTGTTGTTCAGATCAGAAAGTTTAACATTGACATTTCCATTACAGGTGTGCTGGTTATTTGAGTATCTGCAGTATGCAGTTTAAATGCAGTTGACAGAGATTTGTTCCAGTAAACATTTTCTAAACTTTCAACTGTGCTGATAATGATTACAGTCTTTATCAGAAGGTCGCCAGTGCTGTTTTCAGTAGCTAGATAACCTAAACATTACAAGCACCAGTAGTTTATGTGATTCTAGGGTCAACCAGTGAGGCATTGATCACGTAGATTAACTGTGTCTGCATAGCAAACGTTACAGAAGCTGTTTGCTACAATTGTTATTCTTGTGCTACTCGATGTTAATCAAATACAAAGTACTTTTGGAGTCAAAGAAGAGCATGATATAAAATATATAAAAAAATGCAGATGCAGTTAATGTGCACCCCAAGTGAGAATGTTTTAAAGAAGCCATCGGAGCGGGCGATTTTATTGGCAATTTTTAAAAAAAATTTAACAGAGGATTCAAGTAGGGGGTTTCCGGAGCTGAACCCCACTAATTTCAGCTCCGTGGACCCCCTGCGTCTTGAAATACTTCAGTCTGGGGTGCCGGTAGCTGCTCTCTTCAGCTAGCAGGGTTCACGTAATGGCAGAGTTTCAAACTCCCATGACCTGTGGGCCAATAGGAAGCCGTGATGTCATCAGGTTAGGCTTCCTATTGGCCAACGTAACACAGGAGCTTTAAACCTTAAACCCCAGCTATCCCGTGTCAGAGCGGCTACCGGCACCCCCTGCAGAGGTAAATATCTCTGGAAGCAGGGGGTCTCCAGAGCTGAAGGTAATGGGGTTCAGCTCCGGAGACCCCCTGCTTCAACCCTATATAGAAAAAAAAACCTGGAGGTCTAGGCAAATATAATATACAATTGTTGTATGTTCTTATTTTTCGGGGGGGACTAAAATATATTTAAGAATAAATTACTGTAAACAAAACTGTAATTTCCTCTAAAAAAATGTTTTTTGTTGTAATAGTGCATTACAGTTCGTCTGCTACTTTTTTAGATTAATAAATGACTTGATAAAAGTCCTAATTATTTAGGTGTAATGTAAAACCTTTCAAATTATTGATACCGTTTCTTGTTTAGCTTGAACGATACAGCTGTGGGATACGTTTTCTGGGCTGCAGAGGTGGGATTCCACTCTGCAAACTGTTCAGCACAGAGATAGTTAAAATAATAAGTTGATTTAAATATAACAAACACTGCTAAGGTGGCTAACCCTCAAGCTTTAACTCAAGAAGTCACCGAGAGGAGAGTGAAATAATGCCGGGAAATAATGCTACTGTATGTTGTTAGATTATATATAAAGGGAAAGAGCAGTGTATTTAGCGCTAATGCGGTGACAGTGTAAAGTGACACAAAATAAGTGACAATAAGATTTGCTTACAATTGCTGTAAGTAGGTTTTCAATTTTACCCCTACCGGATGTTACAGCCTTATTAGTGTCTCTAGCCCACATACATGTGTATGTTGTTTAATTTATTTTACATTGCATTAAATTTGTAATAATCTTTTTTATCAATCTTTTCAGTGCTTTTTGTTTGTTTTGTAAGTTACACTATGATGTTTTTTCTTTTGTCTTTTTTATTTTTGTCTTATATGTTTGTTTGTTCCGTTTGAGACTCCATTGAAGACTCCTCCCAGGACTCTTCCTCATCTTTGCTGGACTTTATATTTGGTCAGATTTTATATTTTAGAGGCGCCGGTTCCCCCCTTTTTCTTTGTTAGATTATATGCAACTGTAGCAGTACCCCCATCAAGACCCTGTCCAAGCCCTACAGATGCAGCACAAGTCATCATCTCCGGAGCCGCGGCACCGGAGACAAGGCGGCAGTGACATTGAGTATCAGCCCCCCTGCATGGTTAATCCTCCAGCACTGGGGCAGCTGTGGGTGTTTTCCCACATCTTGCCCCAGTGGTGGACACAGAGAGTCTGGCTCCATCTGACTTTTTGTCACATTGGAAGTAGCTTTGGGCATCTTTGTTTGTTTTTTGTTGTATACATTTAGCCACACCCACTAGCACTCCTTTTGACAAACACACACACACACACACACACACATATATTATGTGGTAATGTGTGGGGTTTCTCAGAGCTTCAGAGCTTGTTGGGTATCTGTGTGTTTATTAACTATGTGCAACTGGTCTCAGCTGTTTTTGTGGAATGTTAGTGGCCCCTCCCCCCCAAGGTTTAAGCTTGCCCCTCCCCACTTTCCAAGTTGGCAGGTCAGTTTCATTTTGCCAGGTTACGACAGATCCAATGTGATCATTCTTCCTGTAATTATACAGGTAAATAAGAATTTGAACCCAGGTGAGTGTTAGGACCTGCTAACGGTCATGCCTTGAAGTGGCAGCAGGCTTAAGATGCTTTGGCCAAAGGATTGAACTAAATGACCTTTTTCCAAGAGAATATATAGGTATTGCACTGTGTATTTGTGTCACATTGGAAGTAGCTTTGTGCATCTTTGTTTGTTTTTTGTTGTATCCATCTGGCTTTATCTGTATTTCAGGGTCTGGATGTGAGTTACATGAACGTCTTGACACACTTTTGTGGATATGTGATGTTAGGATAACGTCTCATTTGCTTATCATTTTGCATATTATTTGCATGTAATTAAAACTAATCCATCGTCCAAGTTAACACAATGCTATTAGTGGGAGAAAACGTGATTTAACATTATTGGCTTTTGAAGTTATGCAGTTAATCTTAACTTAAAATTGTTACTTAATGAAGCTTTATGGATCTGGCCGTTGGTTTTCCATTACTTTTTAAAAAGCACACACATTTCCGTGGCTAACTAAACTTATACGATACTAATCGAAAAACAGTAATTAAGCCACTTTGCACCCAACCATGTTAAGTAAAGGTTGTTAAACTGGGCTCAATAATGATTAAAGCAGGTCTACTGGCCCAAATGGGACCAATAAATACAACACAACATGTTGGTATCATCTCCTTTTTTTTTTTTTCCTTTTTTAATTGCATTAAAAAAAAATTTAAACAAATTTTCATTTAAAATGAAAATAGACACTTTATAAAATAAACAATGAATGTGCAATGGAATTATTTTTTTCCTTCACATACATGGTAATCTGGCTCGACTTGTCTGAGATTTCTGTCTCCCGTGTTAGTAGTGATCCGTGCGTTGCTCTCTGTAGGGAATAGAAGCGTCCGAATGTAGTCTGCCCCAGACGGGCTTCCATCCACGCAGAGAAGTGAGAAAGCTCACCCAAAACTCCATGGCAGCTTCTAATGTGTCTGTCTTCAGATCAAAATCTGCTTCAAAAATATGAAGACCCTATAAAATATTTAGATAGAAAACAAATGTTAAAATAAATGACGATGAGGACAGTTCTGGTCGCAAAATCCCATGTAAACATCCCTGATTGTTTTCCATGCGGATTACTGTACGAATTAACTAATTTATTACCCAAAAGACCCACTGTGGATTTTAAAGCATTATTGTATATCCAGGGGTCTCTGCCAGCAATAATGTATTATTTTTTTTTTTTAAGTCTAGTTTTTCGTACAAATTCGCCCCGCTACACATATATACCCTGCTACACATGTATACCCTGCTACTCATGTATACCCTGCCCTGCTACTCATGTATACCCTGCCCTGCTACTCATGTATACCCTGCCCTGCTACTCATGTATTCTCTGCCCTGCTACACATATATACCAAGCCACACATGTATACTCTGCCCTGCTACACATATATACCCTGCCACACATGTATACTCTGCCCTGCTACACATATATACCCTGCCACACATGTATACTCTGCCCTGCTACACATATATACCCTGCCACACATGTATACTCTGCCCTGCTACACATATATACCCTGCCACACATGTATACTCTGCCCTGCTACACATATATACCCTGCCACACATGTATACTCTGCCCTGCTACACATATATACCCTGCCACACATGTATACTCTGCCCTGCTACACATATATACCCTGCCACACATGTATACTCTGCCCTGCTACTCATGTATACCCTGCCCTACTACACATGTATGGTATACCCTGCCACACATGTATACCCTGCCCTGCTACACATGTATGGTATACCCTGCCCTGCTACACATGTATGGTATACCCTGCCCTGCTACACATGTATGGTATACCCTGCCCTGCTACACATGTATACCCTGCCCTGCTACACATGTATACCCTGCTACACATGTATGGTATACCCTGCCCTGCTACACATGTATGGTATACCCTGCCCTGCTACACATGTATGGTATACCCTGCCCTGCTACACATGTATACCCTGCCCTGCTACACATATATACCCTGCTACACATGTATGGTATACCCTGCCCTGCTACACATGTATGGTATACCCTGCCCTGCTACAATGTATGGTATACCCTGCCCTGCTACACATGTATGGTATACCCTGCCCTGCTACACATGTATGGTATACCCTGCCCTGCTACACATGTATGGTATACCCTGCCCTGCTACACATGTATGGTATACCCTGCCCTTCTACACGTCTTGTATACTGTTTCAAAGCATTAAAATAGGGGTTATTTATACGGTCAGGGAAATTCCTTTCTAACTGGATTATAAAAAGATTTTCGTACGTATATCTCTAATTTGACTGATGGCGCCTAATGCAGGAGATTTCAGACCTATAGTACCATCAATTTAGCTTGCAAAGTAACAGTTCTGTTTGAAGGTTACACCTGGGTCTCTTCAAAGTTTTTATTCAGATTCCTTCATTTTTTTTAGGTTGCCAGTTTAAAGCGAGATACCATTATATATTATCTGACCGACGGGTTTGTAGCAGATGTGAAAATCCCTAGAAAGAAGATAATAAAGCAGAGGTAGGAGTTTATCTTGACATTTAAACTATTATTCATACAAATAAACTGTCCTTTAGCTCATGTGGGAATCTATTCCATGGAAAGGCACGTTTAAAACGCACAACGCTAATGCACTAACTGTTTGTAGGCATGAGGATGGGATTGCCAGGACAGCTGTACTTTGTCTTACATACCCTCATTTTATAGCCCATTTCAGGATTCCAAATGCTGTTGCCCACCATGTGGCATCTCACAGCAAGAGGGTCACTTTGGTAGATCTCAATGTAGACCAGCGGTGGTCAAGTCCAGTCCTCAAGGGCCACCAACAGATCAGGTTTTAAGGATATATGACACGGATTGAGCCAGCTGTGCTGAAGCAGGGATATCCTTAAAACCTGATCTTTTGGTGGCCCTTGAGGGCTGGACTGTAGACCCTACCTAGAGCACAAGGAGGTGCATTCCTATAGTGTCCCGCATGCTTCTTGTAAGAGATGTGGGCAGAGGTATGCAAAATGGGGACCGTTTTTAGGGTGAATTTAATATAATGCTTTATTGCCTGATCCTTTAAATAACACAGCAAACAAAAATATACATAAAACAACACACCCCTATCCCTGTGTAAGGGCTAACTCACTCCCCAGTCCCTATCTGCAAGACTGGGGGGGGGGGAAGCCCTTACCAGTATACCACCCCCAAAGTCTCCACCGTACCTTAAAGCAGGTGGCCCTTGAAGTCAGTGGTGTCTAGGTGTCCAGGTGTCCAGGTGTGTTGGGAGTTTAGCCTCTGGCGGGTTCTTGGGTCATGTGTTCCCTTCTGTCTTGTTTTCAATGCCCAGTCATTCAGTGCACTCAAGATCTCTTTCCTCTTATCAGCACCCTTGTGTACTCAGGAAAATATATTTCCTGTGTCTCACATGACACGCTTTCACAGAGCTCATTAGGCAGGCGAAGTCTGATCAATTGCCTGGCTGCACTTAACCAGCTCCCTTCTGCATTTAGAGGCAGATTCTTCAACAGGGATAAGTCCCTGTTACATGTCTACTCTTCCCTCCTGGTATAAATGGAGTTTCAATGTCTCTGACATCTTCTTGGCTTCCCTGTATGGTTTACATAGCGAGGTGTTTATGCCAGCATACAGTATATATGAGTTTGTGTTGGTGTATACGTTTCTTTAGGGATATACACTTCCAAGTGCATAAAGTGTAAGTTAATGCTTGTATAAGTAATGTGAGTACATAAAGGAAAAATTGGGAGCACTGCAGGGAAAAAGAGAGAACTAGAGGCAAAGTAGAAAAAATCACAAAAATGTATTGAGGCATGTAACCTAAATAAAAAGAGAACCCTCTAACGCGTGTCTCGCCGGGGGCGCTTTATCGAAGAGTGGTTTCTTAAGTCTCAAAAGTGCTCCTATATAGGTCTTCCCCTCAGGATGTACTTCCTACCTGCCTCCCTGATAAAGAAACCCCCTGGGAAACAAATCATCGGTGAAAATGAAAACACGGAAGGGAGGCCACACGACCGGAGGACAGAAAACAAACAGAAAAAGCACATAAATACACTGAAAACTAAAAATACAAAGACTTAGAAAAAGGTGCATATTAAATATTAAAACATATACAGTATGGACAAGAACATAAATTGTGGATATAGTGAATATAATCAATCATAATACAGGCACTCCTCGTTTTACAACGCTTCGCTTTACAACGAATGGCTTATCCAATGCTATGCAATGCATATCTATATTCATTTTTACAACGCCAAAATGGCTTATCCAACGCTCTTACGACGCTTTGCAACGTTGTGTATGTGTGTATATATATATACACATTCACATAACAACGTTGCAAAGCGTCGTAAGAGCGTATATATATAATATTATACTATATAATATTATATTATACTATATAATATATTATTTATTATGTTTTATTATATATATAATACAGTATATACACTATATAATTTATGTGTGTGCTGCATATCTTATTGCCTGCATAAAATATTTGGTGTATTTTAGTGTTAAAAATGCCTTCAGGAATGGAACTTTTCATTTAAACAGTGTTCCTATGGGAAAACGTGTTTCGCTTTACAACGCCATTTTGAGTAACGCATTGTGTCGGATAGCTGAGGACTGCCTGTAGTAATAAATCATAAAGCAAAATACATATCGTATCATAGTATCAACAATATAGTAACTGATACCCATATAAATACATGTACTGATGACAAATTATCCTTAAATGCTCATGATGAAAAAACCTGGGACATATCCTATGGAAAAAATGCATATATACAAATACAGTATCAATATGTTGTAAGAGAAGGCATCCTGAATAAAGAATAGCAAACTATTCCTCAACTAGCAATAGACAAGAGAATAAAATATCCTAAATGTGTTTGGAGAATCAAATATATGACCAATATTCTATCTAGCTATTTTACCTTTGAACTAAGCAACGGCGTAACACATGATTGATGAATAATATACAATTAGAGAAAGTGCTTAAGATCCCATTCTGTATTAATTCCTGAGGGGAATCCAATGAGTGGATCCAAAACATGTCACATTGATTGAGAATTTTTAGTCTATCTCCACCTCTAATGGGTGTAGGTATAGACTCCACCTCTAATGGGTGTAGGTTTAGACTCCACCTCTAATGGGTGTAGGTATAGACTCCACCTCTAATGGGTGTAGGTAGAGACTCCACCTCTAATGGGTGTAGGTATAGACTCCACCTCTAATGGGTGTAGGTATAGACTCCACCTCTAATGGGTGTAGGTATAGACTCCACCTCTAATGGGTGTAGGTATAGACTCCACCTCTAATGGGTGTAGGTATAGACTCCACCTCTAATGGGTGTAGGTAGAGACTCCACCTCTAATGGGTGTAGGTATAGACTCCACCTCTAATGGGTGTAGGTATAGACTCCACCTCTAATGGGTGTAGGTATAGACTCCACCTCTAATGGGTGTAGGTAGAGACTCCACCTCTAATGGGTGTAGGTATAGACTCCACCTCTAATGGGTGTAGGTATAGACTCCACCTCTAATGGGTGTAGGTATAGACTCCACCTCTAATGGGTGTAGGTAGAGACTCCACCTCTAATGGGTGTAGGTATAGACTCCACCTCTAATGGGTGTAGGTATAGACTCCACCTCTAATGGGTGTAGGTATAGACTCCACCTCTAATGGGTGTAGGTATAGACTCCACCTCTAATGGGTGTAGGTATAGACTCCACCGTTGAAAAACGGAGATTAGCTGAACTGCCTGAAGGGCAGTTAGTGAAATGTTTGGATACAGGGAGCATAAGGTCCATCCTCTTGATAAAGCTCCCCGGTGAGAAACGCGTTAGAGGGTTCTCTTTTTATTTAGGTTACATGCCTCAATACATTTTTGTTATTTTTTCTACTTTGCCTCCAGTTCTCTCTTTTTCCTGCAGTGCTCCCAGTTTTTTCTTTATTTTTTACTTTGTTTCTGTGTGTTGTAGTTAATTGCTGATCATAAGAACGGTGCGGGTAACAATTTCTATATGTGTCTTGCAAACAAAAAATGTATGTCTGTGTCTCTTTCTTTAAATAGCGCCATCCATATACATACAGTACAGTACTGCTTTACAGCAGCAACAATGGTCTTTGTTCCGAAGAGCTTACAATCTAAGTGCAAAGACCATAAACGGGGTAACAGATACAAGGTAACAACTACACAGCATCAGGTACTGCTATGAACTGTAGTTTCTGATTAGCATAAACAGATCCAATATTCTCATTGACATGTGACGTGTGTAGTTGTGTATATGAGTATTGCCTATTTTCTATGAACACATCAAGGTGTTAATCATGTACTATAGGCAGTAAGAGACTAACATATTGGTTTGCTCACATGATGGTATATGAGTGTGTTCATGCATGAGTTTCTGTACTGTATGTGTTTGCATATGTGTATATGATTAGAAGGGAACTCGTCTTTTCCCCTGAATAATGCAGAATGATCACCCATAAGCCCTAGGGGATGACAGCATTGCCTGGCTATATGAGTAGACAACATCAACCGTTTCCATATGGCAGTGGCCAGATCAGTGGCAAAAATGCTTCCTCTAATATGTGCATTGCTGTATACAAATATAACCATTGGTCTCTCTGTAAGCTCTTTGGGGGACTGTCTCCTTTTCCTATTGTTTTATATCTGAAGTGCTTATTCCCATTATATGTTATAATATAATGTCACGTGTATTGTAAAACGCAATGTATCTGGATGGTGCTATATAAATAAAGATATACATACAGTGTAACAACTTTGTTTCCATATGAACTATAGTATGACAGTCTGTGCCAATAATGAGTAACTCATCCTGGAATACGCGACACACTGCCGTCCTGGAATAACCCAACACACTGCCATCCTGGAATAACACAACACACTGCCATCCTGGAATAACACAACACACTGCCATCCTGGAATAACCCAACACACTGCCATCCTGGAATAACACAACACACTGCCATCCTGGAATAACACAACACACTGCCATCCTGGAATAACACAACACACTGCCATCCTGGAATAACACAACACACTGCCATCCTGGAATAACACAACACACTGCCATCCTGGAATAACCCAACACACTGCCATCCTGGAATAACACAACACACTGCCATCCTGGAATAACACAACACACTGCCATCCTGGAATAACACAACACACTGCCATCCTGGAATAACCCAACACACTGCCATCCTGGAATAACCCAACACACTGCCATCCTGGAATAACACAACACACTGCCATCCTGGAATAAAACGACACACTGCCATCCTGGAATAACACAACACACTGCCATCCTGGAATAACACAACACACTGCCATCCTGGAATACACGACACACTGCCATCCTGGAATAACACAACACACTGCCATCCTGGAATACACGACACACTGCCATCCTGGAATAACACAACACACTGCCATCCTGGAATACACGACACACTGCCATCCTGGAATAACACAACACACTGCCGTCCTGGAATAAAACGACACACTGCCATCCTGGAATACACGACACAATACCATCCTGGAATACACGACACACTGCCGTCCTGGAATAACACAACACACTGCCATCCTGGAATACACGACACACTGCCATCCTGGAATAACACAACACACTGCCATCCTGGAATAACACAACACACTGCCATCCTGGAATAACACAACACACTGCCGTCCTGGAATAACACAACACACTGCCATCCTGGAATACACGACACAATACCATCCTGGAATACACGACACACTGCCATCCTGGAATACACGACACACTGCCATCCTGGAATACACGACACATTGCCATCCTGGAATAAAACGACACACTGCCATCCTGGAATAACACGACACAATACCATCCTGGAATAACACAACACACTGCCATCCTGGAATACACGACACAATACCATCCTGGAATAACACAACACACTGCCATCCTGGAATAACACAACACACTGCCATCCTGGAATACACGACACACTGCCATCCTGGAATAAAACGACACACTGCCATCCTGGAATACACGACACAATACCATCCTGGAATAACACAACACACTGCCATCCTGGAATAACACAACACACTGCCATCCTGGAATACACGACACAATACCATCCTGGAATAACACAACACACTGCCATCCTGGAATAAAACAACACACTGCCATCCTGGAATACACGACACAATACCATCCTGGAATAACACAACACACTGCCATCCTGGAATAACACAACACACTGCCATCCTGGAATACATGACACACTGCCATCCTGGAATACACGACACAATACCATCCTGGAATACACGACACACTGCCATCCTGGAATAACACAACACACTGCCATCCTGGAATACACGACACACTGCCATCCTGGAATAACACAACACACTGCCATCCTGGAATAACACAATACACTGCCGTCCTGGAATACACGACACAATACCATCCTGGAATACACGACACACTGCCATCCTGGAATAACACAACACACTGCCATCCTGGAATACACGACACAATGCCATCCTGGAATACACGACACACTGCCATCCTGGAATAACACAACACACTGCCATCCTGGAATACACGACACAATGCCATCCTGGAATACACGACACACTGCCATCCTGGAATAACACAACACACTGCCATCCTGGAATACACGACACAATGCCATCCTGGAATACACGACACACTGCCATCCTGGAATAACACAGCACACTGCCATCCTGGAATACACGACACAATACCATCCTGGAATACACGACACACTGCCATCCTGGAATACACGACACAATGCCATCCTGGAATAACACAACACACTGCCATCCTGGAATAACACAACATACTGCCATCCTGGAATACACGACACAATACCATCCTGGAATACACGACACAATACCATCCTGGAATACACGACACAATACCATCCTGGAATACACGACACACTGCCATCCTGGAATACACGACACACTGCCATCCTGGAATACACGACACACTGCCATCCTGGAATACACGACACACTGCCATCCTGGAATAAAACGACACACTGCCATCCTGGAATAAAACGACACACTGCCATCCTGGAATAAAACGACACACTGCCATCCTGGAATAACACAACACACTGCCATCCTGGAATACACGACACAATACCATCCTGGAATAACACAACACACTGCCATCCTGGAATAAAACGACACACTGCCATCCTGGAATACACGACACACTGCCATCCTGGAATAACACAACACACTGCCATCCTGGAATACACGACACAATACCATCCTGGAATAACACAACACACTGCCATCCTGGAATAACACAACACACTGCCATCCTGGAATAACACAACACACTGCCATCCTGGAATAACACAACACACTGCCATCCTGGAATAACACAACACACTGCCATCCTGGAATAACACAACACACTGCCATCCTGGAATAACACAACACACTGCCATCCTGGAATAACACAACACACTGCCATCCTGGAATACACGACACAATACCATCCTGGAATAACACAACACACTGCCATCCTGGAATACACGACACACTGCCATCCTGGAATAACCCAACACACTGCCATCCTGGAATAACACAACACACTGCCATCCTGGAATAACACAACACACTGCCATCCTGGAATAACACAACACACTGCCATCCTGGAATAACACAACACACTGCCGTCCTGGAATACACGACACACTGCCGTCCTGGAATACACGACACACTGCCGTCCTGGAATACACGACACACTGCCATCCTGGAATAAAACGACACACTGCCATCCTGGAATACACAACACACTGCCATCCTGGAATAACACAACACACTGCCATCCTGGAATAACACAACACACTGCCATCCTGGAATAACACAACACACTGCCAACCTGCAATAACACGACACACTGCCATCCTGGAATAAAACGACACACTGCCATCCTGGAATAAAACGACACACTGCCATCCTGGAATACACGACACACTGCCATCCTGGAATACACGACACAATACCATCCTGGAAAAACACAACACACTGCCATCCTGGAATAAAACGACACACTGCCATCTTGGAATAACACAACACACTGCCATCCTGGAATAACACAACACACTGCCATCCTGGAATACACGACACACTGCCATCCTGGAATAACACAACACACTGCCATCCTGGAATAAAACGACACACTGCCATCCTGGAATAACACAACACACTGCCATCCTGGAATAACACAACACACTGCCATCCTGGAATACACGACACAATACCATCCTGGAATACACGACACACTGCCATCCTGGAATAACACAACACACTGCCATCCTGGAATAACACAACACACTGCCATCCTGGAATAACCCAACACACTGCCATCCTGGAATAACACAACACACTGCCATCCTGGAATAACACAACACACTGCCGTCCTGGAATAACCCAACACACTGCCATCCTGAAAGCCTATTAGAGGACCCCCAGGAGCTTGCCTCTTATGATAGGACAGCAGTTATTACCCTATGTATATATTGTGGAATACAAATGTGCATTAGAAAATTGTAAGCGTTTGCCTCCCCCCCTCCCCCCACACAATTCCATTCCTGGCTAAATGTTTCTCAAATGTTTCTCCAAGGGCTAATAATGCAACAATTCCGCAAGTTTGGATCAAAAAAAGACGCATTCTGCATGGTCCAGAGCCGTTCCACTGATTGACACATACCAAATGGTGAGAAGCAAAACTACATACCAGGCCACCTACCTCTTAAATGAGCCAATTATGTGGCAGCGCTGGACTCTCATATGAGACAATTATTTGGCATTGAGTACCTGGTTACCCAAGTAATGTGTGCCATGTCTGGGGCACAGATTTAGCATATTTGCATTTCCTGATTTTCTAAACATTTTTACTTTGGGGAAGTTTTCAACATAAACATAGAATTAAATAATAGCACAGCAGTTGTATAGCGTCTCTGAGTGTTATACAAGCAGATGTCATGCCAAACAGTGTTACAAATTAGCCAATGCCATATGTGTTAAATACTCCGAATAGCCATATGTAACCAATTTAAATTAGCAGATGTAATTAATTACACAGTACTTATATTGTTATCTCTGTGCAATTAGCAAGGCCTTGAGTGAAATGATACCGAAAATGATTTCACGCTCGCTAAAGCCTGACTTTTCTTGTTCTTATGATAGAAGTTCGCCTTGAAGTTAAGAAGCAGCTGTGTGCCAGTCTGATGGGCCTAGATTTCACAAACAAAGATATGGTTCATTTATATTTTGCCATATTCGCGGGAGGGTACGGTGTTTGCAAGCAGTAAAATGTGTTGAATGTGAATGGTTATATAAAATGCAAGAAGGATCTTTTAGATTCCATGCTCTTCTTGTGCACTTACACATTATCAAACAACACACAGAACCCCAGTAAGCTCTTTTTGGGAACCACTGAGCCCCCACAAAATAAATATGTATATAAGTGTCAAAAAGGAGAGCTATTGAGCGTGGCAAATGTTTACAACAAGCCCAATACTACATCCAATATGACAAGAATACACAGTAAAATACTTATATATTCTCTTGCAAAAGGGTCATTTAGTTTAACCCTTTGGCCAAAGCATTGTAAGCCTGTGAGCCACGACAAGGCAGATCCAGTTCACAGGTCCTAACACTACCAGATAAAATACTAATATACCTCTATTAGGATTAAAATTCTCATTTACTTCTATTAGGAGGGAGAAAGACCAACATTGGATCTATATCCAGTAAAATGAAAAGGAACCTGCTGACTTGGGAAGTGGGGAGGGGCGGGCTTAAAACCTATGACACGTTATGTCTTAAAGCCCACTGAGCTAGGCAGATTGTACCTGCAGTACAGTGACATTGTATAAGCAGCTACGCTGGCTTCTATAATTCTTGTGTTTAACCTCTCCACTGCCAGAGGGACCTTTAACCCTTGGAGTGCCGGAGAGGCCATGATGCCACAGTGCGGCACATCGCGTGCACGGAGCGATCACGTAATCACAGCATCACGATGACGTGAATGGAAGAGGAAAAGTTCTCCTTCTGGTCCTTTTCCGGGTCAGATTGCATTAAGCACTTCACAGGAGAGCAGAGCGCGATCTCCCCTAGAGAACAAGCTTAAAGCCCCCGGAGTGCCAAACCTCATGAGGGGGTGATAGGGCCGGCTTGATGGCGTTGCCATCGGTGCTGCTGCACCTCGCTTCTGCCTACAAAGGCCCCACTGTCTTCCCCGGCCCAACTTCAGTAATCACAGTTTAATGTTGTGGAAGTTAAATTAACCACCACAACACCCCGAGGGCAGGAAAGGAGCCCTGCCCATTACGTGATGTCGTGTCGTAAAGGCGACTCATTGCAGCAGGAGGAGATGCCGACTCTGGAGCAGGTAAGAAGCCCCCCGCCAAACTCCCTGTGCACCGAGCCCCGAGAAACTTCCATCCAGCGCTGGCTGCATCCTAGGGCACCCTAAAGGGTAATACTTTTTAATTAAGTTAACTTTTCTGACAGTGCCTCAGCACGAGCAGGGGAATCTGTGCTTATGGGAGTCGGTAACAACGGTTTAGTTTTAGCTCTGGGACACATGAGGGCATTACACAGATTATGACAACTTTACGTTTTTACTTATTTTGGGGGTTGCTAGCAATGCATTAAACCTTTAAGATACAGAGAAACGCTGCAGATGTAAGCTGTGTGACCTTGACATTCTGTGTATCTTTCTATATTAACATATGTTATGTTTATACTGTACATACATTTATTTACAGATGAGATCATTTCCAATTATACAAATCATTGCCAGTCCATGTAAACTCTTAGTTAAATAAATCAGCAATATATCAAACCATATGGATATTTTGACATTTTTCTGGAGAAACCTATGTAATTAACTCTTCGAAGGAAAATCTCCCTTTGTGACATAGATCAGAGTTGTAATGCTTGGATGGGACTGTGATAAAAACTATTACATTGGAAAGCAATTTAATAGTTTTTAGACTATCGCAAATGTAAATCCTTGCAGCGCTCTTACTGGGATTCATTCAGTGAATGTCACAAGGTCAGCACTCTGATGACCTTTATGACATTCACTGGATATCATGACATTCACTGGATATCATAACATCAGGCTGCACTTCTCACCTTAAGTCTCGCTCCAGAAGACTGTTCACGGCCCCCAGGTTCAACAAAGAATCTGATCGCTCCTCCTCTTACCATGCACCTCACACCTGGAACAGTCTACCAGAGACTCTCAATTGCCTCCAGTACAAGTAATTTCAAGACTTCAGCTGTCTCACATTTTAATCTGGTCTGGAACTGTTACAAACGCCCATAACATATATTATCTCTAGGGAAACAAACCTATCGCGCAAAGGAAAAGAAAGACAAAGTGTAATACTGTATGTAATGGAAAGGGACAAATGCCACTCTGATGGTCCACACACAAGAAATCTTCTTGGTCAGACAAATAGAGAGATATCAGGCATCAATCCATGTGATCTCTAACTGTCCATGAAATGACTGCAAATACATGTATATGTATTTAATGTAACCATGTGTTGTTACCATAACTCTGTGCTCAGGACATACTTGGAAACGAGAGGTAAATCTCAATGTATCACTTCCTGGTAAAACATTTTATAAATAAAAAAAATAATGTCTAAGGATGATTGCAACCGCGGCTCACCACAATATAAATGAAAAGTGGAACACTTCCTCCTCCATTCTTAACATCGAGGGAACAAGTTGCTGCAATGTGGCACAGAAAGGGAGGACCCACAAAAATGGGGGGCTTTACATTATTCCCCCAAAACAAAGTTACGGGAATGTTTCAAAAGAAATACGTGACGCGGATAAAGCAGGCAAAAGACCGTCAATTTATCCTCACAAATACATTTATTGGTGTTGCCGGACTGTGGATTTAAAGAGGTAAAACATTAACGGCGTATAAAATAAAACCTCTGAAGCTGTTGGAGGAATGCTTCGTTTCTTATTGCTTTTCCTTTAGTTACAGCACAGCTTTAATTCTAAACTCACGCTTTGTAGAGAGTAGTTTGGACTTTTATAACCCGGCTCGGGTTTCTACTCACATGTTGGGAGACGGTTTTATTATTTCCTTTGGTTGGAAGACGACTAGAATTGTGCCTTCCCTGTCAAATTCAACCAGCTTGTGGTCACAGTGTATTTAGCAGTCGTAAAAGAGAATAGACAACATAACATCCAGATTGGACACGGTTGCGTGAGAGTTTAGAACATTTTATTTTTTCGATACAGTATATTCAGCCTAGAAACCTAAAGCCCACTGCTGGGGCAGCCACCATTGTTTCTTTCATGCACAAATGGGGGAGGACTTCAATACAAGATGATAACTTTTTCATTCGGACTAGAACAGAAGTGCTTTACTTGAGGAAAAGAAGCAAGAAGTCATTTGTATTAATCCTATGAAAAGCAGAGATGTGTGTAGCGTTTCCCCCAAGGACACAAACTAGACCACAGTTGTCCTTCTTCAGCCACAAAAAAATGTGCTACCTGGTCAGAGCTGGCATGCAATCCGCAAGTCAGCGTACGTTGTAATTTAGCTCAATATGCTAATTTGTGAAAAACATTCAATTCACTTGCAAAATTCTCTAAAATCACTGGATTCGTTTGAAGCAGCAATCCTGATTTTCTTTTTATTTTATTTTTTATTTTTTAGTTATAAGATTAAAGCAAGGGTGTCTATGGAGGTGAACAGCGTTCGTTTCAGCTCCGGGGACCCCTTGCCTCCAGAGATACTTACCTCCATAGCCGGTGCAGGTATGTCTGCAGGTTTAAATGTCCCGGTCACGTGGACCAATAGGACGCCGCATGGGATGATGTCACAGCTTTCTGTTGGCCCACGGGACATTTAAACGCCACCATTACTATAGCTCAACCAAGCCCTTTATAGCTGTTTCCTGCACAGAGATACCAGCACCCTGCTACGGAGGTAAGTATTTCATGAAGTAGGGGGTCCACGGAGCTGAAATTGACGCACTTCAGCTCTAGAAACCCCTCGTTTCAATCCTATAAATGTAAAAAGAAAGCAGGATTGTTGCTTTAATGCTGCAAAGACTGTAAATTGGGCTCACATAACGCACTCACAGCCTGGCGATATTGTGCTGACAGCTGGGGGAAATCTAAGGCTAATTTTGCCACAGTATTGGCCTGTTGAGGCATAATGAAACATTTAGCAATTAAGCTAAACTGGGGAGAAAAAGGGTGTTATTGCATTTTTGATCAATCAAATCAAATAAGCTTTATTGGCATTAATATGGAAAGAACATTTCAGTAATGTTAAATATGTCTAATCTTCTTTTAAAGCCATTTAAACTATTTGCTGTCACAACATCCAGTGATAAGAAGTCACATCATGTTCATTGTTTGCAAAGAAAGTGCTCCCTATTGTTTGAGTTATATGTGCTACATCACCATTTCAATGGTTGACCCAAGTGCTTTTATTAGTTGAATAAATGAATTAGAATCGCCAAGTCACTATACAGTGATGACATTAATTAATCATTTTTCTGAGGAATAATGCAACACCCAAAAAAACAATCCATAAAATTATACAGTGTAAGTAAATATGGATTGGATGTAAAAGAGTTTGACTTGTTAACATCACGCTCTCACGCCCCCCCAACCCCAGCCAGATTTAATGGTGCAGTCCAGTGTGGATGACAATAAACAAAAAAAAGAGAAACAAAATTGGTATCCCGAAATTGTTTTAAACACTGTAACCTGTGTGTATTTTACTGCCTTTATTTCCACCTTATCCTATGGCACTTCCCACTGGATATATCCCATTATCCTATCAAACAAGATAGGCATACAATCTTCCAAACTTTTAGATTCCCCTTTGTAAACAATTGAACAGTACTTGGAGATTTCTGATCGTTCTAAAAAGGCATACAGTACATCTCCAAGTTTTAACGTAAACATATTCACAGCCGTTAGTTCAATTACATTCTACTATACATGGTGCAGAGCCTTTGGTAATGACTTTCTGCCATATGGAGTGCAGAAAGGCAATGATTTATCAGAGTTGTCATTGGCTGGGAGGCTACAATCAGTCTTGATCAGGAGATGCTCTTGCAAGAATCCATAAAGTCATTAGGAATACAATCTAAACAGTAGCTACTTTACCAAATACACAAACTGAAAGAATAATCCCAGTTGAAGCATTGTTTTACCAACTCATTTACTTAACCACACAGTGTCTGCATGTGAAATAGCCTGATCTCTCTTCCTTTCAGTGTTTAAAAAGGTCTAATCCTCTTCAGAAGACCCCCTTCAAATTCCTGCAGGGCACTTAGGTGTTCAAAGATAAAAGGGCACCATGGAATCAAAGAACAAAGAGGCAAATAGGAACTGAAGAATTCATGGCTTTGTCCATACTGCAGGGCTCTTCACAAAGGGAAAATGTTTATAATCCGTTGTAAATATCCTGGTGTGAAAAATTCCTCTTTCATTGGATTTAATCAAGAGCTGCAGAGATGGTGCAAAAAATGCATATCACAGCATAGAAACAGTAACATTAGTGGCAGCAAGACACAGGTTCGGTGTTGGTTGGTTGTCGTAGGGAGGCCACCTGCTTATCACATCACATCAAAGTCATAATGGCTTTACTGCAGTTAATAATGTTATTTTATGTCATAACTAAGGATGTACATTGTATACATTTTGTTAGATAATATATATCTTAAGCAATAACTCTCCAAATTAGAAAAACAATATATATCTTATACTATATTAGTGAAAGCACTGTATGTTTGCCTGCCTGCCTGGATGTCCGGTGTCCCTAGAGGAAATCTCATTGGTCCCTTGGCCCGCCCCCGCACACCTCTCATTGGCCTGAGGCGGAGTGACGGGCCAAAGGACACACAGGGACACACACACACACAGGGAACACAGGGACACACACACACACACAGGGAACACAGGGACACACACACACAGGGGGGGGACACACACACACAGACACACACACACACACACACACACACAGGGACACACACACACACAGGGACACACACACACACACAGGGACACAGGGACACACACACACAGTGACAGACACACACACACAGTGACACACACACACACACACTGTTACATACATTAGCGGGGCTCACAGTGTTAGCAGCACCCACGCGCACCTCCTCCTCTCCCCGTGTCTCCCGCGCTTTCACCCAGACCCCTCCCCCGGCGCCGCTACAGTCAGCGGGACACACACACTATTATTACCCCTTCAGCGCCCCCCCCCCCCCACCCAGTGTCAGCGGCCGTGCGAGACCCCCCCTCTATATCTCCCACCTCTCCCCCCCCACACATATACATGCCCCCCCCCACACATATACATGCCCCCCCCCTCCCCGGCGCTACAACTCACCCCTCCCCGGCGCGGGAACAGCCAGTGGCCAGGCAGGCTGCCTCGCGGCGCCGAGTGCCCAAGATGGCGGCGCCCGGGACACAGCGGGGGAGCGGCCACAACACGCTGCCTCCCGCCTCAGATCCACGTGGGACCTGCCGGATGGGTGAGTGAGCGGCCTTCACCTCCCCTCCACCCCCCCTTCACCTCCCCTCCACCCCCCCCCCTCCCCTCCAGTGTCAGTGTCTCCCCGATACCCCCCCCCCCCCGGCGCCGCTACAGTCAGCGGGGGAGCGAGCGAGCGCCCGGGACACAGCGGGAGAGCGGCCACAACACGCTGCCTCCCGCCTCAGATCCACGTGGGACCTGCCGGACGGGTGAGTGAGCGGCCCTCACCCACCCCTCACCCCCCATCACCTCCCCTCACCCCCTTTCACCTCCCCTCACTCCACTTCTCCCTTCCACCCCCCTTCACCTCCCCATTTACCTCCCCCCCTCCACCTCCCCTCCACCCCCCCCTTCACCTCCCCTCCACCCCTCCCTTCCACCCCCCCCCTTCACCTCCCTTCCACCCCCCCCCTTCACCTCCCTTCCACTCCCCCCCCTTCACCTCCCCTCCACCCCCCCTTCACCTCCCCTCCACCCCCCCACCTTCACCTCCCCTCCACCCCCCCCTTCACCTCCCCTCCAACCCCCCTTCCCACCACCTCCCCCCCCTTCCCACCGCCTCCCCCCCCTTCCCACGGCCTCCCCCCCCTTCCCACCGCCCCCCCCCCTTCCCACCGCCCCCCCCCCTTCCCACTGCCTCCCCCCCCTTCCCACCGCCTCCCCCCCCTTCCCACCGCCTCCCCCCCCTTCCCACCGCCTCCCCCCCCCCCTTCCCTCCACCTTCCCACCGCCTCCCCCCCCTTCCCACCGCCCTTCCCACCGCCTAACCCCTTCCCCCCCTTCCCACCGCCTCCCCCCCCCTTCCCACCACCTCCCAGCCCCCCTTCCCACCACCTCCCAGCCCCCCTTCCCACCACCTCCCAGCCCCCCTTCCCACCACCTCCCAGCCCCCCTTCCCACCACCTCCCAGCCCCCCTTCCCACCGCCTCCCCCCACCCCTTCCCACCGCCTCCCACCCCTTCCCACCGCCTCCCACCCCCCCTTCCCACCGCCTCCCACCCCCCCTTCCCACCGCCTCCCCCCCCCTTCCCACCGCCTCCCTCCCCCCCTTCCCACCGCCCCCCCCCCCCTTCCCACCGCCCCTTCCCCCCCCGCTCCCCTTCCCCCCTCCGCTCCCCTTCCCCCCCCTCCGCTCCCCTTCCCCCCCCTCCGCTCCCCTTCCCCCCCTCCGCTCCCCTTCACCCCCCCTCCGCTCCCCTTTCCACCCCCCCTCCGCTCCTCTTCCCCCCCCCCTCCACCTCTTTTTCCCCTTTCCCCTCCCACCCCCTCCCACACTTCCACCCCCTCCTCTAACCCTTCCCCCCCTCCTCTAACCCTTCCCCCCCTCCTCTAACCCTTCCCCCCCTCCTCTAACCCTTCCCCCCCCTCCTCTAAACCTTCCCCCCCCTCCTCTAACCCTTCCCCCCCTCCTCTAACCCTTCCCCCCCCCCTCCTCTAACCCTTCCCCCCTCCTCTAACCCTTCCCCCCTCCTCTAACCCTTCCCCCCTCCTCCACCCCTTGCCCCCCTCCTCCACCCCTTGCCCCCCTCCTCCACCCCTTGCCCCCCTCCTCCACCCCCTCCTCCCCTTCCCGCCGCCCTTCGCCTTCATGCCCGCCTTACCGCCTCCCCACCCCCGCCTCTGCCTTTCACCCGCCCTTACTCCGGCCTTCTCTGCCTTTCACCCACCGCCTCACAGCCGCTGCACGCACTCAACAGACACCCGCCACACTCGACACATACCTGCCGCCACACACACCTGCTGCCTCCCGCCCCTACGCACCGACATCACTGACCCACCGCCTCACACCCTAGCAGGACCCCCACTCACAGACAGCACTCACAACCCACGCGCCACCCGCCGCCTCACACCCCAGCAGGACACACGACTCAGATTTTGACATCACTTATGCCACCAAAATATACATTGTACTGTGGTGTGGTTACAATAAACCATTTTTATACAACATCGTATTACATTTTCTTCCATCTTTCTTTTCAATATTATTATCCAACCTTTACAACAAACAGTCACCTATTGTTCCACGATTTATAAATAATACTACCTATTACGCATTTACATCCCGGGCAACGCCGGGTCTCTCAGCTAGTATATATATATATATATATATATATATATATATATATATATATATATATATATATATACATATATATATATATATATATATATATATATATATATATATATATATATAGCAACTGTAAATATTACTGTATGTTCATTTGCATGTCTTAGACAGGTCTGCAACCCTGTCTTTCCCCATTGTCACCCAGCACTCCCACTGCAGCAAAGGATTCTGGGAAATGACATGCATACTGTGGAGGGTCTTTGTCACTTTTTTTACCCACCATAACCTTAATGACAGTGGTGATTATATATATATATATATATATATATATATATATATATATATATATATATATATATATATATATATATATATATATGCGCGCGCGTGCTGTGGAGGGTTTTTGTCACTTTTTTTTACTCACAATAACTTAACTACGTTACAATATATATATATATATATATATATATATATATATATATATATGTGTGTAAATACAACTGTATGCTCATCTGCATGTCTTAGGCAGGTCTGCAACCCCGCCATATATATATATATATCCTATAGGGAACCATGTTAAAAATGGTTTTTGAAGCAAAAAGTGGCACTGTGTGCTTATTTGCATGTCATTTCCCAGACTCCCTTGCTGCAGTGGAAGTGCTGTGTGCTGGGTGATAATGGTGAAAGGTGGGGTTGCAGACCTGCCTAAGACATGCAGATGAGCATACAGTTGTATTTACATTTGTATATATATATATATATATACACACACACACACACACACACACACACACACACACACACGTGTGTATATATATATATATACACACACATTTGTGTGTGTGTTTGTGTGTTTATGTTATTGTGTGTGTGTATGTGTATATATATTGTTTTTTTTGTAGCAGGAATTATGTTTGCAAAATCTTCGAACGTAGAGTTTTTTGCACAAATGTGAGGGTTTTTTATATTTGTGAAATCAAGTTTGCCCCATATATTGCAATAATAATAATAATAATCAGACGAGCCTTTCTCGGATTTCAGATCAAATTTCGCTCCGAAAATGTGTTCTGAAGTTACTGTAAGCTCAAATGTCCAAACAGACTGGGAAGTTTGGATTTCAATCCCATAACCTGCCCAACAAAATAAGTGTAAATATGTGCGTACGTACACACACACACACACACACACACACACACACATACACACACATACACACCTACATACATACTGTACATTCTTAGCACGGTTTCGCTGGTGGCACTTAATGTGTCTTTGACACCAGCAATGTATTCTGTATGGCGCAGGCCAACTCCAGTCCTTATGGGCCACCAAAAGGTTAGTTTTTCAGAATATCCCTACTTCAGCACAGGTGGCTCATTCATTGACTGAAACACCTGTGCTGAAGCAAGGATATCCTTAAAACCTGACCTGTTGGAGGCCCTTGAGGATGGAAGTTGACCACTCCTGGGAATCCATATTGATTATTGATGAACACCATCCCTTGCAAACTCACAACCCAAACCCACCACACCATATATATTTGTGCCAAAAGGAGAGGTACTGGGTACCTTTAGCACTCCTCGTGTTTAAAATAGATATGGTGTGATGGGTTTGGGTTCTGAGCTTGCAGGGTTGTGCGTGTTTGTAAATTTCAATTGGTAAATAACTGTTTGGAGGTTTGTGACCCATCCTCTCTGGATTTAAGCTCACGCAGTCCACTTTTAAGATGTCAGTTCTTGTGGTGCACATGTGGATGACCAGCCTATTAAGACTGCTTCCTCCAGTAGAGAGGGTAGGAGAGCGTCTGCAGGTAGTGTTAGGACTTTCAAGTGAGGGGGTACGATGGCGTGGGTTTACAAGCTTACAATGCTTTAGCCAAATAATTTAACTAAATGCCACTCACTTATGAAAAGGAAAACAGATAAGTATTTAACTATATCATTTGTCATATTGGATGTAGCACTGGAGGCTTCTGGTCTTTTGATTATTGATGAACCTGTATTTGTTTTTTTATTGTATTTTTATCCCCAGGTGAAGCTGTAATGATCATATTTACTTTGGACAGAACGTACAAATCATAGCTCATATTTGCTGTATTGCTGTACAGGGGTAGCCAACTCCAGTCCTCAATAGCTACCAACTGGTCAGGTTTTCAGGATATCCCTGCTTCAGCACAGGGGTTGCAGTCTTTGAGCCACCTGTGCTGAAGCAGGGATATTCTTGATAACCTGACCAGTTGGTAGCTCTTGAGGACTGGAGTTGGCTACCCCTGTAATAGTACAGTATAATTTGATCAAATCATCATCACAGCTCAAAGACCTTGATTAGCAGGTGTGCAATCAATGAAGGACTCAAGTGCAGGTGACTCATTGGCATACAAGAAGCAATACTGCGCACTGTTTGTCTATAAGCGGAGTCTGTAAACACCCTGGCCAGCTGTTTGTTGTTCCCTTAGCGGAGGCTCATGATGGATGGTATCCGCATTCCAGGCTCTCTATTCAGAAGGAATTTACACAGGATGAACATAACATCGGTTATGGATGTGACGCGCTAAGCTTCTTCCTCTGCACTTTCCTGTATTACTCTACGTCTTCAAGAACGACGAGGAAAGTGGTCATTGTCTCCTTAGCTTGACACCTGCAGCTGGTCATTCCTCTTCTTATACATGCACGCGCTGATAAGAGGTATCTAACTGGGAAACATTGTTATTAATACTGCTCACACCGTTCACGTGGTGGGAGTTGGGGCATCCTGGTGCAAATTGGTGTTGAAGATCAGTGATGGATTTGTGAATCAAATCTTGGTGCTTAAAGGTCAAAATCTCTCCCCCACTCCCATCCTGTAAATATTTTTACCTTGTCAAAATAATAAATGGCCTCATAATTCCTATAGTTTTATTAAATATGTGCACTGAAAATTACCCTTTAAAAATCTTCCCATGCGGTAATTGTGTGTGTGTGTGTGGTGGGGGGGAACGTTTCTGCAGCTGCTACTTTCCTTTCAAAGGGTCGTCTTCTGAAGCCCGAGTGATGCTGAATACCCAAATACTGATTGCAACTCGACCATGGTACATGGTAGTCAGTCAGTCACTGCTCTGATTATTCCTAATGCAAAAATGATGTACAAATGTCCATAATGTAGACATTTTCTATAATTGGCATATTTACTTGTTTCTGTTAACAAATTCCTCACCTTAGATAAAGGACAAAATACACGTTGTATTCAATCATGAAACACTATTACCTGGAAAGACACTGGAGGCTTTTCAACAAGGAATATCTTGCATTTATTGAAAGAATATATTTGATTATCTAAAAACCCTAGCATAAATATGCATTGAATATGACATGAAATTTTTCTGTTTATAGTCAATTTTTTCCATCACAGAATAACATACCAGATAGCACATAACTATTTATTGCTTTGATGTTCACAATAATTGAAGGGTGCTTGGTTTCATAATTGGTCCCTGAAAGTGCTACAGTAGATACCTTAATGAACCAACATATCAAACTTAGAAAGTTGTCTAGTACATAAGCTTTCGAGACCTCAGAAGTTTCTTCATATGCGTGTGAGCTTCATGCTGACTGGTAAGTTTTGACAACACCTCCGAGAACTACAAATCTTTGGGGTTCTACTTTATTTATTTATTTATAAAATGTTTTACCAGGAAGTAATACATTGAGAGTTACCTCTCGTTTTCCAGTATGTCCTTGGCACAGAGATATGATGACAAATACATGGTTACAAATACAGTTACATTAAGTGAGCCAGGTTATACATTATATCAGTGTTGTACCGGGTCCTATATTTTGCTAAAACCTGGTAACAGGTACCCGGGCAAAATGAATCATTTTTACCTGGACAGGTACCTGGTTACATGGATGGCACTTACCTGCAGGGAAGACCGCTGCAGAGGGTGAGGAGGACCACAGCAACATCTGGGAGCAGCAGCAGGTGTCCTGGTAGCGGTGGCAGCAGCTGAAGTCCTTGTTCAGC
This sequence comes from Ascaphus truei, assembly GCF_040206685.1. Lineage (NCBI taxonomy): Eukaryota > Metazoa > Chordata > Amphibia > Anura > Ascaphidae > Ascaphus > Ascaphus truei. The sequence goes on from NC_134498.1 coordinate 21,204,041, forward strand.
CAGCTGTCCTCTGTTCCTGCTACTCCTGCCGGTTAAACAAGGACTTCGTCTACTGCTGCTCCCAGATGTCGCCGCGATCTTCCTAACCTTCCGTAGCCGGCTGCAGGTAAGTGTTGAACTATTTTCAGATGCCCTGAAATTACCCGGTGCTGGTTCTGACCCAGTGCCAGTCCCAGCCCCCTGCTGCCGGTTCCGGATAATGTTTGGGTAGCTTAAAAAGCGCCAGGTACCAGGTAATTTCCGGGTATTCGGTACATCACTACATTATATACAAGACATTGCATGCACAGTAAGAGATAGTGTATGTTATAGGCGAATGTAACAGTTACAGACCAGATTGAAATGTGAGACAGCTTTCGTTTTGAAAGAACTTAGACTGGTGGCGTCAGTGAGAGTCTCCGGTAGATTGTTCCAGTTTTGGGGTGCACGGTAAGAGAAGGGGGATCTTATCAAACATTTTCCAGTTACAATGAGACATTACATTACCTAAAAGTAATAATACAGAGGTTATGTCAGTACACGAATGAGCTACAGTATAGGGGCACCATAGTCTTGATACAAGGAGTCTTTCTTTTACCATTAATTACATACCAAGTGACTTCAGACAACCACCCAAATGGACTGCATTCGGTTTGCATCAGAAACATTATATGGAACTTGCTGGACCAGTGATCATTTCAAGCTCTTACCAAAAACAAACTCTTTACCGTTTTAATTCAAGACTACTGCAAGCCCAAACATGACTGGAAATCTAACATACACCCTGTATTTTTATTCAGACATGTTTGTTTTTGATTAATTACATTCCTGATTTTAACTAATCTTTAGCAAACCTAGAGCAACCTTGCTGTTTCTAGGCACAGCTGGTATAGTAGATTTTGCAGCGTGTGTTCATAACCGTGCTTTTATAGTGATATATGTCTCTAGACGGCTGGAATAATTCTGGGCATACGTTCATTGTTGCTTTACAAATCTTGTTTCCAATGAGGTGTAGGTCTCCACATGTTTCAAATCAACCTTGATGTGTTTTTGTTTTAAATATTCCCCAAGGGCATAACTTAGACCTGCTTTTTATCTAAAGGCAGCAATTCTAGCTAAATTGATCTGAGCGCTTCACTATTACGGGGTTTTTCTCTCTCTCTGATTTTTCAGCTGAGTCTCCATTTCTATGGCACTACAGTAGCTAATTTAGTTAATCAAGCGGTAAACATATTGTTGTTGTGAGTTTGGCAATATACTGTACCTTTTCTTACCCTTATAGTTTTGGGTCAAGACAACAGTTCGCAGAAGCATCAATTAATTGACCTGTTATGGGCCACTGACTCTCATAACATATCACCTTTTGCTATGCTTAAAATGTAATAATACATGCAATTAGTATTTCCCTAGGGTCTTCTACTGGGATATTTGGAGAATTGGGGTTAATTTATAGCTGGTAATATAATTTGTTACAGAACAGATGGGAACAAGCTAGTAAGAGTTAGTGACTCCACCATTCACCCTCAAACCACGTTTGCCTTTTTTTGCAGATTACACAAATATCCGCAACAGGGCTGGCACTGCAAGTGGGGCAAACAAAATAATGAATGATTTAGGTAAATTAGAGGAATGGTAAGCTACAATTTAATTCCAACAAATGCCAAATTCTGCATTTGAGTCGGAAAAATACAGACAAAGCTGAAGCTCAAGCAATATGCTACATGTGTTTTTTTTAATAAATCAGTTCTATACTATGAGAAAATACTTGTAGCATTTTTTTAAACAACTCTGAATGACATTTTTAATGTATTATAATGTAACAAGCATTTTTTGTTTCTATAGCAACCATTTACAAAGTTACACCCCCTTATTCTTCTGAAACAGGCTCTGGCACACCCCTTTTTGAGCCCCACCCTCTCTCTAGCAGTGCACCAATTGTATCTAGTGACTGCCTGGTCACATGATCTTACCCACAGAACTTTGTCATATTAATATGCAAACGCATTCCACTGACTGCAGAATACTCCTCTGCAGCCAGTTAGTGAACCCCCGAGCAGAATCTTTGCCGATCGAGCACAGGAGAACGGATCAATTGGCAACTTAGCTAATTACTTATCATTGTGTGGATTGTATTGATGTACATATTAAAGGGGGAAAAACCCAGCAGTTTGGATTGTTGCTTTAATGGCCCTATAATGTCAACTACTGGAGACCTGGGAGTCATTATTTCAGCTGACTTAAAGGTACGTAAGAAAAGTATCAACGTTATGTGGAAAGCTCGTAGGATGCTTGGTCCAATAGGTAGATGTATAGTATTAGAATCAGAGAGAGAGACAGTGAGGTCATTATATATAGATCATTGGTAAGACCTCATCTCCAATTATGGAGACCACTGGGCTTAATTATAAAATGTTTTTACTGCCAAGGCAGTTTCCACGTGCGTGGCCAAGGGAATTTTAATGTTTTTGCAATAAAAGTAAACTTTCATTTGGTGTCCCAAGTGCATATTAGGTGATGTGACTTTTTCAATCTTGTGCAGAAAATAGATTTTGTTTTTTATTCGTTGCAAAACAATACTGTATGTAATATGGCTGTGATCCAAACCGTGTCTGAAAAGACCACATTACACCTAAATAAACCTTCATTTAGTCTATTATAAGAAAATAGGATATTTAATATATTTCCTTTTCGTTCACTTAGTTTTTACAAAGGGTGGTGGGTACCCTTGATTGAAGGGGACTGTGCCCTCTATCAGTCAATGGTACTCATATATTTGTAGGAACAACATCTTTGAGCCCTTGTCACTGTGAACCCTCCCCCCAACACCAAATAAATATATAATATAATATTTTAAATAATTAAGCAAACCTTACATACAACCTGTAGGTGAAGAGGCGACTCCCCACTCTTAATATTTGAAGTTACCCCAATAAATGCAAACAGCTGATGATCATGCATCATACCCTCCTACAACACACAGCAAGCTTAGTGCAATAACACGCCTTGTACTCATCAAAAATATGCCTTGACTGAGGTAACCCCCAAAATCAAACTTGGTGTACAACTCTCTATTTTTTTGTCTTACCCTAGCAATACCATCCACGTGATCTTAACAGGAGATGATAATGGTCTCCTCCCCATTTTTTGTGCAATGACTGGGGGGATACAGTCCACGGTCACCCATTGTTCTGAACATGGAGATAGGGTTACTAAATGAACCACTAAAATCAAGATGAGACAGCCCTCTAGCTTTGGGGGAAAGAGCAGTGCCTAAAACAAATGTCTACAACAAGAGTTCACGTGATGCAGGGTGGCAGGCTTAGGGGATATTTGAGCCAAGTGCATCCTCACAGAAAGCATGGTGGACACTTGGAATAGCCTCCTAATTGAGTAATAGTAGTAGTGGTTAATAGAGTGAGTGAATAGAAAATGCTTGAGATACTGTAGGCATAAGGGTAATCTAAATATAAAAGCCAAGAATCATCAAACGGGGCCTGAAGATTTCAAACAGATAGGAATATGGGTAATTTATATGCCGTCTGCCAACAAATTCTGTGTTTCCCAACTGTTTTAACTGTTCTGCTCATAACATCAGCGCAGCACATAGTATTTGCAATTCACCCGTTCGATTGTAAGCTCTCAAGGTAGACACATCACACTCTATTTACTTTTTATTAATGTATTCATTTCTAAAATATTTTACCAGGAAAAAATACATTGAAAATACCTATCATTTTCAAGTGTTGACATAAGTTACAGATACAAACATGTTTAAAGTAGGTAACAGCCAAAGTATTGAAATAACTTGAGGCGTTTTTGAGAAACTCTGGTAAATTGTGCCAGAAGTGGGGAGTTCGGTAAGAGAAGGAAGAGCGCCCAGATTCTTTATTGAACCTTGGAACCATAAGCAGGTTCCTGGAGGTGGATGTAAGGAGATAAGTGCTGTGTATAGTGGGGGTGAGATGCCAGCTCAAATAATTGGGTTACCTGTCCAGAAAGTATTTGCAGGTAAGAGGAAAGATGTACAGTATGTTGCATCTGGAGTCAAGGCAGAGCCGGCTTGATGGTCGGGTGCCATGGTGCAACTGCATCTTTCCCATACTTAGAGGCCTTGCGTTCTCCCCGGCCCAACTTCCGTAATCACAGTTTAAATGTTGTGGTGGTTAAATTAATCACTGCAACATTTAAACTGCGATTACCGGAGCTGGGCCATGGGGAGAGCACAGGGCCTCTGTAAGCGCCTGCATCTTCTCCTGTCACATGACGACGCAACGTCATGACATCGACGGCTTTGTGTGTCACGACTAAATCACATGATGTCATCACGGCCCTGGAGGAGGTAAGAATCCCCCTGTGCACGCACAGTGCACTGGTCCCCGCCATATTCCCAACCGACCTTGACTCAAGGGATTGCCAACCTAGTCCAGTTAACATACCATATATCAATGGTAGGTGATGTAAGACAAAACAGTATATTGAGTTGTAAAGAATGTCAACTTTGCTCAGGTGAATTTGGGGTGCTGCACCATACACTATATCTCAATAGTCAATAATTGGCATTATTTATTTCTATAAAGTACACCCAGCTTGAAATAGATTTTGGATGTGAGTTTGTCAATATGCAAATCAAATGTTAGGTGGGGGCTAGCCACATAGGCACATATTTAAAGCTAGTAACTGAGGCAAGATTAGTGTTGGTGTCAGTTCTAATAAGTAGGTCCGTCATGGGAATCTTTAGGAATTTAGTCTTAGTAAAAAGTACCATAGTAACTGTTTTGTCAGTGTTTCAAATCAGTTTGTTTTGAGTGATCCAGTTTCCCTTTGAAAAATCAGATTGCAGTACAATTTCAAGGTCAAAGCTGTGTGCGGATAGGATAGTATCATCAGCATACATGTGCAAAGAAGTTTCTAAGAACTTGGCAGTTCATTTGGAAAGACAGAAAAAAGTAAAGGCCCCAGAAGAGAGCCTTGGGGGGCCCCACAGATTACATTAAAGTGGTTAGAGTTGGACCCTGAAAGAGAGAGACATATTGGGATTTTCCTGATAAGAAAAAGATAAACCAGTTTAGAGCATGTGGTTTAACACCTGAGTACTGGAGCTTGTTTAACATAATAATGTGGTCAACAGTATAAAAAATCGAGGAATATTGCACTAGTCAACTGGCCATGTTCCATTCCACATGGGATCCCATTGCCTATTGTTAAGAGGGCCGTTACTGTTGAGTGATTTGGTCAAAAGCCATAACAGAATTGATTAAGTAAATCTGACTATTTATAATAGCTGCTTAATCTAGGAATGCAAATACAATACATATTACCTGCGCTACTCCCTTTGGAAGTATGCAGCTAGTAAAAGGATTGGCCTTATATTAATGGAAAACAAAGAATAGGATATTTGTGCACTCAGTTTATCTTTATAATGAGGGAGCTTTGTTACTGGCTTTGGCCAGCTTTTAACTGCACCAAATCACAAATAAGCACATGCTTTATTCATTTAACCCCTTCAGGGCACTTTCACATACATCACAAAATATTGCCATTCATTCTTATTGGTTGGCATCATTCTTATTTGTTGACATCATTCCTTTTAAGTGACGTCATTAAAAAAAAAATTAAAGTCGGCACATGGTTTTAACAGCCAATCAGATGGCTGTTAAACCAATTTAAGCCCAAATGTGATGTCACAAGCCATATTTAAGGCTGTGACGCCTCATTTGAGCCCAAGAAGACGACGAGACAACATTGGTTGGGATCTACCATGGGGCTATTTGGATTACAACAAGAAGATAGAAGATTAAGAAGATCAAGAAATAGTGACAGATGAAGATACTGTAGAAGAAGCTTATTAAAGAAAGAAGAAGGATGATTTGGGTACCTGAGCTGGATCTTCATGGTGGATGACATCGGATGCTGCTTAAGGCCTTCGAGTTACGTGAGCTTCCTCTTACCCCGGGAGTCGGAGGGCCACCGCTTCTAATGGTAAGTAATATATTGCATGTTTGTAAATGTATTTTTTTTACAGGTTTTAACATTGGATCTGTATTTTCTTTATTTAGTTTGGGCACAATGACTGATAATGTATTAATCTGTACCACTTTGGGGTACAGATCAATACATTATTAGGACAATATTTTGGGGCATTTCTAGCTTTGTATGGATGGTGATTATTGCCATGTCACTTTAATATGTGGATGTCATTCTTTGGTATTTTGCTGCTTTATTTAAATACAATGTTTGCAATTGATTTTTATTAATGTCTTGTGTTGACTAATGCGTTTAATGGTGTGTTTCTGATATTTTTAAATAATGAATTTCTTGGTAGGTTAATGTTTCTATTAAATAATTGCTGTTGTATTAATTAATTGTTTTGGTTACTGTTACATTTAATTTTGAGTTGTTTTAGTAATGATTTGGTTTGATTGGTTACTGTTTGAAATAATTCTGAGTTGTTTTATTAATTTAGTGATTTGATTGGTTAATGTTTTTATTCATTCATTGTTGATCTGGTTATTGCTTGTATTAATTGGATTAGCTGGCTAGTGTTTTTATTTAGTGAATTGTATTTTTTTGGAGTTTTGTTATGTTTTATTATTGTGGGTTTTGTGCATTAATGTATTTTTGATTAGGGTGCCCATTGAGTGCTATAGAGGCTTATCATGCCCATATTATTATATTGGTATGATGTACCACTATACTACTCAATGGGTACAGGGTGGGTATAGTGGGTCCGGGGTGGGTGCTTAGGCCTCCTGCATGGGTAGCGGGGCAGGGTGGGTTAACACCTTAATGACTATAGTGGTTATTAACCGCTAAGGTGATTAAGGGGTTAGGGGCCATTAGAATGTATTTATTATGCATGCTGTCTGCCAACGGAGGACAGGACCTGCTGTATCGTGAGGAGGACGGCCAGCATATTGCTGTGGTAAGTAGAGCTGTATTTATTAACTTTATTTATGCTGGTTAATGTTGTGTTTAATAATGGGCAAATAATCTATTATCCATATCTGGATAATAGTTATTTTGCCCATTACTGTACTGTATGTGTTTGGGTGGGGATTGATTGAAATGTAGGCCCATGTTTTATGTTTAAACATACAGGGTTGGTACCTTAGGTCTGCGGGGACCTATGGAGACCACCTCAGGGCCAACGGGTACCACCTGCGGACCCACGCGGGACACCTGCGGGGAAGAACTGGGGGGGGGTCCACAGTTGTGGGGGCCCTGCGGACCCACAGGGAAAACTCGAGGGCCCCAGACCCCTGTGGGAACCACCCAAGGGCACTCAGTCACCTGTGGGGCTGACCCGGGGACTGCCAGACACCCACAGGCCCACCCGTGGAACCCATTTGGGGCCTATGGTGACCCGCAGGGACCACCTGGAGGCCCACGGCGCCTAGCGGGGACCACCCGGAGACCCCCAGATCCTGTGGGCACCCCCCTCTGGTGCACTGTGGGGCCTGCGGACACCCGTCGGGCCCACTGGGGACTACCATAGGCCTGGGGTATGAATCCTGTATGTTAAAAAATACATCATGGTTTTACATTATGGGGAGCACGGGTGGGATGTGTATTGGTGTTTATTAAATATTTTTAGATTTAAATGTTATTAATAGTGTAGATGTGCAGAGGGTCTCTGGAGCAGATTCGCATTGGTTTTATGTCTGGGGACCCCCTGCTTCCCAAGATACAGGCCCCGTTATGGGGTGCCGGTATCTCCTATACATGGATCACGATCACGTGACGCGGGAATCCAATGCATAGGAGATACCGGCACCCTATTACGGGGCCTGTATCTCGGGAAGCAGGGGGTCCCCGGACCTGAAACCAACGCGATTCAACTCCGGAGGCCCCCTGCTCATCTACACTATTAATAAAATTTAAATCTAAAAATATATTTTATACGCCAACAATTTCGCTGACAGAGGCGGATCTCTCTGCTGCAGCAGGCGAATCTCGGCGGAGGAGCCCTTATCGGCAGGGCAGGTCATCTCGCCGTCGGCAGCTCACCACGTTTGCTCAGGCTGCTCTCACAGATATTCGGGCCTTCCTGCATACCGTGAGAACAACTCGGCAAAACCATGGCTAGTTCAAAGCCCTGCCGAAAGGCTATTAGTGCCGTTTACAGCATAGGCCCCTTAATTTCTAAATGTAAACATGTCGCTAGTATATTTTAGCCCAATTGGTAGGAGCGCAGGAATTGTCCTTTGATTTCCATAATCTAGGAATGAGCATATTTTCCCAGGATTCTGGATACGTAGAATAGAGAAAGGTCTGTAGTTGGAGACAAATGTTGATAACTGATATTTTACTCCCTACTCTAACTAATGTTCTATCTCACTGTGCAAAGCACGGAGTTCAACATCCGTGCTTTATAAAATAAAGAATACAAATTCATTTCCTTGCAACTGATAAAACTAAACACTGAGGCTTTGCTATGACTACGGGAAATGGACTTTGCAAATAAAAAAATTTCCCCAGGAAATGTAAAAATAATATGCTTTTTTTTTTGTAAATGGAATTTTAATTTTCAAACTAGCAGAAGATTATGGCCATTATTCTATAAGGTGTGATAGTCCTGATTAAGCGCTATTGAACAGACGGATCCATTGAAGTTGGAATTTGGCGTTTTCACATACTGTGAGCAGTAGCTATAATACTGCAGGCAGATATGGGCCATTTTTATCAGTAGGCTCACTGTGGAATGACGTTTCTGTAGTGTTGTGAGTAAGTGGATACTGTATTATTGTGCTTAGTCTACAGCTTTGTATTCAAATCCTCATATCCGACGTCTGTCCCTGAATTTCAGTACATTGAGCATACATTTAAGACCAATCTTAAAACCCACCTCCTTAACAAAGCATATGAGTAGCTTCATGGCTGATAATATACACCTCTTACATAAACCTTGGCCCCTTGCTGACACTTACCAGAATGCCCTTCTACTGGCTCTGTACGTTCTTCCTACTTACCAATTAGATTGTAAGCTCTTCGGAGCAGGGACTCCTTTTCCTAATGTTACTTTCATGTCTGAAGCTCTTATTCTCATTATGTGTTAAATTATTATATCCTGTGTATTACTGCTGTGAAGCGCCATGTACATTAAGGGCACTATATAAAGAAAGATATACATGTAACCCTGCTTCCCCCCTTTCCCCAGACTCTACGGTGGTGTCAAGGATGCATGAGGGCAGATAACATGCGTTGTGGTGCATACCTATGAGGAACAGGAGGGCCTGAGCTTCCTGCAATGTTATTGGGGAGCCAGGACCGGGCTTCTGGGGTGGTAGCCTCCATGATCTCTTAGTTGTGCAGCGCCTCCATCTTCTATACTCCCAAGAATATGGAACAGGACCTGTATAGAAGAACCCCTTGGGTCCCAGGGTAATAGCTTCCAATTCACACACAGTCTTTGGTAACAAAGGATAGTCTCTTTTATTGACAGATCAGCAATCTCCCAACAGTAGTGGCTTCCAGTAGCCGCAACAACAACAGCCAAGACTTGCTATAACACCGCTCTCCTTCCACCCAGATAATTCCTCCTCTCCTTCCCTCCAAGTCTCTCTGCTGACAGGATGGTCTGGGTTAGGGCTTCAATACCCCGTGGCCCACCCCTGAGGTTATCCTCGCGGTGGGGCTTGGATTCTCCCCATCACCCCTGGCAGTGGGGTGAGGGCATTGGTCCACCAAGTCTATAATTCTATCAGCTCTACTAAAGGAAGCTGAATCTCTCCACTCCTCTCTCTCTGCTCCTGCACTTTGCGCAGGGGAGACCGCGGTCTCCTCCAACTCCTCGGAAAATCCACAGGACTCTTCGACTCACGGCATAATCTAAGGCAACTCCAGACTCTCAGCATAAACTCCGGCATAAAAACTAACTCTACTCACAGGAGTTGGCTGCTAAATATAGAGCTAGTCCCGCCTCTCGTGATGTCAGCAGAACCTCCCCTCTTGCTCACGCCTGCAGCAGAGTCCAGGCCTGCATCTACCACTCAGGACAGGGCTATGAAGGGGGAAAACCCATGATGATTACTGGTGCCTGATCTTAACAGGACTTACCACAGTAGAAGGAAGATAGGTATAGCCTGTGCTGTTTACAGGGGGCTACATACAGTACATATTAATGTCTCCGAGGGATATTAAATTGTTTCTCGTGTTGATGTTAGTTGAGTTTTACAAACACAAGTCTACAGTAGCAAGGAAGTAGGAAACAAATGATGCATGAACATGGACAAATAACCCAGTTATTAGTTTTCTTTTGAATTGTGGAATGTGAGTGCTAATTGAATTGATATATTTCGTTCATCAAGTCAAAAATACCACTTAAGTAACTTCTTAATGTACCATAAGAGGAAGCATTTATGGTGTTCTGAAAATACAGCCTTAACATGCACAGACGTTCATAAAAACCGAAATCAGAAGCACTCAAGTGGATGGACAATATCAGACCCAACTTGATATAGAGACTTTCAACATGTTCACACTATAATCATGGACTAACCCTGCGGCCCCAGCCTCTTCTCTGTCCCATCCTCCTTTCTAACCTACAGCATGTCTCAATAGCATGGATGGTGGGGCTAAACGCGGGGGTGAGGTGGGGAAAACAGTGAGAAAGAGAGGACAGTGAGAGAAAGGGGGGTCAGAGAGAGAGGGAACATTGAGGGAGAAAGGGGAGGGACAGTGCGAGAGAGATGGTGGGAGCAGTGAGCAAGAGAGATGGGGGGAGCAGTGAGCGAGAGAGATAGGGGAGCAGTGAGCGAGAGAGATGGGGGAGCAGTGAGCGAGAGAGATGGGTGGAGCAGTGAGCGAGAGAGATGGGGGAGCAGTGAGCGAGAGAGATGGGGGGAGCAGTGAGCGAGAGATGGGGGGAGCAGTGAGCGAGAGAGATGGGGGAGCAGTGAGCGAGAGAGATGGGGGAGCAGTGAGCGAGAGAGATGGGGGGAGCAGTGAGCGAGAGAGATTGGGGGGAGCAGTGAGCAAGAGAGATGGGGGGAGCAGTGAGCGAGAGAGATGGGGGGAGCAGTGAGCGAGAGAGATGGGGGAGCAGTGAGCGAGAGAGATGGGGGGAGCAGTGAGCGAGAGATGGGGGAGCAGTGAGCAAGAGAGATGGGGGGAGCAATGAGCGAGAGAGATGGGGGGAGCAGTGAGCGAGAGAGATGGGGGAGCAGTGAGCGAGAGAGATGGGGGAGCAGTGAGTGAGAGAGATGGGGGGAGCAGTGAGCGAGATAGATGGGGGGGAGGAGTGAGCGAGAGAGATGGGGGGAGGAGTGAGCGAGAGAGATGGGGGAGGAGTGAGCGAGAGAGATGGGGGGAGGAGTGAGCGAGGGAGATGGGGAGGAGCAGTGAGCGTGGAAGATGGGGGGAGCAGTGAGCGAGAGAGATGGGGGAGAACAGTTAAAGAGAGGGGGGAATAGGGAAAGAGAGGGGGGAAACCAGAGAGAGAGAGAGATGGGTGGGGGGGCAGTGAGAGGGAGAGATATTATACGGGGCAATAGAAAGAGTTATAGAATGGTTATATTGGGTAATAGAAGGAGTTATGTATATGGGCCAATAGGATTTATGGAAAGGGGTTATATGGGGCAATAGGAGGAGTTATAGGGAGGGGCTATATGGGGCAATAGGAGTTATCAAGAGCTGTTATATGGGAAGATATTAATTATAGGAAGCGGTTACAGTATATGGCTAAAAACTATGTGCTGCCCTTTTTAGGGGATGAAGGGTTGCACTTGCGGCCCTTGCTGTGTATCATATTGCCCACCGCTGCTCTAAATGCACATTAAAGGCATGCCTGGGACATGGCATTGCATGATGAGGCGTGCTGTTTGGGTGCAATATGAGCATGATGTACAATATAGTTATTAACAACGTAGTGCAACATTAACTGGCCTTGGTCAGGTGTTTAATAATCAGAGTACGATATTTATTTTAAGAAATGTTTTTTTTTTAAATTTAGTTGGTGCAAGTAAATATTGATAGTTTCTTGTGTCCCACTTTCCAACAAGTTATGTTTTATTCATCGGATACACCGGGCGATCAGAGGTTAGCACACCTGGGACAGTAATACAATGTATCTTCGAAAAGGTGAAGAATACATCAGTAACTTTTTACATTCTTCATCATTTTATCGTTCTAACTTTCATATGTGATGGCAACAATGCCATTTTTCTGGTAATAATGTTCAAAGAAAGTTGCTAATAGTCGATGTCTCTATGTGAATGTAGGTGTGTTACCTGTGTATGTTAAATAACCGTGTTATTGACATTACATTTAAAGAAGAGTCCTGGGAATGTTGTGAACTCAAATGGGTACTATTAAGAACTTACATGGTGGTTGGTAGAACTTTGAACTACATTGCTTTGCCGTGGAATATAGTCATGGACCACAGAAAAATGGCATTAGAACTTTCACAATATGAAGCTATCCGGTAATAACTGCTGCATTCCTAAGCAGAGAATGGGGTCATGATGAGATACAGTAGCTATCGAACAGCAATATACGTTGGGATAACATTCTTATGTGGACATGAGTTTTTATGTCTGTTCTGCACTAATGGAATAAATAATTCTACAATATTTGCCACTGGAAAAAAAATCTTATTTTAAATGGGGTAAAAAGCAAGGGAAGGACAGTATTAAAGTTATATTAATGTTAATGCCGGAGTAACACTACAATAAAACTTAGATAAACTCCAAATTGTTAGCTGTCTCTCCTACAGCTGCTATATTTTACTTGTTTTGCAGATTTAAGATTAATCCAGAGTGTTTTTGGCATCAACAGTAATCCTGGTTTTAATAGCAACAGGTGTATATGTCTGGAGTTTAATTATTATATTGCTGGCTATCACCGAGATGTAGTCTCCCTGAGGACCTGTACACACATGCTTCAATAATGCAGGAAGTGGATGAATATTTGCACTAGCATCCTTGGGTTTTCCTTAACACGTCCATAGCTTCCTGTTTGTTTGTTTTTTCTTCTCTCTTTAGTCTGCCATATTATTAGACTGACTTTAGGAATTCTTTGCCAGGTGACGGAAGTCCATCAGCGACGTACAAAAGGAGGATGTAGCTTCCAGCCTCCTCCTACCCACGAAGATGGAAAAAAATCTAGCGGTCAGTGTTCGAGGAAACTGGCTTCACAATAAGGAAATACCTAAATGAACCAGGAAAATAACACTTTGAAAAAAAATGAGATTTCATCCTTCACACTGGTCTTCCCGTGCGGTTTGGCTGGTTTTCCAATGGTTGTTATCCAAGAAGGAATGCAGCGATGGTGGTGGCCAAGTTCATGTCTATCTGATGGAGATGGATCCAACACACATCACTGTGACTTTTTAGTGGTCTGTAGCAGGTGGTTTATGGATTAAAAACAGGAAGATGTTGTCCTGTTTATTTCAATTTGCCAATAATGTTTAGCTGAGTCCTCATCAAAGATGTTTTAGATCAGCCAACATAAAAAGAAGGAACAAGCTTATAATGGAACTCAATTCATGAATGAGCTTCATTCATATCTCAAACTTACATTTGACATTTGAAATGTATATATTGACAGCCCCTATAAGCTCTTTTTTTGGCTATTTACTGCTTTATTTTTGGGGACAGCAAACAGTTTAATCAGGACTTTTCAATGTGTAGTTAATAATGATGGCACATTGAGCAAAGTCTAATATAGGGGTGCTCATATGCAGTCCTCAACCCCCCCCCCCCCCCCCAATAGGACAGGTTTTCAGGATATTCCAGTTTCCGCACCGGTGACTCAATCAGAGGCTCAGTCATCGACTGAGCCTCTGATTGAGCCACCTATGCTGAAGCAGGGACTGATTGAGCCACCTATGCTGAAGCAGGGATATTCTGAAAACCTGACCTTTTGGGAGGGCTTGAAGACTGGAGTGGAGCACCTTGGTCTCATATATTCTCTTTAGTTTTCGAATATATTTTGCATGGTGAAATACAAATTGAATGACAATGTTAGGATTGTTATTGATATTTTAATGTGTTGCAGCACTTAACAATACAGCTATACAGGGAATTCATTGCAAACACATTTTTATTTCTGAAAATGTTCTAGGCCTTTAGTAATGTAGTATACTGTTCTAGAATATCTCAATGATAACCCATATGGAAACTGCAATTGCCATGACACATGTAATCATTTGATAATATCAGATATAATCAAATTTCCCGCGTCTCTCAAGTGCAAGTAAATTAAAATGTTGCAATCCAGTTTAAACCCTTCTGCACTTTAATGATGCAAACACGAGGGAATGAAAATCCCAACCCCACATATTACACCATCTAATAACATGATGGGAGGGAGAAACAGTGGGAATAAGGAAGGCTATTGGGTGCTGAAATCGGTATGTGGATATAAATAAATTGCATTTCACGAGTGATATCACTATAACTGAAGTGTGAGCAGGATTTGTGTAACTGAACATTGAATAATACTATAGAAAAATATGCTTTAGACATTAGTGATATTGGCAGAAAAAAAGAAAAAATATGGCTAGAGGAATTCGACAGACTCGACACTCCAGAGTTTGGTTTGGGGTTTGGCTGCATAAGACCCTTTAGTGCTGACCTCTTCTGTCATTATTGATCACCTCTTGCCGCAGCATCCAGGCATGTTCTTAAAATGTACAGTACTCAAGGGAGCCGTTTCTCTCATATATTATATATATATATATATATATATATATATATATTTATACAGTGTTCGACAAACCTATACATTTGCTCGCCCCGGGCAAGTGGATTTAACCCCCGGGCGAGTAAATATTGGCCCAAGCAGCACACATTTGGTACTAGGTGGCGAGTAGATTTTTTTGTGTGGCGTGTAGATTTTTTGGTGATTTGTCAACCACTGTGTATATATATATATATACTAGTTAAACTAGTGACGGTCATTGCACCAGGCCTATTTCTACCTGGGACTCTCATTAAGACTCTGAGACTCTGTTACGCTGCCCCGCGCTGATGCGCTGATTCTGGGACTCTGGAGCGCCGCCTCACGCTGACACAATGGCGATTTGTTTTCCATGGTCCCTCCATCTCCCTTCCTGCTATCCGGAACCTCTGTTCATCGCAGTTTGTTTCCGGTTGACAACAGGAGTAGCTGCACACTCTCTGGGGCTCCTGCTGGACGGTAGCTCAGAGGTGCCATACAACGCGTGGGAGCAGGACGTGTGAGCGGAGCAGCAGTTTCCAGCGTCTGGTGAATGAGTATTACTCATTACATGCTTGATTTTTTTCTATGTTTGTGAGTGCGCATTTGTTGGAGTTTTATTGGAAATATTAAATCTTGTATCTTATCATATTACACTAGGATCGGGCTCTTTCTTCTCTTCTCATTTCCTAGATCCATTGGGAGGTCGTTGTCCCTTTCAGATGGCTGCCAGTATCCTATATAGAGGGCCATCATCCATTCCTTCCATCTCAACACGACTAATTTATATGGTTTTTGTGGACTCTATTATTTTTATATTTTTTCCTAATATCCCTTAATGTTCACTCATCCTTTTTTATTTTTTTCAATTTATGCATGTTTATATGTTGTAATTAGAATTGTTTTTTAGTCATTGGTAATACTAGTCAAGGTATATGATTTAGTTTTTATTTTTGTGGTATAATATTGCTAGAGCATCATTTTCTGGTATATTAAGTACCCTTTTATTAAATTTTTTGGAAATCCAGTATAGTATTTACACTATTGCAGCAGATACCAAGAGGTGCAGTCTTTTTTGTCTGTATATATATATATATATATACACACACACACACACACACACACACACACACACACACACACTGATTAATTTGTTGTAATCACCCCTGGACGTGAAACAGTCCACCGCAGTGCCCCTCAAAAAATATATCACTCAATCCAATTTTCCCAATTGTAAGCAGGGTCTCAATTTTGCACACACTCAGTCCATTCCCCCTTTTTTTTCGAGCCCCACATTCCCTATTTTTGCATATATATTTTTTTTATCTATAGAAACTTCCTATTGCAAGTATTTAACTTTTAATAATGCAATCGTTTATATTATATTGTATTCAACAGTATTAAATCTCACATCCATGTAATTTCTCCATTACCATACAAGCGCTCCCTTATGTACACAGATGTATTTCAAGGTAGTAATTAGTGCAGACCTTTTAGACACATGTTTTTGATTAAGTGTTAATTATGCGGGGTATATTAAGATACTGAGGAGTAGGGGGCGGTACACTCCTGAGGAAGCCACGCACCGTATTGGCGAAACGCGTAGAGTGGTAGCCGCCCAGAGGAGGAGAGAAGCTGTGTCAGAGATTGCAGACCCACTACCGGAAGTGACGGATCACGGCCAACCGGAAGTGACGTATCAGAGCTAACCGGAGGGACAGGACAGCCCACCCGAGAGGGAGCTCCAGGAAAAGAACAAAGCGGCGTCCTACACGAGGAACAGAGCTGACAGGACCAGTACACCCTAGAGGGATCCTAGGAGGTGGAGAGTCCAATGCAGCGGCGTCCCACGCAGGGTCCATAAACCGGAGGTGGTGGGTGAGCCAGAAGCTAACAGCAATCTCTCCTCGGTCACAGTATTGTGATACACGCATCATTTACATGTTTTTATTGTAAGTGTTCATTTTTAAAACCCCATAAAGTCACGTTTTTTATGATTGGTCTGCACTATGGATATCTTTTCTCTTTTATATACACCGCTGCTTGGCTGAGAGTGGAAGTCTCCATTATTCATTGGATTGGAAGTCCTCCCTGCATAGACCACTGTGTCACACTGCCTGTTTTTGACTTACATCTTGTAAGTAGGCCACACATACGAGCCAAGATTAATCACTGAACTAGTTTAGAAGTTATCAAACTGTCTGCACTTAGATTGTATTTTGTTTTATTTCCCTTTCATGCTCCCCCTGGATTGCAAACGTATATGTTGTAATTAGAATTGTTTTTTAGTCATTGGTAATACTAGTCAAGGTATATGATTTAGTTTTTATTTTTGTGGTATAATATTGCTAGAGCATCATTTTCTGGTATATTAAGTACCCTTTTATTACATTTTTTGGAAATCCAGTATAGTATTTACACTATTGCAGCAGATACCAAGAGGCGCAGTCTTTTTTGTCTGTATATATATATATATGCAAATACAACTGTATACTCATCTGCATGTCTTAGGCAGGTCTGCAACCCCGCCTTTCCCCATCATCACCCAGCATACAGCACTTCCACTGCAGCAAGGGATTCTGGGAAATGACATGCAAATGAGCACACAGTGTCACTTTTTGCCTCAAAAACCATTTTTAACATGGTTCCCTTTAGGCTTAAGCTTGCTGCATGGTTACAGCTTTGAGCACAGCCAGGATTAAGGTGCATACCCAGAAAACCACCCACAGACAGCTGTTTCGACCTTGATGGGTCTCATCAGTGTGGGGTTGATTTTAAATGGGTATGCATGAGAGGCTATGGGATAGGCTATACCATAATACTGAGTTAAGTTATGGTGAGTAAAAAAAGTGACAAAAACCCTCCACAGGAAAGCAAATATGCAAATACAACTGTATGCTTATCTGCATGTCTTAGGCAGGTCTGCAACCCCGCCTTTCCCCATCATCACCCAGCATACAGCACTTCCACTGCAGCAAGGGATTCTGGGAAATGACATGCAAATGAGCACACAGTGTCACTTGTTAAAAATGGTTTTTGAGGCAAAAAGTGACACTGTGTGCTCATTTGCATGTCATTTCCCAGAATCCCTTGCTGCAGTGGAAGTGCTGTATGCTGGGTGATGATGGGGAAAGGCAGGGTTGCAGACCTGCCTAAGACATGCAGATGAGCATACAGTTGTATTTGCATATTTGCTTTCCTGTGGAGGGTTTTTGTCACTTTTTTTTTACTCACCATAACTTAACTCAGTATTATGGTACACACACACACACACACACACACACACACACACACACACACACACACACACACACACACACACACACACACACACACACACACACACACACACACACACACACACACACACACACACACACACACACACACACACACACACACACACACACACACACACACACACACACACACACACACACACACACCCCTGCAAACCTGCAAACCTGTCACTCCCGGCAGCACGGACCACCATTCACACAAAAAGTGTGCGTCACGTGCACACGCGCCCTGGAGTACAAAAGCACTCTGAAAGCACAGCTGCATTCATTCTGTACCCTACAGTCTACATCTGCGTCGCCCCAAAGGCTCACAGCCGAAGGCAGCCAAAGGGTGTGAGCCGTTTGCTGCCGTTAGCTGATGTTTGTTGGTGTTAAAATTGTTGTATTTCAATCTGAAACTCTCCAACCCTTTTATCCCCTCTAACTGTCCATGAATGTCTGTGAATTGACTGTATAACCCTGTTCTTTTAATTTAACTGTATTTTGTATAACTCTGTTCCCAGGACATACTTGAAAATGAGAAGTAACTCTCAATGTATTACTTCCTGGTAAAACATTTTATAAATAAATGCTCCACTTGTCTATTTTACACAGACTATGGTAGATCCATCGACTTGTTTCTTTCCATATCTCCTGCTGAGAGAAGTCCTATTCCTATAAAAGCACTGTCGCATCCCATTAATAATGGCAAAGATTAATCTTCTTGTAATGTCATTGCCCACTGGTGGATGCAATCTGCTCAATCCCCGTGTCACATTCTTGCGGGTAAATCCTTTTATCTCCTGGTGTATGAGAATGGGAGAGTACGCTAGTAAGGACCTTTTCTGCCTGGAACATTACACGTTTAACACGGGCAGTGCTTTATAAGAAGAAAAAGATGTTTCCTGATATACTGTAACAATCACTGTCATTTGTCATTCACACGTGGTTCATCCCAGATGTAGCTGTTAAAGCTGCAGACCAGGCAATATCCTACATTTGTGTTTTCTTTAAGAAATCAGTTCTGTGCTATGAGAACATACTTGTAGCTTTTTTTTATTTAAACAACTCTGAATTACATTTTTAATGTACAGTATTATAATGTAACAATGATTTTTTTGTTTCTATAGCAATCATCAACAAAGTCACATCTTCTTCCTCTTCTGAAACAGGCTCTGGCACACCCTCTTTTGAGCTCTGCCCTTTCTCTAGCAGTGCACCAATTGTATCTAGTCATTGCCTGGTCACATGATCTCCCCACAGAACTTTGCATCTTTGATCTTCTTCTGCTGCACTGACAGCCATTTAGTGAACCCCCGAGCCGAATCTTCACCGATCGATCACAAGAGAACGGATCGATAGGCAACTTAGCTAATAACTTATTATTGTGTTTATTGTATTGATGCACATATTAAAGGGGGGGAAATAAATGAAAAGACAACACAGCTTGGACTGCTGCTTTAAAGTGATGATCACAATTTCAGAACAGGCTTAGAAACAAAGTTGATATCTCCGTATATCTTTCGATGTGAAAAGTGATATAAATACATTTTATCCTGATCATGTAGTTTGTATGGTTTCGACATTATCATCTTGACCAAATATAATGCCACTAATTTATGTCTTCACAATGCTGCCTAACCTTAAAAAAAAAAATTATGAACTGTTATAACACCTTCCAAAAACGTGTTAACGTATAAATCCTGTACCATCTTATGCCATCTGCCTTTTGGAGGGTTATTATGGCTCTAATTACAAAGAAATCAAATTGTCATTCATGCCTTAACTGTGCCTGTCAATATTCTTGTGTGTTTAAAGGGATTCGTGTTAAAATGGATAAGAAGCAAAAGGTGACAGACACACTGAGTACTCCTTTCCATGTCATTACCCAGAATCCCTGGCTGCAGTGGAAGTGCTAATAGATAATGGGGAAAGACCGGGTTGTTGACCTGTCTGAGACATGTGCATGGGCTCACAAGTGCTATATTTTCCTAGGTATGAAGCAGGTGATCTGAACCTCATTCATTTCAGCTCTGGAGACCCCCAACTTGCTTAAAAAATGGAAAAATAAAAGGCCGAGGCGGGACTTCTCCTTTAAAAGGTTTGAGAACAAACTCTTTACTTTCCGTAGGTAGCTTCATAATATAGGGTTTCCATTTCTTCAAAATATTTACTTCTCTTATGTTTGTGTAGAGCAAACCTAAGTCTGGTAAAATATGGCATAGCTTTATTTAACTCTCATCCATATATAACGCTATGTAGCTAATATTTGCAATAACTTTCTTGGGTACAGATTTCTCAGGATACTGTGATCATGAGAAGAAACAAAAACCAACAAACAATGTTGTTTCTTCTTTGATTGGACAAATAAGGATTCCTCAAACACAAATGGAAAAACACTAAGTATCCCTGTTTTGTTTTTTTTCAATTGCCCTACTATTCCTAATATATGGGACCAGGGTCGCCGATGGGGGGAGAGCCGGGCCCAATGGCTGCGGGGGCCTGGCCGGTGCTGGCAGTTGGGGTCGTGCCCCAGCAGCTGAATCGACATGCGCGTTCGGCTGCGGAGCCCAGATTTCTCCCCTCTCCGCAGCAGGCCTCTCTCCGCTGCTGCTGCATTTTCTGGTGTATGCCACACCCTCACACTGAAAGTTTACTTGGGCTTGCTGGTCGCCGCGGCACGGAAGGTCTCCAGGTAAAGAGGCAGGTGTGTATTGGTGTGTGTGGGGGGCGTTGGTATTGTGTGTGTTTGTGGGGGGCAGGGGGGTATGTTGTGTGTGTTTGCATGTGTAGGGGGAAGTATGGTGTGTGATTGTGTGTGTGAGGGAAGGGTATGGTGTATTTGTGTGTGTGGGGTGGTATGGTGGGGGTGGGGGTGGAGAGGGGTGGGAGGGGAGAGATGGAGCTGTTGGAGATAGAATGGGGGTATGGTGTGTGTGGGGGGGTATTGTGTGTGTGTGTTGGGAGGAGTATGGTGTGTATGCTTGTGTGTGGGGGGCTATGGTGTGTGTATGGGGGGGGGTTATGGGGTATGTGTGGGGGGAGTATGGTGTAGGTGTGTGTGTGCGTGCCGAGGTGGGGTTATGGTGTGTGTGTGTGGGCAGAAGTGTATGGTGTCTGTGTGTGAGGGGTGAGAGAGGAGGGATGGGAGAGAGGAGGGATGGGAGAGATGGGGCTGTGGGAGGTAGAGGGGGTATGGTGTATGTGTTTGTGTGGGGGGTATAGTTTGCGTGTATGGGGGGTTATGGTGTTTGTGGGGCGTATGGTGTGTGTATGTGTGTGTGGGGGGTATGTTTTGCGTGTGGGGGATATGTTGTGTGTGGGGGGGAAAGGTGGGGAGAGATGGGGGTGTGGGAGATAGAAGGGGAGGGAGCCCTACAATAAAACATGCAAAAAAATATATAAAAACTGTAATATATTATCCTTTTAATATATATAGTAGCCTATTGTTTAATGGCAATGTATTAAGGTGATCTGGGGGAAATTAGTTACTTTCTATGCATCTTGAATTTAGAAACTATTGTAACAATGCTGGCTTGATTAACAAGAGATACTTGAACTATACTGTATGCTAGCCAAAAAGGTTAATGTAACAAGAATAACATGTAATGTGTGTGAGGTCTAAAGTCTATATTCTTCTATCGTTGCCAAATGAACTTATAGAGAGAAAATAGCTACAGAATGTTTCTGTTATAGGCTGATGCAGATGCATGGAGGCTGAATGCAGCTCACACCCCTAATATTACTATGTACTGTAGTTAAACAATCTGCTGGAGATACCAGGTTTACAAAGGTATTAATTTATATAATGGGAGAACAAGTAATATATAAAAATTTTAATATTTTTTGAATATTAATTATTGCAATCAATAAATGACAATGTTGGTATGATCAAAAACATATTAGCCTACTGTGTTTTTATCTAATGATCATTAAAAAAAGAAAAGAAAAAGAAACGTTTCAGTTATTATTGGGATCTTTTTTGCCCCCTTGGCAGACAAAATGGTAGAAAAATACCGTCATTCTAGTTTAATTCTGACTGATCATTCAAATAAAAAACAGGGTTAAAATATTTTATATATTTTCAGCATTTTTTTAATTGCAAAGTTAAAGTAATGAAAACAGTTACTTTTTTCCCCATCTACAATATATCAGAATCCTACAGATGTGATTGGAAAAAGGATCTCTTTTCATCCAGGTAATTTTATTTGGGGGAAAGAGTCTGCTACACATGTTTGTGTATTTGCACAATCTGTGGATGATACAATCCTGTTAATTATTATTAATTAATCTATTATTGCCACCATGTCGGTTTACAAACTGTAAGCATGAACTAAAGCTGGCACAATGCATGAAGACCAGATAAGGTTATGTCTGTAACCCTACTTTTGGCCAACCATTGTTCTTTTGTGTATGGCGATAATGTTGTGGTGGGAGTGAAGGCGTTTTCTGTGTTTGTTTGTGTAACACTCTGCTGTAACACATGGGTAATTTCTGGAATGCTGTGTGCCTGGGAGGGCTGTAATTGAATTTTATTTTGAGAAGAAAGGTCAAACCCTCTAATCTGAACTTTAACCACGGAGGAGAAAGTGAGAGCTTTTCGTTGGCCAGAAGAGAATTTGAGCTGAACAACAAACAGGTATGTACATAAATACAACATGGGCGCTAACGTTGGTTATCCATGCTGGCGTGTTGCATTGCAGAGTTGTATGCTTGTTTTTAATTATTATTAAAGTCTGCAAAGAGAATAATAAATAAATAAAACTGGGTTGGCTAATCTCTTTCTTGAGGTCTGTAAGAGGTATCATGCAGTGGCGGAGGAGGGTGGACAGGCCCATAGATGAGTTGAGCAGTTGGCTGAAGATTGAACGCATTCTATCTCGGTTACAGACATGTACTGTATGTGTATGTGCAGAACTCTTCCTCTGTACACGTGTATGTCATGGTAAGAGGGCTCATTATCTATTCTGCAAAAGCTAAGATTTCATTTTAGTTAAAGAGCAAGTAAAACTACCACTTGTGAGCGCATTTGCGTGTCTCAGATGGGTCCCTAACCCTGTCTTTCTCCATTATCTTTTAGCAATGCTTCAACTGCAGCCAGGGATTCTGGGTAATGACATGCAAATGAGCACTCACAGTTGAAGTCATTCTGGCTCTGCCAAAGCTAAGGGATCCTATTTTACCGGCCATTATTGTAAGGTTTATTCCATTTCAGCTTTTTATGCCAGCCTTTGCTCAAGTCCGTTCAACTGTAGAAGGAAATAAAATGACTTTGCCGTTACATAAATATAATTTCAATCATAATCATATGTACAATTTTGTACCTTTGCCATATGTGCAAATGCATTGGATAACTTGCCATGTTACATTCTGTCAGATGTACTATAGCAGGAGTGGCAAACTCCAGGCCTCAAACACCACCAACAGATCAGGTTTTAAGGATATCACTGCTTCAGCACGTGGCCCAATCAGTGGCTATGTCTTGGCTGAGCAACTGATTGAGACACCTGTGCTGAAGCAGGGATATTCTTAAAACCTGACCTGTTGGTGGCCCTGTTGGTGTCCCTTGAAGACTGGAGTTGGCAGTCTTTGACTGAGCCATTGATTGAGCCACTTGTGCTGAAGCAGGGATATTCTTGAAACCTGACCTGTTGGTTGCCCTTGAGGACTGGAGTTAGCTACCTCTGTACTATGGCATGCTGGGACATTTTCAGAAGCTGTTGTGGCCCCATAACAACTTTTACATTTCATTGTGTTTGAGTTGCTATTTAGTCCTGGAAAGAAAATAATGGATTTTCGGAAGCACAGTAACTCTGTGTCTGTGTGCACCATCCAGTACGGAGTCATTCACTCTCTGTATTCCTCTAAACTAAGAGCCAGTTGGCTTTGCTAAGCACTTACTAAAAGATGTACAATTGAAGTCTCCCACTAAGCAAAGCCACATTTCTGCACAGTGTAATTAGAAGGAATCCGTATGAATGGAATTACGTTGCAACAAATGTCAATCGTATTACCTTCAGCCATTTGCTAACATTGAGAACAATTAACATCCATTACCACTGACCCCTTTCACCTTCCTCTTGGGCTCTGGCACATTTTACGGTTTTAAATAACAACATTGGCTGTACTGTAAAATCGTTGGCTTGGGTTTCAATTTGACACCTAGGGCAATATTAACGAAGTGATTCTACACATAGTTGAGTGTGAAGGTGCCCTGTGGCTTAGCCATGCCTAGTAAATACTATATGGCCCTACATATTTAATAGAAGTATTATGACCCATGTTTAGAAAGAGGTCCTACTCCAGAAGACATATGACTCATCCAAATGCCCATTTTCATCATTTAAGTCAGGGGTCTCAAACTCTGTCCTCAAGGGCTACTAACAGGCCAGCTTTTAAGTATATCCCTGCTTCAGCACAGGTGGCGCAGCCTTCGACTGAGCCATTGATTGAGACACCTGTGCTGAAGCAGGGATATCCCTAAAAGCTGGCCTGTTGGTGGCCCTTGAGGGCGGAGCTTAAGACCCCTGATTTAAGTGAATGGGCCTGAACGGGTTGTCCAGCGCCAGAGGGTTTCTTACGGACTAGCGCCTCCTAGTGAATGTTCATCCACATGATTTCATTGCATTGTAGTTTCAATGTTGGGACTGCCATTTCTTTAAGTATTTTTCATTTCCCATAAGACCTCCTCTGGACACACACTTCTGGCAATGAATCACCTGCCAGGATCGTCAATCCAGTGCCTTATTATTACTTTTGCTCAGGAATGCCCAGGTCCTCACAAGTCTCCTACTGTAATTCAGGGCTCATGATGCTCCATTACTAAAATTGAAAATGGATGTTATTTTACCTGAGGTTAATGGCGATCCATAAAGCTTATTATATGCAAAAAGCACGTTCGATAGGCCCCTCGTTAAAATATGGCTAATATGGCGTTAGCCAGGGAACGGCGCGATTCCCCAGCGCTAGCTGCAAGTAACCCTGCTTCGTGTCAGCCATATTCTAATGAAGATGCCAGGTATATATATATTGCATTACAATATAATTTTATACAATGTAAGCTCCTCGGAGCAGGGACTCCTCTTCCTAAATGTTACCTTTATGTCTGAAGCCCTTATTCCCATGATCTGTTATTTGTATTATTTGTTATTTATATGATTGTCACGTGCATTACTACTGTGAAGTGCTATGTACATTAATGGTGCTATATAAATAAAGACACACTTACATACATACCTGACATCAGCCTTCAATAAATATGTATTAACCCCTTAGAAGCCATAGTGATCATGAAGGCATGCCATTATGGTCACTAATGTAGCCAAGGGGTTAATATAAACATCCTAACTACCTTACTACCCCATGGATACAATAGCGGTACAACCCCTCCCTCTCCTTAATCCCTTGGCTACCTTGGCACCATGAAGTCACGAATGATGTACGCCTTCATGGCCACTATGGCTCCTAAGGCGTTAATACAGATGTAGCAAGACTTACAGCATCCAGCACCGGGCAAGCCATGGGACCGCGAATGCCCTGGTGCCAGAGGATTAGTGCTGGGGGGGGGAGGTTCGGGGGAGGGGGGCAGCTACAGAAACATGGAACACTACCCCCCTCCCCCCCCCCCCCCGCAGCGCTTCTGCTCTGGATCTGTGACTCTGGGGACAGTAAGTGTTGCTACATCTGTAAATCGGTCCTGTCTGTATTTTGTGGCATAGTCCATGAGAATTACTTTTGCTCCCTATATGGCTAAAGTAATACTGTATACTGTAGGAAGCCAAAACGGGTCACTTCAGCACCCTGGACAAGGCCCCAAAAAAATAGCTGCGGCCCGGCTTTAGGTACTGGAAGCTTAAGAATGAAAAAAATAAAAAACATGCAGATTCATGATAAATAAAAAGATTTTGTCCCAAACTTACTAAGACATCTGTAAGAAACCTTACAGCCTATTCCCGGCCCCGATTCTGCATTCGACTATTTCCAATCCGTGTTCTTAAAACTCTGTGATACCCATGCCCCACTACACAGAATAAGGGTACGGGGTGCCCACCTTCCGTGGGTTACAACTGACCTTATAGCGCTCTATCGTTTCAGGGATGGACCTTGTGGAAAAACCACAAACCAAGGATCTTAATAACTACAGATGCCTGCGGAACATGTGCACAAGGCAAACAAGGCATGCAAAAGCACAATATTACTCTGACAATCTTCACCAGAATAGATCAAACCCAGCTAACTTCTGAAAGTTTATCCACTATATATACCAGCGTTCCAAGTAATAACGCTAAGGAGGATATTACTCTGACAAATTCCACTGACATTGCAAATGCATTAAATGATTACTTTGTGGGGTGTGCTACTAACCTATTAGCGAAACGCAGACCAAACCACAAACATGAACCTAATTCTGAGAGTACTCCTATAGCCCCACGCTCTCCCAACACTGCTCACAATTTTCAATTTGTCCCAGTATCTGAAGAGATTACACAAGTGCTTCTCAAATTAAAACTAATCAGCCAATGTGGACATGTCTTCATGCAATCTAAGTTCTTAAGACAAAACCAATTGCTTCCATAGTCAACTCTATCCTGTCTGCAGGCCATATTCCTAAAACCAGGAAAACTGCCAGAGTTGTCCCAATCTTCAAAAATAGGGACAAAAACACTGTCTCAAACTACAGGCCAATCTCTCTTCTCCCAATACTATATAAAGTCATGGAAAAATGTTTTCACTCCCAATTAAACGATTACTATACCAAGACAAATTTCCCTAGCCAATTCCAATCTATCTTTCGCCCCAAGCACTCCACGGTAACAACCGTGCTAAAAGTTTGCAATGAAATCCAGTGTGGAATGGAACTGGGACAACTCACTGGTGCAATATTCCTAGATTTTGCAAAGGCTTTTGATACTGTTGATCATGTTATCTTGCTTAACAAATTCCAGTGCTCTCTGTAAGGAATCGGGGAATACGTCCTTTGCCACGTGTTCCCTCCTTACCTGCTGCGGCCACTGTTCCTGCCCATGCGCGCACCCCCGTTCTCATTACAGAGCGCGCCCGTACCTGCAGCTCTTCTAGCTACCACACGGAACCTGGCTCCGCCTCCCACATGCGTTGCGCATCTCTCCTACGCGGCGCGCACACGCGATGAAGTGCAACGATCCCCAGCTGTGTGGCAAGTACTTTCATGCTCGCTTTGTCTCCTGCAGCCTATCCCAGCTTCTGCTGGGGTCGCGCCTACGCTCCACCCCCTGTCCTCATTGGCTAGTCCTCCCTTTAAGTATTTCCTGGTTACTCTCATGCTTTGCTCAGCATAATCCTATGTAGCCTCGTGACGCTCACTTCAGTTGTGCTTTGCTCTAAGTTTTGTCTTACAGTTAACCTCTTGTGTACCGACTCGGCTTGTTAGTGGACCCTTCTGGTTTTTTGATTTTGGCATACACTCGACTACAGTGATCTCTCCTATCCTTGAACATGGCATACGGATTCGGACTACTCTACTCTCTACAATCCTAGACCACTGCTTACGGACCACTACTATCCTGCTCTCTCCAATCCAAGGACACGGCAAGTTTACCGCATCTCCTACACTCTCCAACCCAGACCAGGCAACGCTAGACTATCTGCCTTCCAGGCATGCCTCTGCTGCTGCGGGTGTGTGGTGTTATACCTTCCCACCTCAGTGCCAGGGTCTTGTGTTGTTTGTGGGCAGCACAAGCGTTACACTCTGGAATAGGGAAGCATGCTTTAAACTGGTTTCAGTCCTACCTATCAGGTAGATCCCAACATGTGTCTATCTCAGGCTCTAACTCCAACTCCTTGGATATCACCTGTTGTGTCCCGCAAGGCTCAGTTCTTGGACCCCTACTCTTCTCAATGTTCATCAATGATCTTCCTGCAGCTTGTAAGGGGGCTTCAATACACATGTATGCAGATGACACAATTTTATATGCACACAGCCCTAGCCTCCATAGCCATGTGTCTGACTTTGAACACATACTTCAATCTGACTTTTTGAGACTTGAAAATTGGATTTCCCAAAACAAACTGTTTTTAAACACTGACAAGACAAATGGTATTTGGGACCAAGGTTACATTTTTAAAGCTTCCAATGACTGAGCTCCAGATCAGAACCAACGCTAATACCACCCTAACTCCTGTTACTAGTTTTAAATACTTGGGTATATGGTTTGATTCCCATTAAACATTTTGGATGCAGATTGTTACCCTGACATCCAAAATCTACAGTACATCAAACTAGGTGTACTTTATAGGAACAAATCCTCCCTAAATCTGCTGGTCAGAAAGCATATCGCATAGCAGATGCTGATGCCAATTATCGACTATGGGGACATAGTACTGTATACGGCTCAGCACCTCAAACCCACCTTAGAAAACTTGATACCCTCTACAATTCAATATGCCGCTTTGTTCTCAATGCATATATGTGAGTGGGTTTACTGGCTTTGCATTTCATCTCAGGCTATGTTTAAAAGCTGTGTTTAAAGCAGCATGCATTGGCTTAAGGGTGTCCATGTAATGTGGGCTTGAGACAAAAGGTGGCACTGTGTGCTCATTTGCATGTCATTTCCCAGAATCCCTTGCTGCAGTGGAAGCACTGTATTCTAGGTGGTAATGGTGAAAAGCAGTGGTGCAGACCTGTCTGAGACGTGAATGTGCACACACGTAATATTCTTATATGCTATACGGTGGAGGGTTTTTAGTCACCTTTTTAATCACCATAACCTTAATAATATATATATAATATATATATATATGAATTCAATTCATTTCCTCTCAGTGCCGCTTGTTCTTTATGATCTAAAGATTATTTATTATAAAATTAGGTGTAGCTTAAGAAAGACAAATGTTGACGTTCAATTGGCAACATCCATCTACATGGATCAAACAAAATAAATGCAAAATAAACGTATGTGTGTATATATATATCTATATATATATCTATATATATATATATATGCAAAATAAACGTATGTGTGTATATATATATCTATATATATATCTATATATATATATATAGATATATATATACACACATACGTTTATTTTGCATTTATTTTGTTTGATCCATGTAGATGGATGTTGCCAATTGAATGTCAACATTTGTCTTTCTTAAGCTACACCTAATTTTCTAATAAATAATCTTTAGATCATAAAGAACAAGCGGCACTGAGAGGAAATGAATTGAATTCAGCATAGATGTTGGGATTCTACAACTGAGAAATGTCAGGTTTGGATCAGTCAGCGGAGAGTCTGAATGCATAATTTAACTGAACGTTGATGAAGCACGAGAATGGGGAGAATATTCAGATGTTAGGGCAATCTATGTAAAAGCCATATATTTGATGATATACCATAATTCACTGCAATTTAACTATCGTAAAATCATTTTTGACTGTTCTTACGTATATCTTTTTTTGATAGTTAATGTATTTTTAAAGCATCACTGCTTTTAGTCTTATTTGTGTGGATCAGATGGGCTCTATTGCCCTTACAACAAAATAATGTCTTAATATATTAATAGTTTCTTATTATTATTTACATTCCCTAGTCTCATTGAATAGCGGTGCCATGCTACTTTTTAAAAATAATTTGAAACTTAAAATACATAAAAAAATGAATCCTAGTAGCTCACACTTTATCTGGTAGCAAGGAACAGCTTTGTTAAGCTAGTGATGTGACACATTTGATGTGATATATTGGTTTAAGGACCTTAAACACTTCTCTCCTCACCTTGTCCCATTTCTCTCCATGACTGACCACCATTCACCCATGACTCTTCTGCTGGGAATGTTCTCATTCCCCAAACGTCCCCATTCGATTTTCTTTGTCGGCTTTCTTGATCTGTTTCTTTGCATCTATTAGATATTAGAGTATTTGACCTTGCTATGTATTTAAGGGGTTAGGATGCTGAATTTGTATTGAACTCCATTTAACAAAATATAGTACATTTAAAAACTCTGTACACACTTTTGCATCTTTCAATGTATCTCCCTTTGGAATGTACACCTTTCCATGACGTACTGTACACAGCTATTAAAGCTGCAGACCAAGCAATCTCCTACAGGTGTTTTTTTTAATAAATCTGTTCTGTACGCTGAGGAAATACTTGTAACATAAAAAAAAAAAAACAACTTTGAATGACATTTTTAATGTATTATATAACAAGCATTTTTTGTTTTATAGCACCCATTTACAAAGTCACATCCCCTTCCACTTCTGAAACAGGCTCTGGCACCCCCCTTTTGAGCCCTGTCCTCTGTCTAGCAATGCACCAATTGTATCTAGTGACTGCCTGGTCACATGATCTTCTCCACAGAAGTTTGCCTCTTTGGTCCTCTTCTGCTGCCCTGACCGCCATTTAGTGAGCCCCTGAGCCGAATCTTTGCCGATCGATCACAGGAAAACGGATTGATCAGCGACTTAGCTAATTACTTATCATTGTGTGGATTGTATTGATGCACATATTAAAGGGGAAATAAAAATAAAAAATGGCAGCTTGGATTTCTGCTTTAAAACTCGTAGTCAGATTTTGTTGTATAGTATCTTGGAACACAGAAGTTGGGCCTGACCTCTGGCCAGCCCCAACTTTCAGCACTGTCAGACTGGGGCCCCACATCTGCCAGGCCCCGGGACAGTTGTCCCAGCTCTCTTCCACCCCTCCCTTTCTTGGCAGCCCTGGCTGGGAGTCCTCAAACCGTGATATGTGTTATTGCAGCCGAATCGGCGATGTCTGCTATTGACTTAAATGGTAGGTGTTGCAGATTCGTTCAGGATGGTGTGCATCGCAGTTTGATGACTCCCGGCTATTGAGCATGATGAGGTAGTGTTAGTATCTTCAGCATGGAGTCCTTCTGACTTCCCCTGCCTCTACCAACATGGCCACCGAGGCAGGAAGTCAGCCTCTTTCTGAGCCGATTGCTCTATCCTACCTTCTCCCTTCAAAAGGCTTCAATTCCTCTTTCTCTTTGCCTGTGCAAGGTACTCCTTGCCTAGTCTCTTGCTGGAAGCTTTGTCTTGCCTGCCATAGACGTCTGCCTGCCACTGTTCTACTTTACCTCTTCCATCCTGCCTCTCCAGCCCTGACCTCGGAACTGTGACCTCGACCATTCTGCCTCTCTCCAGCCCTGACCCCGGAACAGTGACCACGACCATACTGCGTCTCTCCTGCCCTGACTCCAAAACTGTGACCTCAATCATCCTGCCTCTCTCTTCCTTGACATTGGAACCAGACTCCACTATTCTATTGCTTCAGGATTTAGATCCCAGGTACGGGTCGGTCTCTACTCTACACCTCTGCCTAGCAGGTCTGTCTCCTGGACAGTACAAAGCAACACAGTAACAGTAGGGAATGAGGATCTCTTTTAGGCACCAGAAGCACTTCAATGTATAAATCGGGCACTTATTATTTAAAAATTCCATGCTAGAAAATAAAGATACTTCAACACCACCTTGACAAAGGTCCCATTTGTGGACCGAAACGTTGGTTTTGTGTGTGATGAAACGCGTCAGGGAGCGTCATCACGCAATACGCAGAGACTACGTCATCACGGATGCGCAAGAACAGGCCGGTTCGAGCGCCAAATACCACAGAGGCCTTCCAGCATAGAGACATTCTCTGGGATCTCTGGAACTGTTTTCTGAATTATCTATACACCCTGGACATCTTGACAGATCGTGGTTCCTTCATCTTTGAGATCGAGGGACTTCTGAATAAAGCACAGATACCGGATGGTGGTGATATAATCACGAAATGCTTTTATTTCTTGTACCCTTGTGAGTGTATTTTTCCCCCCTCCCTCCCTACGGTTTTATACTATGGGGCGTGCGCTCTCTCCTCTCTCCTTTCTATATATATATATAGACAAATCACCCAAAAATCTACTCGCCCAACCAAAAAATCTACTCGCCACCTAGTCCCGTCCCCAACCCCGCCCCCAACCCCGCTTTAAAATATATAAATAAAAAACATTTAATAAATTCCTAGTCAAAACAACATTCGTTTTTGACATACCGTATTTCCTCGATTGTAAGACGCCATCGATTGTAAGGCGCACCATCGATTTGGCCCTTATGATCGAGGAAAATTACTTTTTCACTTACCATGTTTCAGGAGAGGTCCCATGTGAGCGGAGGAAGAAGTGGGCGGCGGCGGCAGGAGAGGTCCCACGTCTGCAGATGGTTGAAGATGGATAGTGGGCGGGAGGTAGCGGCGGCAGGACAGGTCCCAAGTCTGCAGGTGAATGGAGATAAGAAGACAGCGGGCGGGTGTACGGTGGCGGCGGTGGCAGGAGAACATAACAGCAGGAGAGCTGAGCAGGAGCAGAGCGGCATAGGGAAACGGCTTGGGAGGGAAAACTGTAACACCGGAAGTTGACCGGTGTTTGACTTCCGGTTACAGAGTGCACCTCCCAAGCCATTCCCCTATGCCACTCTGCTCCTGCTCAGCTCTCCTGCTATTATGATCTCCTGCCGCCACCGAGCGCCCGCCCTCTGTCTTCTTATCTTCATTCACCTGCAGACTTGGGACCACTCCCGCCACATTCCCGCCGCCCGCTTTTTCCTCCGCTGACATGGGACCTTTCCTGAAACATGGTATGTGAAAAGAGGGGATTAGTGCTATAGACACTTGTTTTTATTATTATTATTTTTAATACATCGATTCTAAGACGCACCCTGATTTCAGACATGTGAAAATCGGAAAAAAGGTGCGTCTTAGAATCGAGGAAATAGGGTAAATATATTTATTGTATTACATTATGCTAGTGTGTGTGTGTGTGTGTGTGTGTGTGTGTGTGTGTGTGTGTGTGTGTGTGTGTGTGTGTGTGTGTGTGTGTGTGTGTGTGTGTGTGTGTGTGTGTGTGTAAATGTCCGATCTAGAAATAAAAGCCAGGTGTGAATGACTAGTTTCCTGAACCCCTTAACCAGTGTCTGGACGTCCCCGCTTCACAATATCTAAAGCAGCAATCCCGCCTGGGATCTTACCTGATCCGCAGTCCCTCAATGTCCAGGTACCCTCATTCCCGCAATGTTATACATTGGAGGGGAGGTGTTCCTTACCTTTCTTCTGGGTTAGGGGGGTTCCGATGTCTTCCGTGTGAAGCTTGAGTCAGATCTGGAAGAAAGCAGTATAGGTTATTTCGGTGTAGTATAGGGCAGTTAAGATATATAGGGTAAATAAGAGATCCAGATCCCGTGTGAGAGAGTGTGGGTGACAGAGAGAGAGAGAGGGTGACAGAGAGAGAGAGAGTGTGGGGGGGAGGGAGAGTGTGGGGGGGAGGGAGAGTGTGGGGGGGAGGGAGAGGGAGAGTGCGGTGGGGAGGGAGAGTGGGGGGAGAGAGAGAGAGAGTGGGGGGAGAGAGAGAGTGGGGGGAGAGAGAGAGAGTGGGGGAGAGAGAGATAGGGGGAGGGAGAGTGTGGGGGGGGAGAGAGAGAGGGGGGAGAGTGTGGGGGGGAGAGAGAGTGACGAGAGAGAGAGAGTGACAGAGAGAAAGGGAGGGAGAGGGGGAGAGAGTGTGGGGCGGAGGGAGAGGGAGAGTGTGGGGGGAGGGATAGGGAAAGTGTGGGGGGGAGGGAGAGTGTGGGGGGAGAGAGAGTGGGGGGGAGGGAGAGTGGGGGGAGAGAGAGGGAGAGTGGGGGGGAGAGAGAGGGAGAGTGGGGGGGAGAGAGAGGGAGAGTGGGGGGGAGAGAGAAGGAGAGTGGGGGGGAGAGAGAGGGAGAGTGGGGGGGAGAGAGAGTGAGAGAGTGTGGGGGGGAGAGAGAGAGAGTGAGAGAGTGTGGGGGGGAGAGAGAGAGTGAGAGAGTGTGGGGGGGAGAGAGAGTGTGGGGGAGAGAGAGTGAGAGAGTGTGGGGGGGGGAGACACAGAGGGTGGGTGATATACAGAGAGAGAGGGTGGGTGACTGACTGACTGGGGCGACTGACTGACTGACTGTGGTGAGGGTGACTGCCTGACTGGGGCAGGGGTGACTAACTGTGGGGGGGGGGTGACTTACTGGACGGGGTGACTGACTGGGGGGGGTGACTGACTGACTGGGGGGGGGGTGACTGACTGGGGGGGTGACTGACTGACTGACTGGGGGGGTGACTGACTGACTGGGTGGTGACTGAATGACTGGATGAGTGGGTGACTGACTGGGTTACTGAGTGACTGACTGGGTGGGTGACTGACTGGGTGGGGTGTGTGTCTGACTGGGTGGGGTGGGTGACTGACTGGGTGGGGTGGGTGGGTGACTGACTGGGGGGGTGACTGACTGACTGGGGGTGATTGACTGACTGGGGGGTGACTGACTGACTGACTGACTGGGGGGGTGACTGACTGACTGGGCGGTGACTGACTGACTGAATGAGTGGGTGACTGACTGGGTTACTGAGTGACTGACTGGGTGGGTGACTGACTGACTGGATGGGTGACTGACTGGGTGGGTGACTGGGTGGGGTAAGTGACTTACTGGGTGGGGTGGGTGACTGACTGGGTGAGGTGGGTGACTGACTGGGTGGGGTGGGTGACTGACTTGGCTGGGTGGGTGACTGACTGGGTGTAGAATGGGCATGAAGCTAGTGGTCGGGCGGGCAGACCGGCACCCCCACAACTCATGCGGCGGCTGCGCCGTCATGAAGATAGCTGGGCTTAGTGTAATCTTTGGGGAGGCGGCAGGATGGGGAGACGGCAGGGTGGGGGGGGGGCACACTCTCCCATGCACACACACACCCATACACACACACACACACACACCCATGCATACACATACAGATACACATACACACAGACACACACACCCATGCATACACATACACACACCCATGCATACACATACACACAGGCACACACACACCCATGCATACACATACACACAGACACACACACACGACAGGGGGAGAAGGGGAAAGGCCGCGCGACCGAGCACCACCACTGCCCTGCTCGCCCCCCCCGTCGCTTTAGTACAGGGTCCCGTCGCTTTCGTACACGCCCCCATCGCTTTGGTACACGCCCCCATCGCTTTGGTACACGCCCCCATTGCTTTGGTACACGCCCCCATTGCTTTGGTACACGCCCCCATCGCTTTGGTACACGCCCCCATCGCTTTGGTACACGCCCCCATCGCTTTGGTACATGCCCCCATTGCTTTTGTACACGGCCACATCGTTTTAGCACACGGCCCCTTCGTTTTAGCACACGGCCCCATTGTTTTAGCACACGGCCCCTTCGTTTTAGCACACGGCCCCATTGTTTTAGTACACGGCCCCATTGTTTTAGTACACGGCCCCATTGTTTTAGTACACGGCCCCTTCGTTTTAGCACACGGCACCATCGTTTTAGCACACGGCACCATCGTTTTAGCACACGGCACCATCGTTTTAGCACACGGCCCCATTGTTTTAGCACACGGCCCCATTGTTTTAGCACACGGCCCCATTGTTTTAGCACACGGCCCCATTGTTTTAGCACACGGCACCATCGTTTTAGCACACGGCCCCATTGTTTTAGTACACGGCACCATCGTTTGAGTACATGGCACCATCGTTTGAGTACATGGCACCATCGTTTTAGCACACGGCCCCATTGTTTTAGCATACGGCACCATCGTGTTTTCATTGAGAACCAATGGGCAGAGGTCTTACTTTTCATGGAATACTTTAGGCAAGACCATTTTCCCATCTCTAGTCCATGAGGCTCATTCAATAAGGTGCGATAGAAGTGATACCGCATGGATAGTCCCATAAATTTGATGAGGTGTTTCAGTGCAGATTCGGCACAGATCACACTTAATGAAATAAGTCACAATGTGTTATTTTCCATTTTTCGCTGATCAGAAATGGGCAGTGATTATTGTACCAGCACCACGATCTTGGAACTTCCACTGGACACGAGGTCTAATCTTGAAATGTTACAGTGACTACTTCAGTAACCTGACGTCACTATGCTCTGTTAGAGACCACGGCGGCCGCGATGTCGTTTTGTGTATCTCAAAGAAACGACTTAAAATGAAAACTCTTGTTGTTTGGAAATGAAGGGGTCTGCAAATCAGAGACCCCTAATTCAGGTAACCTATACCAGGCATTCAATTCCTCCATCTCCAGGATTATTTCTCACATATGCATTATACTTTGAGCATTGGTACTAATATTTGAAATTCAAATTGCTTCTTCCAATAAATAATAGGTAGTGTCATTATTCTGAAACTGTGACAACTTAACGAGCAAGAACCGGTTGTGTATCGTGAATGGTAGTGTAAGGGCTGCAAACCATTACAGCTGATGAAAAAAAACATTCTTTACTGTGACCCAACATTTACAACTTTCCTTGCACTTTTAATGAAGATTTTTTTTTAACCTAACTTGAGTTAAATTTGTAGACAAATGTTTACTGTACAACTAAATCAGAAAAACATTTAGGCAAGAGCAGGAAACATTTATTTAAGGGTTCATTGTGTTGACAAAAAGAAAAACCTCAAGTAACTTGTCACTGAAAAAAGCATTTTTAATACATCATTGTCACATTCCTACTACCCTTAAAACCCCAACTGAAATATAGCATTGAGTCTTGAAACACACCAGTTGTGCCACAGCATTCCCAGCTGGATAGTCAACTGCCCCTGCAAAGCACCAGTGGCTCTCATCAAAGATGGCAGCTGCCACCACTGAGTGATTACTGTACAGATAAAACCCAGAGCTACCGTCTCTGTTTAGTACGCGCTTCTTATTTTCAGAGCTCGATGACACTTGGAACCCCTGGAAGAAACTTAAAATCATAAAATATTCCATTTCTTTAAGCATGTCAAATTCAGTAGTTTCAGTGCTGTCAATAAAGTCAAATTAAAATTAAAATAAAAGATACGTAAAGACGAAATAATTTGAAAGAATAATGATCATAGTAGGTAACATTGAACTTGATATAAAAATGAAACCTGTGTAAACACAATAACATGAAGTTTATATCACCAATGTGCCTTCTCCTGTAGTGGAGATTTGCTCGCCGCAGCCCTCTCCTGGTATCTGGAGAGACTGGAGGAATATCGCAGTATATCAGTATAACCAATACTGTACTTTTATCATTAGTTAATTGTTTTGGGGTCCAGGGTGCAACAATTAAGAGCTGGAATTAAACAATTAGGGAGTGTTCCTTCGGAGGTATGTACCAAACTTTAACAGTTACAGCAGAAAACCAACGTGGAACAGTAAGTGGAGATGGGTGAAACACTTTGGTAGTGAACCAAAGTGATCTGGAAAAGGTGCTTACTGTAAGTACACATAAGTGATAGTAGTGTGAACAGTGATATACACTACAAGGAGTCTCTGTGAACTATCTCCAACGATTAAGTGAAATAACATTTGGTGAATTAAACACCGTATCAGTGTAAATGTGAAGTGAAATTCAGTGACAATATTCAGTGGAAATAATATATACGTGAATAAATAAATTAAGAGTACAAGTTTCTTGTTATCCTCAGTGATTAGGCAAAATCTCAACATCTGGTGGGAACTTGTTTGCCATTCCCTTTTAGCATAAAGATTATTCCAAGGTCCAAAGCGAGCGTTTAGCCAGGATCACCCCCCAAAAAGAAGACAGTACATAGTGTATAACTGTGAATACTATTGGCAAAGAAAAGTGAAGTCTTGGTTCTTTTAGACAACCTACTTACCATGTATCAATATAACAAAGGCAATAGGAGTGTGGGTATTTGCTGAATCAGGTAGATGTTGCAACAGTTGCTCACCACAAACAGGACAGGATCGCAAGGCTGAGGTGGGGATGTTTGAATACACCGACCAACAATTGCGCAACTGCGTCCGGATTGCAGAGTCCTAGTCGTGTAGCCAGGTCAGGGTAGGAGAGGTTAAGATGGTCGTGATACTCACTGTGGTGTGGGGTTAGAGAAGTCGAATGGTCGTGGTACTCGAAGTGGTCTGGGGTTGGAGAAGTTAGTTGGATGGTCGTAGTGCGTAGCCGGGATCCAGGAATATAGAAGGACGGAGTCTAAATACAAGCCAAGGTCAAGGGTCAGAGATGGCAGAGGTCCAGAAACAAGCAAGTGTCAGGTACAACGAAAAGGAGCAGGCAGGAAACAAGGCAAGGTAAACAGCAGGTTGTTTTTGAGGCACGCATGAGTCACAAATTATGGTTATGCTTGGAGGAGTGCAGGCAGAGCATATAAAGCAGGAGCAGCCAATGGCAGGGCTGCACCAGGCTGAGAGCACCCTGGTGATGTGACGCTGGCGCATAGGTGCGCAAGCACGAGGGACGTTCTCTGTGGCATCACTGGGGCGGGGCCTAAGCCCGATCCATGCGGTGACTTCACTTTATCTAACAGATAATGATTACAAATGTACTCACATTCTGTACATTTGGTATGGGCACATAACAAATGTGGGACGCGTTTGGTCATCGTGTGCCATGGAGGATAAGATTTGCGCCGTTTCCCAGTCCCTCTGTAGTTCCTTGTTGCTGGGAGTATCCTTCGGCTCTGCGTCCCGCGGTTGCGACCGGGTTGACGTCACATCCGGGAGGTGGCGTTCTGAAAGGAGAATGACGTGGTGGCTATGCAGATCCTCCTGGCGTCGTCAATTTGCAATGGCTCAATGTTACAACGCTCTACGCGTTTCGCTGACCTCATCAGCTTCGTCAGGAGCAACAAATTACCCATGTATGAGTCATTATAAATTGCATATGCAATCAGTAATAATTATTTGATCACAGGTTCTATCAATTTAGAACAATAGGCAGTGATCAAAAACAAGGGGGCCTATGCAGAGAGCAGCGAATTTTTAAATTGGCGAATTTATTAAAAAGTAGCTTTTTTGGAGAGTTTTAATCTCCATATGCAGAGAAGTGCGAATTCTGCTATGTTTAACATGGATGCGTGTGGCGAGTTTAAATTGGCGAGATGCGCGCTTCAGAAATGTGTTAAAACAAATTCGCGCCTTTTTTTTCCCCTTTGCAATGGCCGCGAGCGGCAGTTTTTTCTGGCGAGGCAAAACGGAGACAATCGCGCCATTTTATTGGCGCGAACAGCCGCTAGATGCCGTTCGCGCCTCTCTGCATACGGATATTTTTAAAACTGGCGAGATTGAGGTTCTCGCCAGCCGCGAGGCGAGTTTTACAAATAGAAAAGAAAAATTGGCGCGTTTTTCGGAACTCGACATTTTCTGCTGCTTTCTGCGCGATTTTCTCCAAAAAATGGCGAATTTCGAAATAGCGCTGCTCTCTGCATAGGCCCCAAGGTCTACATCAATAAAACTTTAATAGCACACAATCACATATTCAATACACTTTGTTTAAAATATCTGGGAGACAAATCAACATAAAACTAGTAGCAGCGTTAGTAAATAAACATAAAATTAATAGCAGCATTTGAGTGAGTACATTTGTAATCATTATCTGTTAGATTAATTGTGTTTTTTGGTCTACACCATCATTCTTTTCTCCTTTTCGAGATTCATCATGCTGCAAACATCTACCTGATTTGGCAAAATACCCACACTCCTATTGCCTTTATTGTATTGATACACCGTAAGTAGGTTGTCTAAAAGAGCCACGACTCCACTTTTCTTTGCCAATAGTATCCACAGTTATACACTATATACTGTCTTCTTTTTGGGGGTGATCCTGGCTAAACGCTCGCTTTGGACCGTGGAAGAATCTGAAACACTTTGGTGCCAACATTTTCGGGGGTTAGTTTGTGTCCCAAATGTTAGGATTTTGGCAAATTCTATGGCATTTATCTTATCTTCAACGTTTCCAGCATTTTGGGCTGCACGAGAGACTCCGTGAGTAAAGGTGCTGACTGTGACTGCAACAACACAGAGTGTGAAGCAGAGGAGCCTGGTTCAATTCCCGGTGTCAGCTCCTTGTGACCTTGGGCAAGTCACTATATATCCCTGTGCCTGAGGCACCAAAAACATAGATTGTAAGCTCTGCGGGGCAGGGACTGTGTCTGTAACATTCCTATGTGCTGCGTACCACGTGCTATACTGTAATTGTGATTGAGATGCCCTTTGCGTCCCATTGGGAGAAAAGCGCTATATGAAATAAAGTTATTATTTGGGAATTATTTTCCAGATACTTTCAGAGAAATTAGATAATGTACAGATTTTCAATATTGATGGAAATTAGACGGTTATTTATATAATATTCCCATTTGTGGATCTGTCTGTTTCCAGAGTACTAGCTACGATCCACAGAGGGGATTAATCGATCCACAATGGCGAAACAGCCAATGACGATTGTGGCATTCATAAGACCTCCCCCACTTTTTTTTTTATTACCAGGATGGGAACCAGGTTGTCCCTAGTACTGAACAGTGCTTATTACAGCTCAGTGAACCCCCTTACGTCCAAGAAACGTACTGAAGTAGTATTCAAATCCTTGTGTCACGCGAGCCAATAGGACACCGCAATGGATGATGTGGCAGCTTTCTATTGGCCCGCATATCGCAGAAGATTGAAATCACTACCACTCCATGGAGGGGACTGCATCACACCAAGTATCTCAGGATCCAGGGGTCCTGGGAGCTGTAAATATCACTTGGGATCACCTGGTTGCCATCCCTACATAAAAGGTGAGGGCCGTTTATATAAAACCGAACAGGGGGGAATGCGATTGTGATTTCTTTCTATTCTTCATCCTGATCACAACCATCATTGTAAAATAATCTTCCCCCTTTTTTCTACAAATAAAATACCCCTTGTGAGCATATTCACAC
Organism: Ascaphus truei; assembly: GCF_040206685.1. Classification (NCBI taxonomy): domain Eukaryota; kingdom Metazoa; phylum Chordata; class Amphibia; order Anura; family Ascaphidae; genus Ascaphus; species Ascaphus truei. The sequence goes on from NC_134498.1 coordinate 21,244,678, forward strand.
GTCTCAGACAGGTCTGCAGCCCTGCTCTTCCCCATTATCTCTCAGCATACAGTGCTTCCAGTGCAGCCAGGGATTCTGGGTAATGACATGCAAATGAGCGCACTGTGCCACCTTTTACTTCTTATCCACAATTTTCAACCAATAATGGAGTAAGGATATGTTTTAGGTGAGTTATCGAGGTGCGTTGCCACGGGCACGTTTTTTAACTTGTATTGTAACACCAATGGGATATTGGCAAGGGCGGCCAACTCCAGTCCTCAAGGGACACCAACAGGACAGGTTTTAAGGATATCCCTGCTACCGCATAGGTGGCTTAGTCGTTGACCTGTGCTAAAGCAGGGGTATCCTTAAATCCTGACCAGTTGATGGCCCTTGAGGACTGGAGTTGGCCACCTCTGCCCTAAGGTATTGAGCCATTAGCATTTCTTTATTTATTACAAATTAAACCTGTTTTATACATTCTGTAATATTTATTATTGCATTTTTTAAATGTAGGATTTAAAGCCTAAACATATTTTAAGTTAAGTAACAGCCGCTTTAAAACAGAGTAGTGTGACAGGGCGTTTACCTTATTCCAACGCCCAATACATGTTGCTAGGTGGGACTATTGCTTTAACGTGGAGGAAGGCTGGATTAAAGTAATGGTGAGTGCAGAACTGTTCCAGGCCCATAGATACAGAATGCAAATAGGTTCAGAGAAAAGCCACAGAAACCAGTGGAGAGGATTGCCGTCGCAGTATCATATTTCCCGTACGGCATCATTTTTGCAAAGATTCAACCATAGCATCATGTCCAACTATATGGAGTATGATGAGTGTGTTTGTGAGCATTAATTGCTATAAACTATTGCAAACTATCCCTGTCTCCTGTCAGCTTCGCCTCCTCTGATGATTAGACCCCCAGCACCTGAGTTGTGTGGGCCAGCAGGAGACAGCGGGACGGCTCCGATCTACAGTTAAAGGAGCAATTCAAGTGGGTTTTTTTTGTATTGTATTGTAATGTCTTTATTTATATAGCGCCATTAATGTACATACAGTAGCGCTTCACAGTAGTAATACACGTGGTAATCATATAAATAACAGATAATATAAATAACAGATCATGGGAATAAGTGCTTTAGACATAAACGTAACATTTCGGAAGAGGAGTCCCTGCCCCGAGGAGATTACAATCTAATTGGTAGGTAGGGAGAACGTACAGAGACAGTAGGAGGGAGTTCTGGTAAGTGTGTCTGCAGGGGGCCAAGCTTTATGTGTTCAGAATATCCACGGTGCTATTCATATGCTTCTTTTTTAAATTGTTTTGTAACATAGGATTGAAGCAGAGAGTTTCCGGAGCTGATCCCCATTCAGTTTATCTTTGGGGACCCCCTGCTTCCTGAGATACCGCCGGAGGAGGTGCCGGTATCTCAGCAAAGTTTAAAGCCCCTGCGTCGCATGGACCAATTCGAGGCTGACCCTGCTGATGTCAGAGCTTCCTATTGGCCCGCAGGGGGTTGGAGTTTTGAAACTCTGCTAATGTATGATCCCCTGCTAGCCAAGCAGAGCGGCTACGGCACCCCTACGGAGGTAAGTATCTTCGTAAGCAGGGGTCCCTGGAACTTAAATTAACGGGGTTCAGCCCCGGAGTCCCCCTATTTCAATCCAAAACATTTGCTAAAAGGAATCGCCCGCTTGCATCGCCTGTTTAACCTGTATAGCTGTTGCTTAGTAGGAAGTAATGTAGGGACTTGGGGGAGGGGGGATTATTATTTTTGGTGGGGAGGGAGCGGGGGGGGTGCTTTTTAAAAGAGATTGAGTCATCTCCCTTTCCTTCACCGAACACCACTGACCTCCAATCCCCCCCATCAAGCCCAGCGGGGACCATCGGGTGGTCAGTGACGGCAGGAGGTCACCGGAACCGAATCGGAAACAGAAACAAGATTTTGGTTAGTTACTGGCTTCGATTCGGTCTGGATTAAACTGAAGTGCAGAACTATCACCTCGGGGGAGGGGGAGAATTCAGCTTCCATGGCTCCTGAATCGCCCATCTGTACATTATTCTCAGTTGCATTTTGTACCTCGACAAAAGCCATTACTATGGCAGATATATCAGACGGTGCGAATGCTTTGTTACCTTAAGTCATGAATGTGCGTAAGCTTGAACACATATTATTGATTACTTCTGTTACCTTATTAATTGTATTTTACCGTGTGTGCACCTACTGACCATTCTGTTCTGCAGGAGGAACGAAAACATAGTGCAGGCTCCATCAGTCACCGCGACCATAACTAGCACAAAACGTCCTGGGCGGCACCAGCGCTTGTACTCGGACCTGCACGTTGGAAGAGTCGGAGTTCATGATGCAATGTGGCCTAACCGTAAGTATGTTCTCTAACCGTAAGTATGTTCTCTAACCGTAAGTATGTTCTCTAACCGTAAGTATGTTCTCTAACCGTAAGTATGTTCTCTAACCGTAAGTATGTTCTCTTACCGTAAGTATGTTCTCTAACCGTAAGTATGTTCTCTAACCGTAAGTATGTTCTCTAACCGTAAGTATGTTCTCTGTTGTGATCTTCTGAGGGTAATTAGGAGAACTCTTGTTGTGTGTATGATCTTGAAACGATGTCCTATGCCAGGGGTGCTCAACTCCAGTCCTCAAGCCCACCCAACAAGTCAGGTCACTCAGCAGACAACGTTTCCACTGCAGCCAGGGATTCTGGGTTAATAACATGCAAATGAGCTCTGTGTGTCACTTTTGCTTCTTATCCATTTTAACATGGACCCCTTCATGGACCTGATTAAAACATAAATGTGCTCATACGTGTTCTTTTATTGTTACTGTTCACTGGAGGGTTTTGTCACTTTTTTTAACTCGCCATATCTAACTTTGTGTACGTGGTAATTCTCTGACATGTGCTTGCGCTATTATAGTCAAACACAGCAATATATAACTTTCTTACTGTCTTCTCTTTAGACGTGATGTTGTATATGTTCAATGATCGAATCTTACAAAATGATAGAAAATGTACTGCATCTCTTCGGCTAGGATTATAGTAGGAGCGCGCGTGCCTGCCGCCCGAGCGATGGCGAGGTGTGGTGGAAGCATCACCAGGCTGGTTCACCCTCATTGGCTGAACCGCTCATGTGACGCGGCCGACGCGCGGAAAAAAAATAATAATTTGTCTTTTGAAAAATCTGCCACGAGGTCGCTCTGCATCGCACCCGCGCTCGCACGCACTACGGCCGTCCCGTATCAGCTGCGGCACTTTGTTCATGCAGCGCGCACAATCGCACGTGCCGCACACGCGCCGTGCTCACTATAAGATTATACTCAAGCACAAATGGCATAATCGACGACGGCGCACGATAGCCCGACAGCGTTTTGAAAAGTAAAAAAAAATTGTCTTTTCAAGCGCGGGCGCGTTACGTCCGCCACGCCTCCGCCACGCCTCCGCCCCGCCTTCCCATCGCCTGCAGAGCAGTGCACACATCGCTGGGGAAAAAGGCGTTTGCGAGGCTATGTGGTCCATCGCGCGGAAGTAAGCGCTATAATCTTGGCCTTAACTGCGTCCACAGACACTGCAGGCGTGCGGAGGCTGAGGGAAAGTGGGTGCTTTCCCTGGCCTTAGTACGCGCGCCATCTTGGGGCGTGTCTATGGCCTGGCCAGTGTCGTCACGGAGCTGGTTCGCCCTCATTGGGTGAACCGGTCACGTTACCGCCCTATCGCGCGGGAAATCAATTTCTCACGCCCCCTCCCTTAGGCAGTCTGATCGCTCAGCGTGCGGACGTGCTGCCTATCTATGGACGCAGCTTAAGGCGGCATCCATGCTTATCGTGCGCGAGCTGCATGATCGAATCAATGTAAATGCATTGTAGCGTCGATACCGCACGTGCACATGAGCGTTGGTAGGAGCGATGCGCGTGGAGACAAACTTTTCTGTCTTTGGCGCACGATGCCGGGGTCACATGCGTGATTCAGCCAATGAGGGCAAACCGCTCACATGACGTCACAGGCACGCCCCTGGACCGCCCTCGCCATGCCGTCTCCATGCCCCCCATCGCACAACACTGCAGATCACGGATCTCGGCAAGTACAAGCGTGCGTGACGTCATGGCGCTCATCTGCGCGAAATCAGCATGGATGCAGCCTCAGGCTGCGTCCATACAGCCTTTCACCGCGTGGAGGCGTGTGCGCCTGTGACGTCACCCACGTGAAGCAGGTGCATTTTCTGGACATGGTAGACGCGCCGTGGGGGGACGTGTCATGGGGCGTGTCTGTGGCGTCACAGAGCTGGTTCGTCCTCATTCGGCAAACCGCTCATGTAACCTGCCCGTCACGCTGAGAAATCAGTTTAAACTGATTCCTTGCGCAACGCGCGTCCCCTCCTGTCACGCGCGCCCACGCAGTCTATGAGCGCAATCAATGCCTTAAGGCAATGTGATCGCGCAGCGTGCGAACACCTCAACGCGATCTTTGGCAGCATGGACGACTCCTGAGGCTGCCCAAAGGCAGTGATCGCGTCTATACGGCGTGCGGGCATGTGCACGCGAAGGCTGGAGGGGGCGCGCGTTGCGCAAGAAATGAGGGTGAACCAGCTCCGTGACGTCACTGCCACGCCCCTATACACGCCCACGGACGGCGCGCGTACCATGGCCACGGAAAGCACTCGCATTCCCTCAGCCTCCACGTGCCTCCGCACAGGCTTAGTGTCTATGGATGCAGCCTGAGTCTTTGCTGCCTCAGTGCTGTGAAGTTCTTGGGCTTATGCTGCCACCTTCTGGACAGATGTGAGAATTTCCTGTTGCACACTTTAGAGAGAATAAGGTGGGAACACCGTTTCTAATCCTCTGTGTGTCTCTATGGTAGGGCTGTAAATATCTTATGTAGGGTATTTTAAACATTCATTTGTGCTTTTAAAAACTTAATAAAAAGTGTGATAATCGTTATATGTATATGTAGCACCTTGTAGGCAACACGTGCCCATCTGCACCTAATTATGCAATTAGGATAGTTCTTTAAGTAGACTGTGGGTGCCGGGAGCGTTAACCCCTGGAGAAGCGGCGTCAGCTGAGTAACATGTTGAGTGACTAAACGGAGGGAGAGAGGGCGTGCGGTAGCAGAGCCACAGGAACAGCCTTCACTTGCCGTTATCCATTACCCGACAAACACCGGAGGCAGGAGCGCACTAGGTAGTGACGTCACACGCCCAGGAGTGCGGGGAGTTAATCAAGTGAAGCGGCGAAGCCGGGGATTTCCAAGCAGGACCCAGAGAGCTGGAGCTGACAGCCAGGCAGCATCTGAGAACCCCAGGCCGTCAACGTGGACACTCACATCTCCCACACTCCCTCTGTTTATTATTGCCGGTGTTATTTGCGCAGTGTGAGTACTCTGTGTAACAGCCCGCTAAAACTTTGTGTCTTTTGGAATACAGTATTGTCTCCTTTCTTGTTTTGAGGACAACATCCACACTTGGGGATACAGCCATACCTGATCACATACAGTCCTGGGATCCAAAAGGCACATCAGCAGCAAGAAGACACATTACAACCTCTGAGTTGATGAGCTTTATTTGACTTTATCTCTAGTAAGTGGGCTGGCATATGGGCCAAGCTTAGCATCATATCTTCAGCATTTTTATACACAGTGTGTACTCTCTATTCTGGGGTGATCCTGCTCCTTCTGGACTTTGGAGGTGTAACGTTGGAACTAGAGGACTTTTGGAAACAAGTCCTCATCAGAGGTTTTGAGTGGATCGTATACCCAGTTTAATCACCTACATCTAATTATCCACTTTAATATTATAATATCAGGGTGGGAGCGCCTGCCCATTCTTTGGGTGTGTAACAAATTATCCCATAGAGGAAAGTGTTGCAAAGATCTTTCACTGCGGGGGATGTGTGCTAAAACCTAATCAAATGCTCAGTATATTAAAACTCATTACAAATGGCATCAAGCACGCTGCCTCAGGGTTACTCTCCTCCCTTTCCCTCTCCCACATAGTAACGCTGCCTCAGGGTTACTCTCCTCCCTTTCCCTCTCCCACATAGTAACGCTGCCTCAGGGTTACACTCCTCCCTTTCCCTCTCCCACATAGTAACGCTGCCTCAGGGTTACTCTCCTCCCTTTCCTAATCCCACATAGGAACGCTGCCTCAGGGTTACACTCCTCCCTTTCCTAATCCCACATAGTAACGCTGCCTCAGGGTTACACGCCTCCCTTTCCTTCTCCCACATAGTAACGCTGCCTCAGGGTTACTCTCCTCCCTTTCCCTCTCCCACATAGTAACGTTGCCTCAGTGTTACTCTCCTCCCTTTCCTTCTCCCACATAGTAACGCTGCCTCAGGGTTACTCTCCTCCCTTTCCTAATCCCACATAGTAACGCTGCCTCAGTGTTACTCTCCTCCCTTTCCTTCTCCCACATAGTAACGCTGCCTCAGGGTTACTCTCCTCCCTTTCCTAATCCCACATAGTAACGCTGCCTCGGGGTTACTCTCCTCCCTTTCCCTCTCCCACATAGTAACGCTGCCTCGGGGTTACTCTCCTCCCTTTCCCTCTCCCACATAGTAACGCTGCCTCGGGGTTACTCTCCTCCCTTTCCCTCTCCCACATAGTAACGCTGCCTCAGGGTTACTCTCCTCCCTTTCCCTCTCCCACATAGTAACGCTGCCTCAGGGTTACTCTCCTCCCTTTCCCTCTCCCACATAGTAACGCTGCCTCAGGGTTACTCTCCTCCCTTTCCTTCTCCCACATAGTAACGCTGCCTCAGGGTTACTCTCCTCTCTTTCCCTCTCCCACATAGTAACGCTACCTCAGGGTTACTCTCCTCCCTTTCCCACTCCCACATAGTAACGCTGCCTCAGGGTTACACTCCTCCCTTTCCCTCTCCCACATAGTAACGCTGCCTCAGGGTTACTCTCCTCCCTTTCCTTCTCCCACATAGTAACGCCGCCTCAGGGTTACTCTCCTCCCTTTCCTTCTCCCACATAGTAACGCCGCCTCAGGGTTACTCTCCTCCCTTTCCCTCTCCCACATAGTAACGCCGCCTCAGGGTTACACTCCTCCCTTTCCCTCTCCCACATAGTAACGCTGCCTCAGGGTTACTCTCCTCCCTTTCCCTCTCCCACATAGTAACGCTGCCTCAGGGTTACTCTCCTCCCTTTCCCTCTCCCACATAGTAACGCTGCCTCAGGGTTACTCTCCTCCCTTTCCCTCTCCCACATAGTAACGCTGCCTCAGGGTTACTCTCCTCCCTTTCCCTCTCCCACATAGTAACGCTGCCTCAGGGTTACACTCCTCCCTTTCCCTCTCCCACATAGTAACGCCGCCTCAGGGTTACACTCCTCCCTTTCCTTCTCCCACATAGTAACGCCGCCTCAGGGTTACTCTCCTCCCTTTCCCTCTCCCACATAGTAACGCCGCCTCAGGGTTACTCTCCTCCCTTTCCCTCTCCCACATAGTAACGCCGCCTCAGGGTTACTCTCCTCCCTTTCCTTCTCCCACATAGTAACGCCGCCTCAGGGTTACTCTCCTCCCTTTCCCTCTCCCACATAGTAACGCCGCCTCAGGGTTACTCTCCTCCCTTTCCCACTCCCACATAGTAACGCCGCCTCAGGGTTACACTCCTCCCTTTCCCTCTCCCACATAGTAACGCCGCCTCAGGGTTACTCTCCTCCCTTTCCTTCTCCCACATAGTAACGCCGCCTCAGGGTTACTCTCCTCCCTTTCCTTCTCCCACATAGTAACGCCGCCTCAGGGTTACACTCCTCCCTTTCCCTCTCCCACATAGTAACGCCGCCTCAGGGTTACACTCCTCCCTTTCCCTCTCCCACATAGTAACGCCGCCTCAGGGTTACACTCCTCCCTTTCCCTCTCCCACATAGTAACGCCGCCTCAGGGTTACTCTCCTCCCTTTCCCTCTCCCACATAGTAACGCCGCCTCAGGGTTACTCCCCTCCCTTTCCCTCTCCCACATAGTAACGCCGCCTCAGGGTTACTCTCCTCCCTTTCCCTCTCCCACATAGTAACGCCGCCTCAGGGTTACACTCCTCCCTTTCCCTCTCCCACATAGTAACGCCGCCTCAGGGTTACTCTCCTCCCTTTCCCTCTCCCACATAGTAACGCCGCCTCAGGGTTACTCTCCTCCCTTTCCCTCTCCCACATAGTAACGCCGCCTCAGTGTTACTCTCCTCCCTTTCCCTCTCCCACATAGTAACGCCGCCTCAGGGTTACTCTCCTCCCTTTCCCTCTCCCACATAGTAACGCCGCCTCAGGGTTACTCTCCTCCCTTTCCCTCTCCCACATAGTAACGCCGCCTCAGGGTTACTCTCCTCCCTTTCCCTCTCCCACATAGTAACGCCGCCTCAGGGTTACTCTCCTCCCTTTCCCTCTCCCACATAGTAACGCCGCCTCAGGGTTACTCTCCTCCCTTTCCCTCTCCCACATAGTAACGCCGCCTCAGGGTTACTCTCCTCCCTTTCCCTTCTCCCACATAGTAACGCCGCCTCAGGGTTACTCTCCTCCCTTTCCTCTCTCCCGCATAGTAACGCCGCCTCAGGGTTACTCTCCTCCCTTTCCCTCTCCCGCATAGTAACGCCGCCTCAGGGTTACTCTCCTCCCTTTCCCTCTCCCGCATAGTAACGCCGCCTCAGGGTTACTCTCCTCCCTTTCCCTCTCCCGCATAGTAACGCCGCCTCAGGGTTACTCTCCTCCCTTTCCCTCTCCCGCATAGTAACGCCGCCTCAGGGTTACTCTCCTCCCTTTCCCTCTCCCGCATAGTAACGCCGCCTCAGGGTTACTCTCCTCCCTTTCCCTCTCCCGCATAGTAACGCCGCCTCAGGGTTACTCTCCTCCCTTTCCCTCTCCCGCATAGTAACGCCGCCTCAGGGTTACTCTCCTCCCTTTCCCTCTCCCGCATAGTAACGCCGCCTCAGGGTTACTCTCCTCCCTTTCCCTCTCCCGCATAGTAACGCCGCCTCAGGGTTACTCTCCTCCCTTTCCCTCTCCCGCATAGTAACGCCGCCTCAGGGTTACTCTCCTCCCTTTCCCTCTCCCGCATAGTAACGCCGCCTCAGGGTTACTCTCCTCCCTTTCCCTCTCCCGCATAGTAACGCCGCCTCAGGGTTACTCTCCTCCCTTTCCCTCTCCCGCATAGTAACGCCGCCTCAGGGTTACACTCCTCCCTTTCCTCTCTCCCCATAGTAACGCCTGCCTCAGGGTTACTCTCCTCCCTTTCCCTCTCCCACATAGTAACGCTGCCTCAGGGTTACTCTCCTCCCTTTCCCTCTCCCACATAGTAACGCTGCCTCAGGGTTACTCTCCTCCCTTTCCCTCTCCCACATAGTAACGCTGCCTCAGGGTTACTCTCCTCCCTTTCCCTCTCCCACATAGTAACGCTGCCTCAGGGTTACACTCCTCCCTTTCCTAATCCCACATAGTAACGCTGCCTCAGGGTTACACTCCTCCCTTTCCCTCTCCCACATAGTAACGCTGCCTCAGGGTTACTCTCCTCCCTTTCCCTCTCCCACATAGTAACGCCGCCTCAGAGTTACTCTCCTCCCTTTCCTTCTCCCACATAGTAACGCTGCCTCAGGGTTACACTCCTCCCTTTCCCTCTCCCACATAGTAAAGCTGCCTCAGAGTTACTCTCCTCCCTTTCCTTCTCCCACATAGTAACGCTGCCTCAGGGTTACACTCCTCCCTTTCCTAATCCCACATAGTAACGCTGCCTCAGTGTTACTCTCCTCCCTTTCCTTCTCCCACATAGTAACGCTGCCTCAGGGTTACTCTCCTCCCTTTCCCTCTCCCACATAGTAACGCTGCCTCAGTGTTACTCTCCTCCCTTTCCTTCTCCCACATAGTAACGCTGCCTCAGGGTTACTCTCCTCCCTTTCCCTCTCCCACATAGTAACGCTGCCTCAGTGTTACTCTCCTCCCTTTCCTTCTCCCACATAGTAACGCTGCCTCAGGGTTACTCTCCTCCCTTTCCTAATCCCACATAGTAACGCTGCCTCGGGGTTACTCTCCTCCCTTTCCCTCTCCCACATAGTAACGCTGCCTCGGGGTTACTCTCCTCCCTTTCCCTCTCCCACATAGTAACGCTGCCTAGGGGTTACTCTCCTCCCTTTCCCTCTCCCACATAGTAACGCTGCCTCAGGGTTACTCTCCTCCCTTTCCCTCTCCCACATAGTAACGCTGCCTCAGGGTTACTCTCCTCCCTTTCCCTCTCCCACATAGTAACGCTGCCTCAGGGTTACTCTCCTCCCTTTCCTTCTCCCACATAGTAATGCTGCCTCAGGGTTACTCTCCTCCCTTTCCCTCTCCCACATAGTAACGCTACCTCAGGGTTACTCTCCTCCCTTTCCCACTCCCACATAGTAACGCTGCCTCAGGGTTACACTCCTCCCTTTCCCTCTCCCACATAGTAACGCTGCCTCAGGGTTACTCTCCTCCCTTTCCTTCTCCCACATAGTAACGCCGCCTCAGGGTTACTCTCCTCCCTTTCCTTCTCCCACATAGTAACGCCGCCTCAGGGTTACTCTCCTCCCTTTCCCTCTCCCACATAGTAACGCCGCCTCAGGGTTACACTCCTCCCTTTCCCTCTCCCACATAGTAACGCCGCCTCAGGGTTACTCTCCTCCCTTTCCCTCTCCCACATAGTAACGCCGCCTCAGGGTTACTCTCCTCCCTTTCCCTCTCCCACATAGTAACGCCGCCTCAGGGTTACTCTCCTCCCTTTCCCTCTCCCACATAGTAACGCCGCCTCAGGGTTACTCTCCTCCCTTTCCCTCTCCCACATAGTAACGCTGCCTCAGGGTTACTCTCCTCCCTTTCCCTCTCCCACATAGTAACGCTGCCTCAGGGTTACACTCCTCCCTTTCCCTCTCCCACATAGTAACGCCGCCTCAGGGTTACACTCCTCCCTTTCCTTCTCCCACATAGTAACGCCGCCTCAGGGTTACTCTCCTCCCTTTCCCTCTCCCACATAGTAACGCCGCCTCAGGGTTACTCTCCTCCCTTTCCCTCTCCCACATAGTAACGCCGCCTCAGGGTTACTCTCCTCCCTTTCCTTCTCCCACATAGTAACGCCGCCTCAGGGTTACTCTCCTCCCTTTCCCTCTCCCACATAGTAACGCCGCCTCAGGGTTACTCTCCTCCCTTTCCCACTCCCACATAGTAACGCCGCCTCAGGGTTACACTCCTCCCTTTCCCTCTCCCACATAGTAACGCCGCCTCAGGGTTACTCTCCTCCCTTTCCTTCTCCCACATAGTAACGCCGCCTCAGGGTTACTCTCCTCCCTTTCCCTTCTCCCACATAGTAACGCCGCCTCAGGGTTACTCTCCTCCCTTTCCCTCTCCCACATAGTAACGCCGCCTCAGGGTTACACTCCTCCCTTTCCCTCTCCCACATAGTAACGCCGCCTCAGGGTTACACTCCTCCCTTTCCCTCTCCCACATAGTAACGCCGCCTCAGGGTTACTCTCCTCCCTTTCCCTCTCCCACATAGTAACGCCGCCTCAGGGTTACTCTCCTCCCTTTCCCTCTCCCACATAGTAACGCCGCCTCAGGGTTACTCTCCTCCCTTTCCCTCTCCCACATAGTAACGCCGCCTCAGGGTTACTCTCCTCCCTTTCCCTCTCCCACATAGTAACGCCGCCTCAGGGTTACTCTCCTCCCTTTCCCTCTCCCACATAGTAACGCCGCCTCAGGGTTACTCTCCTCCCTTTCCCTCTCCCACATAGTAACGCCGCCTCAGGGTTACTCTCCTCCACTGTTTCCCTCTCCC